>NW_005054362.1:112022-149097 GCF_000277835.1 Geospiza fortis
GGGCGCGGTGAGGGCCCGGGGCGGGCGGGGAGCGGCGGGGTCGGCCGGGGTGGGGTCGAGGAGCTTAAAAACAAAACCGAAACTTATCCTGGTGTCCGCCGCGCTTCTTTGGAGCCCCAGGGGAGGTTGAGGGGCTCAAGGCAGTGCAAGGACCTGCGGCACAAAGCGGGCATCAACCTCAGGCTGCGCCCGTGAAGCTCGAGGGGAAAGCCTTGGAGGCAGGGTGGGAATCACAGAATCCATGCGGTTGGGAAAAGAGCTCTGAGACCATCGAATCCAATCTATGACCGAACACCACGTTATCAAGCAGACCAGGGCACCGAGTGCCACGTCCAGTCTTTGAAAGGGGAGAGGGAGGACTTGGGGCACTGACTAAAAATATTTTAAGAAAGTTTATAAACTAGAGAATTTTTTTACTAAAACTGTGTGACTTGGGCTGAAATTTTCAAAGTTGCGTACTTCGCGGTTATTACTTTCATCACTCTTCAAGAAGTATGAAGAAACACGTTGTTTTGTATATTTTATAATAAAATTCTGTAAGGAAGCACATGGTGTTTTCTGATTCAGAGTGGGAATTATTCCATATCCTTAGTTTCTGAGTGCCCATAAATGCTGGCAGAGCTTGTGGAATGCGTGAAAAACTCTTGGCATCATTGTGCAGAAAGGGCTAAAATATGTAAAATAGCGAGGGAAGAAATGCAGGAGCACTGGAAGAGAGGTGGATAGTTTGTATCCGCATGTAGAAATCCTACCATGTGAGCTTATCAGAGGATGCTGAATGTACAGATGGGAACGCACTTGATCATTGTGGAACAATTTGATACCAGCTTGAAAACACTTGGGGTCAAAAAAAAAGAGTAGGAGAAAAACATAAAATGAACAAAACAAACAAAAAGTTTTTGATGGGCACTATAAGAAAGCAATGTGTGGTGATGATTTTGTGACTTCCCTAAGTCCTTTGGTAATGCAAAGGAGAAGATAGTACAGCGCAAAAAGGGCTCTGTGCAGTAGAAGTGGCAGCATTATAAGATAGCTTCAGACCATTTTCCTGGGATATCAGCATTTGAGACAAGGACCTGAACAGTGCATAGGTCAGATAAGGGACAAAAATGGAAGACTTAGTTAGAAGAATGTAATTACAGAAAGATGGAGGGAGTATTTTATCCAGTAAGGCATTTTGCAGACAGCTGAGCCATTTCTAGAAGAACAAAGAGCTGACCAGAACACCCAGGAACAATAAAGCACCAGGTGTTGATAATTTTCCCACTGAATTATTATGAATGGATGGGGATAATGCCTTTAAAATAAATTTGTGTTAATTTAGTCGCTTGAAAACAACATAAAGAAATGGTAAAGGGGAATCATGTGTCTGTTTTTGAGAAAAGGGACAAAACGAAGCTTGAGGGCTGGGGCAGTATCTTTCTGTATATTGCAGCACGTGATGTTCTCAGCTCTCTGTTCACATATCATTAGCCTTTCATCAAAAGAGGGATTCAGAAAGGTTTCTGAAATAACAGGACGACTGCACCACAGTTCTTTTCTGATTATTGTGTACCTGAGGGAAAGAAGAGAAACATAAACAGACTGCATACAGATTTTCAATATATTTATGCAAGTTTGTCATAATGCATTATGAATTTGCATTGGAATAAAAAAGCACCCATCCCTTTTCTCCCAGCATGAGTAAAAAATTAAACTTTTTTCCTTTTTTTTACTCTACACCAACACTGGGAAGAAAATGTGGTGCTGATCATAGCACATGGTATGCCTTTTTACCACATTTAACAATACAACCAATTTTAATATCTACAAGTAAGAAAAAAATACACTGAGCTTAGTATAGACTTGTAAAGTCTTTATATGATAGGATGACCATGTTGTTTCATTCAGACCCTTGATTAGTCCCAGCTGTTCTGGCTGCATTGCAGAGAGGGAAAGTGTTGTAATGAGGAAAATTTACACAATCTCTATCCCACTCACTGTATTTATTTTCATTTTGCTATAGGTAGGGAAACACAGACAAGCTGTTCTTTCCTAGGATGAAAACAGTCCATTTTCCTCTATCTTAATGGAAGTGTAGTCATTTAGAATCAGTTTGCAGTTTAGCTAAAAGCGGACAATAACATTTATTCTCCAGCTCTGAAATTTGAAAAAAAAATTGTGCTGTGCTGATTCTGGAAAAAAGTCTCATTTCTATCACAATAATCAATATAAAGGAATTTTCAGCATACCAAAAGAGTGCATCAAATGTTATGCCAAGCACCGGGGAGATATGTTCTGCTGCTCTGGGCAGCAAGCTAAGGTTTCAATTATACCATTTTGGCAAATGGCTTGTCAGCACTCAAACTGAATCAATATATACCTTTTCACTCCTCTTTTCAAAGTAAAGAAAGGCAGAAGTCGGATATTTGGGAAGAGGGAAAAGCATATGGAATTTGAAAACTAATCTGTAAGCTTGAATCTCTAAAGTGCCTCTCAAAATTTCCCTATATTTAGCATAATGCAAAGCATCCTTTTTAAAATTCACTGTGAATCTGCTCAGTAATTAGGAAAAAAAAAGTTTAAACTTCCATATTTGACATTTCCCATCAGAAACAAATACTTAGTTTTGCTTCTGCTTAGCATAGAAACCCTAAGATTATTTCTATTTGTATTCTAGCATGATCGCTTTAATCCCCTGCATTGAGGGGAGGAAAACTTGGCTGGTTTTCCTGAAAAATTGGAAGCTGTGTACAGTAGCTGCCAACTCTTACAGATTTTTGTCCCTCTTAAACCATCTTGTTACAGAAACATTGCTGTAATTTAGCATTACTTTATGTAGGACTGTTTACAGTAGAAGTTAGTTTTTTCTTCATTTTGGCCTTGGTCAAAGAGGCTAAAATTGTTTACTAAACTCCACCATTTAAAACTATTCAACCTATTGTCATATTTTGATAACTTTCCTTGCTACATCTAAATTGTTCCCCTCAGCTGCCTTTGCCAAAAGCCAAGGTCTGCAAAGTGTTTTGCCAGCTTCAATAGTAGAAGAAGACTCCAGATACATTTTAGTTTTCATCTCAGAAGAAAGGCAAAAGCCATAGCCAAAATGAAACATTAAGGTTCCTCCCCCAGCCTTTGTTTCCTACATGAAAGTTTTTCAGGTTTAATAACAGACAGTTTCTGTGCAATGAAGGGTAACGTTGTAGCCTTGAGTATAAAGAAATTACTTCTAGTGGAGGTTCCTCTGTACCATGCAATAAGTTACTGCTTAGATTTCTTTTCAGCTGTTAAAAAAACAAAACTCTAAAGCAGAAGCCATTCGCCTTTCTAAAATTTGTTGGTAACTTTTACTCCAGGAGTAAGAAAGCCATTAAAGAAGCACATTTTCTGTGTCACAAGGTTAAGCATTAAGAACTTGCTACTGTTTTTCTGCTTTGGTGGAGTTTTGAGCAGCCTGTTTGATTTCTGGACTAGGTAGGCTCTTTATGCCCTCTTCCCCAGACCTTAGATACCTAGAAATGTCCAAACCTTTTTCAGAGGTGGAGAAAGCTGCTAACTTAGAGGGTTAATTTAGCTTGCCTTGAATATTGGCTGACCATTGAGGCTTAAGGGGTAAAAAGAAACATTGGTGTGATCCAACATCCCCCTGCCTGGAGCATGCAGCTCTTGGGATTGCATCAAAAGTTAAATAAAACAACCAACCAAACAAAAACTTCCCAAAATGACACCCTTCCCCCAAACAAACAAAAAACAACCCAAGAAATGCACAGAAAATACCAGGAAATTAACTTAATTTGCATAATTGTATTGTTCATTTAAAGGATCCTGTGTCTCTCTGCAGAGATCCGTTAGCTATTTGGGTAGGTCCTATATAAACATGTGTCCCTATAATTAATTACTTCATTGATTTTTTTTCCATTAAATGTAAATTTAAGGACAGAATCAACTGTGTTTTCAAACAAATTAACATTTGTATAGTGAATGTTTTCATGATTATGCTTCAATGTATATATTTGTAGGGTCAAATTTCAGCTTAAATTTTTTAAAACACCAGATAAAAGTTCCCAGCTAGGAAGAAGTAGCTTATTAGCCTGACATGCCGTCTTTTGATTTTGGATGAATAGAACTGGATTTCATCCTTAACATGTTATTTTAGTAATGCCCTGTAATTAAATGGTTCTTCATGTTTGAGCAATAAAAAAGCCTCAGCTAAAAAGGCAGAACCTCTTTCCTGACAATGTAATGTAAAAAGCTTTTGTTGTTGAGAAGGAGTTCCTTTTAAAAGTAATATGTGAGAATTATTCTTCCTTGTGTCTCTGAAAGCCTCTTTTTTACTGTCAGCTGGCAATGGGAGTGGTGGTCATTATGCACAAACCCACAATACAGAGCTTTTGGACAGAAGTGGGAGGAGTGGCCAATACCCCCTAGGTGTTGGGCAGCCCTTCAGATGGATCTCAGCAGGTCAGGGTGATGGGCAGAGAGGACAGTCTGTAATTTTACAATGGCAGATGTACAGTCCTGCATCTGGGGAGGAACAATCCCAGGCACCAGCACAGGCTGGGGATGGCCTGCTGGAGAGCCGCTCTGCAGAGCAGGACCTGGGGGTGCTGGTCCCTTCCAACGGGATCCGTTCTGTGGTAAGGGGGTTCCCATGTTCCACACTGGAGCTGATGCTTACAGCCTGGGACCTGACCTCATGCAAGTGCTGGTGTTCAGCACTTACCACATTGCTGAAAGTGGCCCTGTCTGTCCAGTGGTCTACAGTAATCTACCCCCTTCTCTCCACGGGAATCTGTAGGACAAAATATCTCTCTTCAAAATACTTTTAATGTTCTCTTACCCTGGGTGTTTATCACTGAAAAAGAGTGAAATAATCAGTAATTATTTTGCAACTACTCTGTCTCTAGGTGGCTTTAAACATACAAAATTGAAGTTTTCCCTGAAATTTCCAGCAGTGTCTGCCAGAGGGGATTACAATCACAAGACACCTGCAGCAGGGTTGCTGTGAATGCTGCTAGGCATCAGTTGGAAACTTGTTGTTTGACGGAATTAAAGCAAAACAAAAAACATATTTGCCTAATCCCAGTTTGGATCAGGAGTATAGTTTGGAAATGTGAACAGCCAAGATTGCAAGTGTAATATGAAATGGGCTGAGCTTTTTGATTTTTAGTGTATGTACTTACTAAAAATATTGAAAGAGGTTTCAATTGCAAGGAAGTAGTGTTTTCATGGAAAAAGAAGCATTGTGTCCTAAATAGTATTTTTGTAAGGATCAGCAGATGGAAACTGAAGCAAGACATATGCCAGTTCAGAAAGATTGAACATACATAACAACTGCTGCAATAAATCTATATTTCTACGCCCTGAAATGCCTTTGAGCTAAGCTTAAGTGTCTTTTTGGAAGATTAACTTTGGCAAAGTATGTGTTAAGCTTTAGTCAAATGTAAATAATTGCACTAAGTCAGTGATGCTTACCCATTAAGCCATTTGATTAGACCTTCTGTGTAGCTGGCTCCAGAAGGAGTGTGTCTGCCTCCAAGAGGGCCGGAGAGGTGTTAGGCAGCTGCACAATTCTGAATGGAAAGCATGTTTCCTATTAGATTTGAGTAAAGTATGAGTGGAAGCTGTGATGGGCCCCAAGACAATACTGTGTGTATGGAAGCAGCTAATCAATGAGCATTTTGGGGAGGCTGAGCAATGTACATATTGCACGCCATGCAGAAATAGTGTGAGCACAGCTACCAGGCTAATAACCTGCTGTGAAAACATCTTGAAGATGATGGGAACATTGCAGCTTCACGTTTGTGTAAACTAATGCAGTCTCCAAAACCGGATGCTTCCCCATCAGCCATTAATGGTGAAGAGGAATCGTACTGTTCCAGAGACTCCTTTTCCCTTTACAAATGTCAGTAATTGAATGGCAGGCATTCAGAAGACACAGAAGGAAATTTTCCGGGTTTATGTGCAATCCAGAGCATTTGTTCAACTGTTAACTTCTGCTGGTGTTGTGTTCAGGCTGACTCAGAGTATATAGATGACTCACCTTTGAAATAGGGCATAACCTCTGCTGCCTCCTCAGAACCTTTGATTTGACTTTCATGTCTATGGATCCAAACACATTAAATATATCACTGAACACCATTCGCTGATGATTTATTGGGCTGTGTTCTCAAAGCTGTACTCAAGAAGCCAACAGTGTAAACGTAATAAAGGATCTTAAGGTGTCCACTGGGGCAATCCAAATGCTTCCATACTCACACAGAGCAGATAAGGCGCTGTGCCAATACCCATGGTTTCATTTTTATAAAAATGTATTTTTGTGCTCTGAGCTACTCTTTATTGTCTTCAGTGGTGATAGCGCAGGGAAAGGATGGCACATTTCCTATGAACTGGCACGTGGTCCTGGCTTTCTGTTGAGAGAAATATTGTTTATTAGAGGAGCAGTTGGCCACACTTACTGGCAACTTTTCTCATCTATTTAAGTGATACATAGAAGCAGCCTTACTGCACGGACACATACATCTGTGCTTGTGTGCTGTTTTGTTCTTCATGTAGGAATAATGTATCATTTGAATCACTTAAGAATGTGTTGTGGCCATCTAGAGACCCCAAATTTCCCAATAGTTGAAGCATATAATTTCTTTGAAGGTTTGTTTCATTTATACTGCACAACTTGTGGAAATTAGGCCCTTGTTAAAATGTACTGATGACTTCTACAGAGAAATGAGATTGTACCATGAAAATACAAGGCAAATGTATTATTTTGGATAACTCCTACCTTCTTTGTAGGAAAAGAAGAAAATGGGTAGGGTGTAACAAGGACAAGGGGGACTTTTGTTGTTTTCCTTGGTCAGATTGTGTTCAGAAGTGCATGAAGAGTGTAGTAAAACTAGAGAGGAGCTACAGATGTTAAGCCCTAGTCTAGTCTTTTGAGCCCAGGCACAAATTTTTAAGCTACTTAAAGCTAGCTGTCCCTCTGTGAAGTCCACATAAAGGTTTTATTCTAGGAGGATTTTGAGCTACATTGATTACTACTAAATTTAAGAATATGTCAAACACTGAATTTGCTGAAGAAAGAGCACAGAAATTAATGTAATTAATGTAACTGTGAGCTGAAGGTGAGTGATAAAACTTGGCTTCTGATCAAGGTTAAATTATACAAAAATACAAAAAATATTTTGTGATCATTTTGTCTTGATCCTTTTTTTTTTTTTTGCAGTGAAAAGCTAGTGTCACATGAAAAGGGAAGATTTCTTGACACCTAGTATTTAATTCATGTGTCAGCATTGAGGTATCAAATTATCTATTTGCTGTACTGCCTCAGCTAAAACAAGAACACAAAACCAGCTCTTGACTGTAGCAAGTGTAGTGTCATAAGAAAAAAAAAGCACAGAATTTTGCATCAAACCAGAATAACATTTTGCTTAAATGAGATAAAAAATAAGAAGGAAGCTTATTATTCTACCAGCAAGCAGCTGCTGTGATTGTTAATTGGGGAAAGAAATGAGAAGCTGTCAGTTCATTTTGGCACTTTGTTTCTAATGCACCAGCAGAGGAGCAGACACACCAGAGCTTGTGAGAGATTTTTCATTTGAACTTCAAAGAGCAGGGGAGTTCTCCACTGAGGTAATGCTGCTTCTAATAACAGGTGTGAACCATACAAATCCATTGAGAACCTGCTTATTTCCTTTTTTAATTATCTAGTTTTAGGATAACAAAACAAATAAATCTAAAAGCTAATCTACTCACTCTAGGCTCCTTCATTCTTGCCACACACACGCGTGGCATTACTGTGAGCTTACGTGAAATGAAGCACACATCAGTGACTTGTAGGACTGTGTTTACAGGGCTCTTCTTTTGAACGAAGTAATAACCTCTGTAGCCACAAATGCAAGCAGAGATACCCACTTCAATTAGTCTGTACTGCTGAGGAGCTCTACAGATGCTTGCATGGTCAATAAAAGGATAGCCTGACCTGTGACCAAATCACAGGACTGGAGGTCAAAATCGGGTGATGCCACCCACCTGTGCCATCAGTGCTGTTTGTCACTGTGCCTTGCTGTGCCTGTGCTGTGCCATCAGTGCTGTTTGTTGCTGTGCCTTGCTGTGCCTGTGCTGTGCCATCACTGCTCTTTGTCACTGTCCCTTGTCTGCCAATCCGTGCAGCAGCTTCTGGAGGCATCCGTGGCTGAACGAGACTGGCTCCACAGGCTTGCTTGCAGAGCCTCTGGCTTTGCAGGGTTTCAGCAGAGCCTGAAATGCTTGAGCTATGGCAAACAGCATCAAATGAAGAAATTAGTGTGAGTCTGCATCAGCCGCACACAACTCCTTGGAAACAGGAGCTTGAGAGTCTTTGCTGGCGGGTGGAACCTTTTCAGAGGAAGAAGCTGTTATTGGACATTGAATTGCTTACTAGTTATGGGTTTTTTCTTTAAAATGATGTTTTATTTGTGCCTCTTGTGCAATCTTCCATCCAGATGAATTATGATAATGTCAAAGTCTCAATCATAAGCATTATAGAAGTAGAGGACTAGCAGAAATTTGCATAATTGCTTTATGCAGTGGATCAGGAAAAGATTTCATTATTTGAAGTACCAGGTGAGGTACAGAATTTTATGCTATCTTAGAGAACAGCTTTTGCAACAGGTATAATCTCTTTCTGTGTATACATTATACATTCATATAACACTGACATTTCTTATGCATGAATTGCCTGAAAATACGCTGATCATAGCAGTATGTTTGCCTGCAACAAAGTATTGCTCTATACCTGTGGATTACATATCAAACAACTTTAATTAGAGAAGATGGATTAATCTGGAAACTCATGCAGATTTACACCACAACGTGGGTGACACCGTGTTTACATGGTATGGTGCAGCTGTGACCCTCCTCCACAATTCTAGTCTCCCTCTCTCTTGCTACTTTTACACCTCCAGCCTGATTATTGTGTTTGCAATTCTACAACAGGGTCAGAAGACAGTAATAGTTCATGCCAGCATTTTGGAGTAGTTTGAAGCTGAGTTGTAAATAGTAGGAACAAAACTCTGATTTCATTAAAGTTGATGGCAAAATTCACATTGAATTGAAAGTGGGACCTGAATTCCAATTCCAAGTAGAAAATGAGTTGTCCTAAGTGAGCATATTATAAGCACCTCTGGATAACTCAAATGGCATAGGATTTCTATTAAAATACCTTTTTAATATATCACAAAAATTGAGTAATATAATTTCTAAATAGTATCAGCTGATGACCTCTCTTTCAGGAGTCTATTTGTTGTTTTTTGATTTGTAGTGTAATTAGGATAAATTACCTTGATGTGATAACAATCCAATCACAATCCCTTCCAAATAAACAGCTTGAAAATACAAAGTGTAGTTAATTGCATTAAGGGTAACCACATGGGAAAAAAATTATCATTCCTTGTAATGAAGCTATCAGTGACATCATATGGAGGGTGCATACTGCAAATTAATGCAAGTTGTTCCTGTCAGCATTCAGAAAACAAGAATGTTAAATTCTGGCAGTGAAATCTTAAAATGTAGACAGAAATTAATTGAATTTTCAAACTATTAATTTTGCTGTCTTATAGTAACTTGATTTAGCTAGATTTGTACCAAGCCTATCACTAACTGTGGAGGAGAGAGCTACTGAACAGGCACACAGTGTCACAGACTAACACAAATAGGAACAAACCTGAAATTTCATTAAGGCACTTGAACTTCACAGTTCTCCACTTCTTCGCTGCAGCATTTGTAACTGAATTCCTGTGAACAAAATATACAGACAAATTCCAGTTGTTGCTGTATTAATGCCAAGAGGAGAGGTGGGGATATGTTGTCACTCTATACACTGACACCTACACAAACTTACAAACGAGTAGAACAGACTTGGAAAAGCACTGCCCTCATCACTGTTAGGAGGTTAATCTTTCATGTGTTCTGTACCAGCCTGCTTTCTTCCTGAGGATTTGCAAAACACTTTGTGCACTTTAAGAATATGGTGGTGATGATTTTGATATCAAACTGCTGTCACCTGTCAAGCAAAGCTTGACAGCTGCTTAGCTACTATTAGCAGTACTATAAAAGTGCTGTGTAGCAGCCAACACAGCTGCTTATACTCAAAGGAAAAGTGGGCAGATAAATAGCAGATAATTCTTAATTAGAAATTTAAGATCTTGTTAGAATGCAGTTGTATATTATGATGAACTTAAGTGTATGAGCTGTAGCATACAACTATATAAATCTTTTCATGGAGTACTTGGCTTGATAGATCTACTATTTGTTAAAGTAATATTAGATCTTCAATGGGCATCTCAAATATCCCATTCAATGGGAAACAGCATGATTAGCACAACAGGCAGAATCATGCAGATAACCAGTGAGTTAACAGCTCCAGAAAGTCTCCTACTCACTCAGTGTTATTGTCTAACTGCTTGGTGGGGTGGTCTTACTTTGTTACCCTCAGCAGCAGGCCGCACAGTTTAGACAAGTTAGTCTCTGACTTTTGGAGAGAATTCTGCCTGTCAGTTTCCATACCTTTTTTAATGGTCACATTCGTAGCCAGGCAATTACCATTTTGTCATTGTGGTTAAATGGAAAAGAGTATTGCATTCAAATGACAGCACTAAGTATATTTCAGTATTGCTGAACCTAAACAATATGCTTTTTGTCTCATATCCATATCCATCTGTAATCTTCCCTTCTCTCCCCTGTCACTAGAGCAACATCACAGAGCAGCTGCTTGCTCAGATATGGAGATTGTATTTTAAGTCATCTAACTTGTATTCAAATCAAGAAATTATGTACTCCTTAGAAAGTAAAGGGCTCCTTGGGCTGAAGGTTTGCTTGCAGGCTCTCATGTGACTGGAGACAGCAATGCAACAATAGAAAATTTTAATTGGATTTAATTTTTTGATTAGTAATTTTTCACTTGTGCCTTGCATATTCTTAGATGGCAGCATAGCTGAGTAAAAACACGCCGTCAGGTAATCATGACTCTTTACAAAACTAAGAGACTTGCAAGAATGCATGTAGTAGTTTAAGGACTTTCCTCAAATGGAACAGGTTAAACTAGAAATGCTTAGTCCCTGTTGTGATTTCAATTGTCACACCTCTGACCTCAGAAAGCACTGATCAAACTGCAGCAACACGTATGATGTACTTGGTCTAACCACAGTTTAGTCAATATCCAGTGAAAATACTGTTGGAATAACTGCAGGCAGCAGCTTGCGCCAGTGCATGTGCTGTCTGCCCCTGCTGTGAGTTTATGTGGACAGCAGTTGCACCCGCCCGGTGGTGTTTAAGCAGGTCTTACAGGAAGCTTCCACCCTGCAGCCCTGCTTACTCAGTCTTACTCTCAGTGCTTGCATGTAGAGTTACTCTGCAGTGCTTGCACGTCTGAACGTTGTGTGGATGGTACAGGCATGCTGGGGAACTGGTTCAGAGCAATAGCACAAAATCTGCTGCTTTTGGGTGTATGACTCCTGCTGTGAGCCGCCTGCTCCCACCTACTAACACCATGGTGATGGTTTTGGGAGTCAGAGTAGTGTTTGTGCATGCTGCTGTTCTGGGCTGTGCAGGCTAACTTCTCAGTGGACGTTGCAGAACCAGACTGGGATGGCCCTCAGAGGAACAGAGGTTTTTACTAAATCTCTGAGTAGATTAATAAATTTTAAATTTAATTAAATAATTCTCATTTATCTCATTTTTAGGAGCAGTTGGAGTGACACAGGCAGTGAGTTGTTAGTCTTCCTTTTGACATTTTGACTTTTATCAAGTTCTCTTGGCAAGTAACAACTACAGGGAGGCAGAATTTATTAAAGCCAGCAATGGTTAAAAATGCATTCCCACAGGTGTGAGATATGTGTAAATTAGTTTTGTGCTGTGTGTATCTCTTTTCTAATTCCTTTGAATCAGAGAAATGCAGGAGCTCTAAGAATTATATGCATTTTCACGGTCATCAAGGAGGTTAGAAAGAAATTAATTCTCCTGTTATGTGTAATCACTTCAAATGAGAAAACCAGTCACTTCAATACTGACCCCTTAAATAGTGGGTATGGAAGAGAGATAGGAAATATACTGTTTTGTGGGCATGGGAAAAGGAGAGTGAGAGTTTATGAGCCTGTATTGAATTAGAGCCAGAATGCTGAGCTGCGCCTTCACCTACATGGAAAGCAGAGTTCTGTGTAGCGTTCTTGCTATATCCCATTGATAGATACAGTCCATTTAAGAAACAAAACAAAACAAAACTGTTTTATTGTTTAGACCTTTAGATTCATATTGTGTTCAATAGCAGATGAAATGGCAGGAGAGGCACTAAAACTGAGTACAGCGGCTCAGTTGGATCAAGAAGTGTACAACCCTTCAGCCCACATCAGTTATGATTTTGGGTTCCTTTCTCTGGGATATAAGAAACTATTTTGTCTCCAAAACTACTATACTAAATTTCCCTAAACCCTCTGATTCCTGCTCCTTTTGTATTTGTGAATACAACTCTCTCATAATGCTGGAGCTATGCAGCTGAAGAGCCCTTAGTAAACGCCTAGCATCTTTGTTTCAGCTGCCTTGGAGAGGACATCAGACAAGCATATGGTCTGGTTGTAACACCACCAATGCTCAGTCCCTGTCCTGTGAGCATTAAAGTCTTCCTTCCTTTCCTCTTCCCCCCTCAAGGCCATGGAGGGAAATCACATCCCTTTTTCTGTCATGTCCTAGGCAGCTGGCAGAGCTTGGGATGGACCCAGATTTCCTAATGCCAAGCGTGGTATTCTCCCTGCTGTGCTGTGTTTTGCACAGGATGTGGGGGGGAACAGGCCCTTGGCTTACTCCAGGTGGTTGTTGGCTCTGCAGTCAACTCATGGAGTGGAACACGCTTGCTGAATTTGCGTATCTGCTTTTTTCAGTCTTCTGTAGATACGTCTGTGTAATGAAAACTCAATAAAATTTTAATGGTGGAAAAAACCCCCAGACAGCAAACCAACCCTTTCATCCTTATCTCATTGCAGGCAGGTCACACCAAGGTGTCACTAGTCCAGAATCTAAACAGCATCTAACCAGCAGAAGTCATTCTTCAAACATGAATCTCAGAATGAGCTACTGCATTATGTAACATTTATGAATTATTCATTAGCTCTGGTTTAGCATTCGTCCTGCCGCTTAAGCTAAGCCAGCCCTGTATTTGCAGGTAAAAAATAACAGTTTCCATTACAGTGGATAATAATGCAAATAGTTACTTTATCCTTAGCTGGCAATATTGTTACCATGATAAAGTTGCATACAGATAGAAGTTGTATCACTTCATACTTTGAAGTCCTCTGACACCCAGTGTCCATTCTTGTAAAGTTATTTTACGTGTGTACGTGTATGTATGTTTTAATATGTACTTACACAGTCATACACAGCAGAAACTCTACCTTTGGACTGTGAGTAATACCAGAGAGGCAATCTAAAAGGGCTGTGCAAATAACTATATATTCAAGTTGTCAGTATCCCATTATACTTTGGGCTGTGTGCTAAGCAATCCTTCATGTCTGCTTCTCTTTCTTTCTCCATTCATTTTTCAGCATGACTTTTCCTTGTGCAGTACACGCAATGTATTCAGCATCTCCCTTTTTTCAGCTGCAAATGTCACAAATTATATTCTTTGACTTTTCCCTTTGTTTGTGCACAGCAGTTGAATACATTGATTCACAAGGATAATAACCTACAGTGGTTGGCTCTGTCTGGAATACCGACTGTATAAATCAATATAATGACTGGTGATATTAATTATTTCAGCAAATTTTCGAGCCCAGTGTTGCAGCTTTCATTCAATTACATATTATTTATTATTCCATAGTTATGTAAGACAGCAAGAACATGGGTTATGTAACCTAAAGGACAAGTTCTTTTTACTTTCAAAGTAATTATAGCTTCTTCCTGCAGTGAAAGGGTCAAATCTTCCTCCCCAGGCCCATTCAGCTGACTAATGAAGGCATGAAAAATTGGACTGCAGCTGCATGGCAGCTCTCTGAATGTTGGTCCGCTGACTTGAACAGAGATTTTCCAATTTTTGTGTGTTTCATCAGCCTATGGGCAAAGGACAATAAAATTAACTCTCTGCAGTTTGCCAATCTCTCCTATTTTTGGAGGATGCAGCCTCCTTTTTATCCCAATTTCCCAGCTGCATTTCCTTTATCTCTTTTCCCATTTCTGAGGTACTTGAGAGGTTCAGACTCTCTGATATGCCTGATACTAAAGATTATCTTCTAATGTATAACACACTCTTTTAATTTTTAATTTTTATGGAATTTATTTATCTTTCTTCCTCATTGTGTCTTTCATCTCTCAATGTCTAATTTCATTTATCAGCAAACTTAAAGTTATTTGTAAAATTAAATGTCTTTTTTCCATTCATCAATCAGTGGAATCTTTCTCATTGTTTCTTTTATTTTCCAGAGCTAGTTCTATCTACCAGCAGACCCAGAGCTTGTTTGTAAAGACAAATTTGCTATTCCTCTCACACCTGCACAGAAACACCCACACCTCACCCAGCAAGGGATCTGCTTCTGTAGGTGAACAACAGCTAAGGAAACACATTACTGGAAAGCACCCAGATTTTTTGGTTTTCTGATTGATTACTTGTTAATTGACTGATTAACCTGCCGGGCCGAGTTCAAGAGCAGAAAACTGCACAGGGATAAGGCAAAATGGAAGTATCATATTTCACATCTGAATTCCTGACCAAGTTGAGAGGCTCCTCTCAAGTCTCAGAGTCATGAAAAGAGATTTAAAATAAAGCCCCCTCACATACTACACTTTAATCCAAACAGGTTGCAGTTCAAGCTGAGTCCTCCATACGCTGGGAGCAGCTGTGTATGGATCTGTGAATATAAGCTTCTCATTATATTTTCATGTTCCTTTTCTGGACTCTGAACAGTGTCTTAATTCATGTTAAAACAATCTTTTGGAACCATGCATTCATCTCACTTTTCAGGCTCATAAACATTTGCTCCTCCCCTGGATTTGATATTCTGGGTTTTGTTTGCTTTCCTGTCGGCACATGAGGTAAAAACAAAACTTTTGCATAGTAAGCAGCAAGAGATTCCTTCAGGAAAGTTATCATTCAATGTCTTCATGTGATTGTCTTCAAATGCGAACACATTGGTGTGTGTTTCCACAAATCTTCCTACCTTTTCTAGTATTTAATAGCTTACTTTTAAAGCAGAGGCACTCCACATAGTGGGAGCCAAAAAGTACATTAGTGAATTCATCTAAGAGAAGTGTGCTGTTAAATAACATGCAGACTAATTAATGTAAATGCCATGGTGAGAACATGCTGACATTGTTGAAGTTAATGATCCAGCTGCATTATCATTTCCAGCACTGTAATGTTGAGAAACCCCAAGAAACTTGGTTTTCTGCACTCTGGCACAGCATTTTCACTGGACATCTTTCAGAGACAGCTGGACAGCCTTTCTACACACCACTGTGTGAATTTATCATGGAATTTGGGACAATGGATTAACTTAACCTACAGCCTTGAGCAGCAGATTTTAGCATTTTGTTTGATAGGTCAGAGGTCTCACCCACCCCAGTGAGGTGGGGAGGCCTGACCTATCTCCATGCCTCCATCCTCTCATGTGCATATTATATTATTACATTTGTGCATATAAACAATAGTTAATACACAACATTATGAGGAAAGAGAGCCCTTTTGCCAGACTGACCTGGACCATGCAAAAACCAGCTGTCTCTTCTCACCCATGGATGCTCTGTGGCTGAAACACCACTGATGGTTCTGGTGAAGATAAACAGGTAGAGGAGAAGGCACATGCACTGCCCTGGTTCTTCTCAGTAACAGCAGAGGTGAAAAAGCTCCCATCCCACTTGCTAGGCAAAACAAGGAGATGCTCTTCAAAGTTTACCAGCAGGCTGTTCCGTGAAATAATTGCTTGTCATTTCTGTATAATTATGTTTTTAGTGAAACTGCTCTTCAGACAAGGTATGAGATCTGAAGCATAGGCACTTCTCACCATCTTGTCTGGGCGCATGGCAATGAAGGACTTTTCAAAAGTCAGCAACACACAATACTCTCAAAGAAAATGAATAAAAGAACATGGTGCTCAAAATGGCCAAAGAACAGGACAGCTGTGATGCGTCTTGGTTCATTTCATCAGGAGTGTTTTTGCTGCTAATTTTCATGGTCCAGAGTGAAGGGCAGTGCTTTAAAGGGAGCAGAAAATTACAATGAAAACGATGCAACATCATGGCCTCAGTTCATCCTGCACAAGCCAGGAATCACTGCCACCTTATTTCAGCAGGGCTGAACAACCCTGACTCACAAATGCATTCAGCCACCAAAGTGCTTTTTTCACTGGGAAAATGAAGCTCATACATTCCAGCCCCTGTCTCCAGCAGTGCTGCCATAAATTCCTTTTCTACCTAGGGGTGATTAATTTTACAGTTTTAGAATTTCCCTTCAGCTGCAAGTCCTGCACAGGGACTGCTACTTAGAAAGGATAAAAATGGCAAGCACAGTTGGCCATCTTGCCTAAAGCCACTCAGACCCAGCCTTTATTTGAAATCACAGCCACACAGATTACACAGGCCAAGGGAGAGATCTGATAAGGCCCCAGGCAGACAGACAGACAGACAGACCTTTTCCTTCCATGGCTTTTTCTATGAACAGACAATTACTTTGAAGATTATACTCTAGGGAGAGATTTTCTAGAGATCGCAGATATGCTCTAAATTGTGAAACAAAGGTACAGATTCTAAAAAAGTGCTCAGTGTTGGAAAAATACCAAATATAAGACACTACAATACTACATAAAATCACATTTTATGAGAAAATGGAATTGTTAAACTGTTTTGTTTTTTTTTTTTCCTTTCCTTGTGTTTTCACTGACAGTGTGTGTCTGTCAAACAGAACAGATTTATTTGTGAGTGACCTCCTTGGACAGGGTTTCTCTTGTTGTTGAAAAACACAGTCAGAAATGGGGGCATCAAGAGTATGCCTTATGCCATCCAATCCAGCCTTTCAACACAGAGTAGTTGGTTTCAGAAAGATAGCAGCTTCAAAGAAACATGTTGGCCTAAATTTCAATTATTCTGCTATGAAGGAATGAAATTCCTTGCCCAAAGGAATTTTAAGCTGCTCCAAGCCAAAGATTATGTAATTTCAACTCTGTAGGTTTCATGTGAAATGTTTGGGTCATGTCCAAACTCAGTTCAGAGTTACCTATAGAAACCCAAATAACTGTGGGTTTTACTGAGATGACACCTCAATTCTTAGCTGCCAAACCATCCTCCTTGTCTGAAGGTCGTGAAAATTCTTTCCAGTGAAATGAACAGAGGATTCGAAGACCAGGAAGTTTTGATACCAATTTGAAGTCCACAATGAAAGTTACAAAATGATAGGTCTATTTTAAAGCTAATCACAGCTTTGATCCTCCTCATTGAAGGCATGTACAAAGAACCTTTGGTTGACTACACAGCAGCTAATCTGAGGATACCAATATATCACACTACTTCTCCAAGGATTTTTGAAACTGACCCTTTAATGCCTCTTTTTATCTCTTAAAAGCTCATGTCACTACAGCCCTGGCAGAGCGTCACTGGGTAAAGCTTCCAGCACCCAGTAGCCTTTGGAAAAGCATTCCCATGGTAACACTTCAAATCCTGATGGCTACATCCTTTCAGCACAATAAGCTTAATATCAGATGCTTGAGCCATCTGTCCAGCTCCTCAATTAACATAGTTAGCTACTGAAACTTCAGCAATTACTGAAATCACACTGCAATCAAGGAACAAATCCACAACACAAAAGCAGGACAAAGGAAACCTTAAAGCCACATTCAAGCAGAGCTGGTATGAGTGAAAAGAGAAGGAGAACTACTTCATCCAGAATTAAATGCAATTAGAACTTAATCTGGCCCATAATATCGGCCTCAAGTCCTCATTTGGACTGTGAAGCAGCTGGAATCCTGTTCTCATTACTGTAAATGACTGTGTGGTGCAAGGAAACAGAAAATCAAACTCAGCACTTGTGTCCTCTATAAATAAACTTGAGAAACACCTTGGGACTGAGATGAAAGCAGAGCAGCCTAAGGCTTGGCCATGAGAAGCAAGATGCCCTTTTCTGCTAGCTTTGGACTTGAGGTAAATACCGTGCAGTCATCTGGATATATGAAAAACCTGGTGGATAAAAGTACACTGGGCAAAATCAAACCCGGGATCTGTGGATCTGGAGTGCAAATCATTGGGCTAGAGCAGGCAAACAGGGGCCCAGAGGGGCCAGCAAGCAGCAGAGGCCTGTGGGGACAGTGCCTGCAGGGAGCTGGGGCGCAGGAGGCAGCAGAGGAGCCGTGGGGAAGGGCAGGGCTGGGCTCTGGCTGCAGTGCCAGCCCTGAGCAGGTCTTGGCTGCTCTCCTGCAGGGCCAGGGGCATGGCCCCCCTCACCTGCCTGTAAATTCAGAGGCCTTCAACCAGTTACCTGCACCACCCCAGTAGTCCTCAGAGAGACAGGCATTTCTAAAGCATGACTTATATGGCGCTTTAGGCGTTTACTGTAGAATAAGACAAATCATTCCCTATTTCTCTCCATGGGCTATAAAAGCACTCTGAATGCTCAGCTCAGGATCTCTGTACAGTGGATATCTAAATTAAGGCAGCAGAGCCCTACCTTGGAGTACTCTGGTGATTGTGTGAACTGTTTCCTTGCTTTACAGGGATCACAGATTTCATGGAACCAATGATGTTTTGTACTACAGCTTCAAGATCTGCACTGCTAGGCCCATGCTAAGGCCCCAAGCATTACAAAAAGATGCTCAAGATCTTGCCCTGCCAGAAACAGCAGCCTATTACCACTCCTGAGCTCAGCACAGCCTTCTGTTTGCAGCAAGAAAAATTCTGCTCCAAGCTATTAGAAAACAGTATGAAACTGTATGAAAACTGTATCAAACAATAAGTTTATGTCAAAAGACATTATGGTGACACTTGTCAGCAAAAGAAAGGCAAGGTACAAATGAATGCACTGGTAGCAGTTTGTCCCCTCACAGCAGGCACTGCTGCTTGGCATTTCATCTTTCAGCTCATGCTGGGTTTGATATTTAAGTGTCACTGCCAGCCCTGAGTATTTCAGGTAGTGCTTCTCTTTCTTGGATTTCATCCATTAAGGGAAGCAGTAAAGCCCAGGTGTCTTCCCATACAGCTGTTTGTTTTGCAGTCTCACATCCCCAGAGCCTTCACCTGCAAGTGAGGAAAAGTTCACTTTGCAGAGAGCTGAGGGGTCTCCCCTCAGCCTGGGCTTTTCCCTCAGGTCACTCCTCAGTCTGCTGCACAAATTCCATCTGTCCCCACCAGGCCCTCTGTCTGTCCTGCAGCTTGCTACATTGCCTCCACCTGCAATCACAAGCCCATTAATCACAAATCCACGTGTGCTTAAGGCAGCGTCCCGGAGCTGTCCTTTGTACAGAAACTCAGAGCCGTGCCAGCCTTCAGCAGCTCCCCGAGCCAGGGGCCAGTTCCTCCTGAGCCAGGGGTCAGTCCCCCCACACCCAGGGGGTCAGTCCCCCCACACCCAGGGGGTCAGTCCCCCCACACCCAGGGGGTCAGTCCCCCCACACCCAGGGGGTCAGTCCCCCCACACCCAGGGGGTCAGTCCCCCCACACCCAGGGGGTCAGTCCCCCCACACCCAGGGGGTCAGTCCCCCCACACCCAGGGGGTCAGTCCCCCCACACCCAGGGGGTCAGTCCCCCCACACCCAGGGGGTCAGTCCCCCCACACCCAGGGGGTCAGTCCCCCCACACCCAGGGGGTCAGTCCCCCCACACCCAGGGGGTCAGTCCCCCCACACCCAGGGGGTCAGTCCCCCCACACCCAGGGGGTCAGTCCCCCCACACCCAGGGGGTCAGTCCCCCCACACCCAGGGGGTCAGTCCCCCCACACCCAGGGGGTCAGTCCCCCCACACCCAGGGGTCAGTCCCCCCACACCCAGGGTCAGTCCCCCCACACCCAGGGTCCAGCTCCTCCTCTCCCCCCGTGCTGTCCCCAGCAGGCTCTGTTCCCACTCCCAAGGCAGAGATGGTGACAAAAGGCGGACTCCAACCCAGATTCTCTAGGCTGACTGGCTGCCACCTAGATATTTATCTATTCAGAGCAGTTACTCTATTACCTTAAGAAGAGCATATCGTGGAGGAAATCCTGTGTCTCCTTAGAGGGATACAGGCGATTTTGATAGCACAAAACTCCCCTGTGTTCCTTGAAAGGCCATGTTGCTCTCTACTTCTGTGTTTGTGCAAGAGACTATTAAGTCTGCTCATTATTACAAAAGACATTTTTCTAGCTAGAGCCATTCACAGCACAACATTAATTTTCTCCTCATTTTGTATGGATGTATTGATTTGACCACAGCTACAACCCATGATGTGTTTTGGTGCTATTACATTCAAGTACTTGAAATAATATTGCCATGTAAAACAGAGCTATTAACTTTAGCCTAATATCTACCAGCCAGTGATGTGTGATAGAAAAGCAGGAAACTATCCCAAAGGGAAAACTCAAAACATGTAGATATAGTTTAGTCATTCAAATAATTATAATTGTTTTCATTGAAATAATATAACATTGAAATGCAACATTCAGATTATGAAGTTAATTCTTTGTACCCACTCATCCATGGGGTTTTCAGTTATTATAAACCCCAGCTATTACAAGGTTCTTTGTACAGCTGAACAGTAAATGAGCCATATGTGCCAGCCTGACCTTTTGTCACATTCTATTTATGAACTCAAGCCTTAAAACACTTATATCTAAAATCCATTTAATGTTGATATAACACTGTCTAGCTTCTTGCATCAGAGAGATATCCCATCTTTTACTCCTGTGTATCATCAATACTGGGACTCCGCTATTAAAAAATAAAACTATTTACCAGCATTGCAGATCTTGGAGAAGTAACTTGGCTGGGGCCACTCTTCATTTTTGTTGTTTGAAATTGCAATATTGTAGTGCCTTTAACTCCTGCCAGCAATGCCAGCCACATTTCTGACTGAGAGAAACCATTTGCAATGAAAACCTGAACGTGGTTTGGGTCCACCCTGCTGCCCACAGGATTAGCTTTGCCTCTGAGTGCTTTCTGTGGCTGCATCTTCCCAGGCAGAAATCTGTGCTGCTCCCCAGGGAGCCAGGAGGCCTCACTTGCTCTATCCTGCAAAAAAAAGTTCTGCGTCTCCTGGGTCTGGTGGGGCATAGATGGATGAATAATTAATGCCCTCTCTTCATATCCAATTATATTTACCAGAGAGTGTTTTTTGCAGCTGGCATAGTGCTGGTGTTTGTTAGGAGTTTTTTGAATAACCAATACATGATTCAAATTTTATTTTCCCTTGCATTTTCACTGTGGCAATCACACCACCTGCAACCACCACTAAACTGAAAACAACAAACTGTTAATCTTGTGAAGGTCCATAACAATTCAGGGCCTCAATTTTGAATTTATCTATCAGCAGATTGTTATTAAATCAGACAAACATATGTATACATTAAACACTTCAGTGACCCAGCATAGCCCTAGGAACTAAACCATGAACCAGTGCATGCACAAGCTTTATAACTCATTACCAAATTGTCCACAGGATACCAGAGGGCAGAGATCTGTTTGAATCTTCAGTAATTTTGCATTTCAAACTAGCTTGTTTGGAACCATTAAATTGTAGAAATTCTTATTTTGGTCGGTTTTACTTCATAGTAAAAATTCCACTGTTAAAAATTTTTAAGACTGTTTTTAATACTTCAGTATTTTTGCTCAGTTTTTTGAATTAAGATTAAGCCTATAGTTATTTATTAAGTTTCCAGAATATTTTGTGAAAATAATAACTTTAATTTTTAAAGAAGTAACAGGAAAGGTAAAAATTTCCATGATCTTTAAAATTATTCATTTTCAATTTTTCTGATATTAATCCAGTGTTATGATTTGCAAACCATAATAATAAACTTAGAACTCTTGGGGTTGCCATTTCTACCCCAATATCTAACTTTAATGGAAACTGGAGAGGCACAGAGACTCCTTCAGTACCAGGCCAATGATTTTATGCTACTCAACTGATACAACAGGGCGCAGCAAAAATGTTAATTTGCATGGTCCTGACAGGCAAACAGCCCACTGAAGAGGAGGACATTCCCAACTTATTCCCCCTTCACGCAGCTCCTCTCGTGGTGTGCATTTCTGTCTTGCACTCTCGTCTCTTGCCTACCCCTCTGATCCTCATGATCTCTTTCAAAACCTCCATATTTGAGCCAAAAGAGGTGGGGAAAAGGCAGAAAGAATCAAAGCCATTCTGAGCACGCTGACTCCACTGGCCCCAGGGGTCAGGAGCACCCACCACGGTCTCTGCCTCAGTGGAATTGCTGCTGTGGCCAAACCCAAATTCTGCTGCAGCAGAAGGGGCTGGCAGCACCTGTTTGCCAGCAGAGACACAGGGGCCATAACCAGAAGATAAATTAGACCATTCCAAGTGTAATGCTGATTGTAGTGTACCAAATTTGCCAATAAAACCCCCCATGCCTGGAAGCCAGAGAGCTGAGGAAATGTGCTGCAGGATCTGCTGCAGTGTGAGTCACAACAAACCTGCAGTCATCAGGTGAACAGGGCCAAAGTTAACACAGACCAGGGGAAGCTGCTGGAGCACACTAAGCTCTCTGCAAAATGACAAAATAAGGGTGCCTAAATTGCACTGCAAATCTGATAGACTGCATGCTGGAAGCAAAGAAATTAGATGAGCAAGGGCTCATCTACGTTGGAAAGTTTTACTGCCTTAATTAATCCAAAAACATAATTAAAGCTGTGAAATCTCTCTAGTGTGAATGCAATTTTACCAGTTAAATGAACAAGCACTTGGAGCTCACTATGGTTCAGATATATCATTTACCCATCTGACTGTACCCTACTCTGGCATATTTTAATATACCCAGTTTTCTTCTACAGATGATCCTGGCTACCAATGTAAATTTCACAGAGAAGTTTCATACCACAGAGTAGTGCTGAAATCACACAAGTCTTTTAGATGATCAAAGACAAACTAATTCATGTTGTTATTTATCATCTTTGCAGTTGTGTTGAAGTTATGTCACTTGTAAGGGTCATTCCTCTCACTCAATATATAAATATTCAGATGTTTTTTCCTACTGAGCACTGAGGTACTAAACAAAGCCGTGAAAGTAATTTTGAGACTAAAAAGACAACTGGCATTCACACAAAAGTCACAGAGCATTTTATGTTGCAGGCAAATTCAGCAGAGAATCTTTCTGCTGCTTTGCATTCACTTTCCAACTGATCTATATCAAATCTCCATCCACAACAAATATACAATTAGCCTTGGCTTTTCTCTCCTTGTGCTCATCCATTTATGTGTTAGTTGGGATCACCATAACAACATCTGCAGGACCTGAATGATCTCAGAGTATGGAGATCCCAATTCCCAAAAGGACTCTTGGGCCTTCAGCTGACTGTGGCTGCCATTACTTGATGCTGCTCAGCAGCTTCCTGAGCGAAAACACTCCAAGGAGCCTCAGTGGAGCAGCACCAGGCAGGAGTCCCAGCTGACCCCAGGAAATGGAATGGGAAATGGAATGGGAAATGGAATGGGAAGTCCCTCCTGTGTGGGCTCGGGGTGGCCAGTGGCTGGGTGTCACTCAGACTTGGCTCAGTGCTGCTGCCTCATCACTGGGCTGCCAAGGCAGAGTGCACCTCTGACCACTGTGATCCATCCTGCAGGCTCGTGCTTAATGGGAAGAAACTGTCAAATAGCAGGCAAAGTGAGTTTTCCATCTCTGATCAGGACTGAGTGACCTTCTCCCTTGCAGAGCTGAATTCCTAATCAGCAGAGCGTTTGGTGTCTCTTCCCTCCTGAGCCCACTGGCACATGGGGCTTGATCAGATAAGAGCACTCAGCTGTCATGTTCTGCTGGAAAAAAGCAGCCTCCTGCTATTCAGGTGCTGAGCAATATCGATGGATGTCAATCAGTCTCAGACTGCAGCATGGCCAAGGGAGATTGTGCTTTTGCACTCATGTTCACATGGGGAGATGAAAGCTGCCAGTACTCTGGGAAAATTCATCTATACTTTATACAATCTGGGTTTCATGCACTGTGTTTAGTATCACATCAAAATTCCATTCTGATTTGCTTTTTACTGATGTCAAATTAAGTAGCTTTTTAAAAGTTGTCTCTCTAAATATATCAATATATAGACAAACAGATGAACAGACACAGGAGTGTGGATATGCTCTTGAAAATGGAAGGACAAAGCAATTCCTCTGTGAAGTGTCAGCCACAATTTGTAATCAATGACACAGTATGTCACATTAACTGCTTCATTCCAAGTATTCCTAAGGAAATATAAAGATTTTTCATCCAAAAAAGCTTTATCAAGGCAGAGGACATTCAGCAGTCTAAGTAAACTAATTTAAGCAATGAAGGACAAATAATTCCTCACTTCTAATACAATTTTGAAGATTGTTTATGCTGACAATATATACTGAGCTATAATGAGAAGCTCAGAGCTTCTTGCTAGAGCACAGTACATTCAGAAAGTGAAATTGTTAAACAGAGTATGTTAGGAATCAATGCAGTCACGTTCACCAACTGTCATGTAGAGACAGCAAGACACTAAGGGTTTAAGTAGCACCTTGACCAGAAACTGCTCTACCCTCAAAAAAAAAGGGGGGGAGCAAAAAGGTATGATACAGTTCTCTTTGTGGAGAACATGGAAATTATAGAAATGTTTAACTCAAACCTACTTAAATTCCTCTTGATACTTAGTATTGAGTTACTACAGGTATGCTTTAAAAATTAAAATGTATGAAATTTGAAATATAACTTGAAATACAGTTTATTTTGCAGCAATCTAAGTATTTCATTCTGCACTAAGAAAACCAGATATTGCTGAAATCTGGTTTTGAAAAAATTATGTCTCTGCTATTTGACGGCTTATTCCAACTTGATAGAGGAGTCAAACCCCAGCTCTATCTGGATCCTCTTTAGCCCAGCTTTAATAAACACACTTGGAACAGTGACAGAAATGAAAAGTACAACTTTGGGACAGTTGTAACTCACACAGAACTATTTGAGAATATGAATAAATGCTTTTTGTGGTTATAGGGAGATGAATCAAAACAGACAAAAAACTTTCTCAAAATTCCGTCCCCCCCCCTCCACGGTATTTTCCAACTTTTCCAAAACCTTTTGTCAAGGTTGGAATAGGTCAAAACTGTTATCCTCAATTATTTGATGTGCCTAAACTTGTGCAGCAGCAAAGCAATTAAGTGTGAGTGAAGAGAGTCCAGTTAGTGCCACGGCAGCGTCAGTGGGGGCTGTGCTCCAGCCCAATTAGGGTCTGCTGGCCCTCCGAGGGCTCTGCCCAGCCTCACTGACAGCCTCATTACTGCCATCAGCAAATTAATTGGCATGGGGTTCACTTGCACAAAATGAAGGGCTTGAAAATGTCTGTTTTGCACATTACAGCAAAGTCAAGGTCTTTCAAAGGTTTTTGTGACTGTGTAGATGAAAGGACAGACAGAAGGAAAATCCAGCCTGAGAAATGAGTGCTCAGGGTTCGAGGTTAGGCTGTCTCTGACTCAAAATGCTTTCCTCAAATAAAGGCTTTCTGCATCATCCTCCAATTTCTGTCCATTTGGCACAGATCTCTCTGGTTTTCACCAGAAATCCCATCCTTGAACAGAGAGGCCTCCTTGAATCTAAATTTTCAGAACATATCTATGTTCCCACTAAATCACTGAAAACTTCCCAATCAACCTTTTAAAGTGAGGAAGGATGCAAGAAACACTGCAGTAGTGGACAGTGAAGCAGTAAATTAACACAGGATGGTATGAACTCACTTAAGTGATATGTGGTGCTGCCATAAATCAGCACAAGCTGATTTAAGGAACATAATCATTAGGATGAATCCTGGGCTATGTGTAGCATCTGTGTTTTACACAGAGTTGGTTCCTCAAGTGGCAGAAAACCAAACAATGACATCACTATCTTCTATGGGGAATAAACAACAAAATAACACAAGTTTCAAAAACTCAGAAACTTTGTCCAAGACCCCTGAGAGTATTTAACTAAATATAGTCATGAAATGGCACTTGCTGGTGTTAAAAACAAAAAAAAAATTGCTGCCAAAACTGAGAAAGGTTTTGGTGTACTTGAAGGATGCAGGGCTATTGGAAGAAGATTTTTTCATATAACTAATCTTCCTCTGTAGGCAAAAAACAGAGATAGAGACTGCCATCCCACATTTTCATTCTCAGAAATCAGTTCACTCTGGTGTCAGCTTTTCCCCCAGATTCTGACTGCAAAAGTGAATGCATTTCCATCAATATATGAGATTCTGAAATTGAAATATTATAAAATATATTAATAAAACATGGTAGAAAATAAGTCTGGAAATGCCATCAAGTCATACAATCTATCCTTTTTTCAAGAGAAGTCTGAACCCTGTATTTCTTGACAGAAGCTTTCCAAACAACTACTTAAAAAATTCCGTGATGGAAATTCTACTTTCTTCCTAAGCCATGTGGTCTTATAGTTCTCTTTAACTGACAACTGAGACAGCTAAAGCAGCTAATACAATTTAATTGACTTAGGGTTGGCAAGTCTCCAAAATAATGAAGAAAAGCTTGGAAAAAACCACTCCTTTTCCCTATTCCTTGAATATAAATCCAAGACAAAACTCAATGAGGATTTATTATGTGTACACAAGGAAGTTTGGTGTCCCATTATCTTAAAAGCACTGGTGAAATTTAATATATTTACTCCTCAAAATAGCTTTGAAAATCCCAATCCAAAAGAATGAGAGTTGCCTGTTGATTAAAGGAACCATTCGTTTTAATAATATTGATTGTGTATTAACTTAATCCACACACTTTCCTTCAGTTGGAAGGTGTGCCAGGTGTGGAGGACAAACATCAATGAGCTTTTCAAGCAGTGTCACAGGCAAAGCTGCTGGGATAGACCAGATATACATCCCATTAACAATGAAGCTTCAGAAGTTGCTCAAGGAGGGTTTTAACAGGAAAGCAAGGTGGAAATGCACAGTGGAGGATTAATCACTTACACAATGGATAACAGAAATTGCTACTTAATATTAAACTGGCCCCAACCTTTAAACATTCCATCTAGAACATTTCCTACAGAAAGGTGAGTTTCAGCTCCTGATCCTTCATGGGTTGTTTGGAGCTAATCTTACATGTTGGCTTACTGAGATTGGGGCATTTTATTTTTCAAACCTTTTCTTTTTTATTATTTAGCACATATGGCCCTTTCTGTAATGTCATGAAATTGTGCATTGCATTGGTTTTAGGAGTAATATGCATTAAGCATAAAGTAACTGGAATGTCAATCATTATTTAGCTGCTTTTCCCCTTTGCTCAAGTCTTAAACCCAATGCACAAATTTGCGTTGGCAATGCAATAGCAAAAAAAGTGAAATAGTTTTAATAAATTATTCTGAAAGATATTAGATAGAGGTCAATTCCCAATTCTTTTGAACTCCATCACAGAACTCTCATTTAATTTTCTGGGAATAGAATTTGGCCCCAGTCACTTATAAAATGGGATTAAACTTCTGGCTTTCTTCCCAGAACCCGAAATGAAAGTACACCAATGAAAATCTGCAGAATCATAAAGCAGAGCTTCCTAAAGAAGGGAAAGCCTTATACGTAGCTTTATGAAACAGATTTTTTAGTTCCTTAGATTGCCACCTTCAACATGAGCCAGCTTATCCTGTTATTCATAAATTGATTACAATGCCTGAAGTCAGAAGCAATTTCTTGAACTTGCCTTGAATCAGTGGGCTTTCCAAATTTAAATGTTTTTCAGCATGCATTTAAAATTGAAGAGCATGAGCAGCTATCATTTCTGTAAGACCATAATAAAGGTCAAACATTTATTAGACTGAAAGTGACACTAATACCTCCTGAATTCTTATTAGAGGAGGTCCATCATGGTACCATTTTCTTGGAGAGTAATAGGTCAGCTGTCAAATCTATCACCATGTCTGTGTCTGTTTTCCTACTCACAAGTCAAAGAGAACAGAAGGAATTCAAGGAAATACACTTCTCAAAAGCACCAATTTGACAGTTTTAATTAAAGACACAAATTCAAACACATGGAAATCCATTACCTGGAAAGCCTAGAGCTGATTCTTCATTCTACAATGACTTAAAGAAATTGAACTTCAATATAGGACTGCACAAGCCATTTGCATTGTTCCATAACTACCAACTCAAGAAACTACTTAACTCAAAACACATGGAAAGCTAGGTTTCAGCTGGGGCTGGCTTCTTACCCAAGATAATTAAAGAATCCCCCTCGTGGCATGACATCCTGGCCTTACCTGAACAGGTTCCTGAGTGGAGTTGTGGCTTCCACTCCAGGGCTGCTGCAGGCAGACACCTGGCTCCATTCACCTTCCACTGCCAAAGAGCTGTGTGGGAGCCCAGGCACCTCACCCAGCCCTGCTCACAGGCCAGGACCTCTGGCATTCCCCATTGGTGGGAGAAATAGTGAGTAAATGCTGAGACAAGGATCAGGTGTGCAACTCCTTCCAGGAGACATGGATGCACTAATGCTCCTCTGACAGCTGGGTACCTCCGTGCATCATCTTTGGTTAATAGATTAGCATATGCTCTTAAAAACATATTTACAATGTGAGAAATGCAATAAAATGAAAAATGGAGCGAAAAGAAAGACATATTTTATCTAATGTAGTCACGCTTCTGCTTTTAAATGTCAGTGAGAGCTACCCAAGTTACTTGTGTTTTATGTATTTGTGCATGTTGGTTTAAGAAGATCATAAAATTGCCCAAGTGGAAAGTATATCATTTTAACTGCAGAGGGCAAGTCAAGCAAGGGAAGAAAAAGAATATGGAGGAAGCTACTCCTGTGTTACTTGTCATTAGGAAGTAACTGAATATTTCTTTTAAACCAGACTAAGAGGCAGGAAAGCTTACAAGATAACAATCCATTATTAAAATAAAAAGGGTGAGGGAGGGAGGGAGAAAGGAAAAAGGAGAGAGAAGAGAGAGAAAGGAAGCATCAGAATCTCTAAGTATCAAAAGATAACAAAAAATACAGGGTAGCCAGGGAAAATCAGGAATAATTTCCATTAACTTATCCAATTTTACACCCAGGATAATTCAGTGATAGTCTGTGCCACAGGCAGGATAGTTAAAAAATATGAAAGCAGTGACAACAGTCAACATTCACAGAAAAATAAGCTCATGTCATTTAAACAGGCCTCTCTCTTCTATGTACTGTTTGATAAACAGGCATTTCTGGTGAGCACTGCCCAAAATGAGCTCTGTTCCAAGGTCTGCAGAGGAACAACACTGATTTTTACCAAGAGGGGCAGAGGGAGCCTTCCTGTCTCTAACAGAATGTTTTGGACCTGAATAATTTCTCATACTAGTCTAAAATACATTTGTCAGGGATGCAGCTTCCACAGGCAGAGTAAAATTGATAAAAGACTAATAATCTGACACAATTAAAGAGGGAAAACAGACAATCCCAGCAGTATGCATGTAATTGCAGCAGTATCTTCTTCCCTGAAGCACTGTGCTAGTACCCACACGTAAGCTGGGAACACAAATAATTCTTTTTCTGGCTGTTAGATGTAGCATGTTTGGCTTCCTCCAGGTTTTATCCAGTCCTGTAAGGCCACTAAACCCTTCTGCATGTAGTGCATATTAATATTATGTATTTAGGAACAGCATTTCCTGGTTTTAGCCGCTTCCTGAAAGATTGGAGAAGACTGTCTCATGTATTCAAAAATCCATTATTAACTTCATATTAGCATTTTGAGCCTCTAAGGAAGTAGAAGTTGTTGCAGGTTTCCCACAAAGAATCTACTTTCAGTAATGAGGAGCAGAACTCTGACATCTGTCAACTGAGTAAATTCCACTGTTTTGTAAATATTGATCAAACAATCATGGCTAATGATACAACTCTAAGTGAATTAGACAAATGTTCCCACATGGCCATCAATTTAATTCCCAGACTAAATTAGCTTCTTTTGTAAAGCAAAACCCTTTTAAGGAAGATAAATTGTTCAGTGACATCAACGTCCATTTCAATTATGGCTTTATTCTGGCGGAGGCTGTTCTGCATAATACACCTGCTGTTCACCTGGTTGTGCTGTAAGAAAATACAGTGGGAACCACATGACACTAACCTTGAACATTTATTTCCCACTTTTCTAAAATACGGGATAGCTACTGCAAATGATACACAGCAGTTATCACTTTTCTCTGTACCAGCCCACACAGTCGGCTGAGCTGAAACCACCATTATCAGAAAATACACAGATTTAATTCACCTTAGCACAACTGTGTGTCAGACCTGCACTGGAGGGAAGAGCTGCCACCTGAACATGAACGAGGTGAAGATGGGGAGCCAGAATGCACCAAAAGGATACTTGCAAATGGGCAGAAAACGCTTCTTAAAGCCTGACTAATTATCTCTCAGAAGTAATTAATGCATCCCTCTCTAGCCTGCATCAGTGCAGACAAAGCTGCCTGAGGTTCAGCTCTGCTGGCCCCAACAAGGCAAGAAGGGAGGGGAGAGAAGGGGGGTTAAACTGGTCCCCAAAAAACAGGGACCCCTTCTCAAACCTGCTGTCTCTTCAGGTCTGAAATACTGCTCAGTGAAGGAGGGGAGCAGCTCCCCACTGGCCTCTGCAGACTTTTGAAAGCATGTGGACTGTGTAATGACTTTTTATTGCTGTATTTTAGTCTTTATTGGCAGCAGTTCATTAGTTTTGAGAGACTAGAAAGGCTCCTTAAAATGAATCTCAACCAAAGTGCCCTTTATTTGCAAGCAATTTATTTCAAAATGTTTCAGGTAAAATAAACTGGGGTTTTTTGGTAAACATTATTACATTTCTAACTCAATTTTGGGACAAAATCACTATTAACTTTCTCTCCCTAGTCTCTTTTCCTTGATACATTCTAGTAGCTTTCAGTGGATGGGAAGAAAGACCTGAGTAGGTAGTTATTCAAAATTATAAGTACTTTCCCCCCGCAAGAAAGACAGCTGCTGTTTAAATGATCTTTTCTCACATGAGGAAAGAAAAAGCTTTAGCACAGCTCCGACAAATATGGGCTGCCCACAGGGCAGAAGCAGAGCACAGCATGAGCCTCAAAGCCCTGCTGTTACATTATGCAAAAGCAAACAGTAAAAGAGGAAGAGGTTATAGAGGCAATTTGGTGCTGCATTTAGAGGTTAATAAAGATCTTTTTTGAGGAGAAGGTCAGCTTTTTAGGATATTCAGGTGGCTAACTCAATAGAGTGCCTAAATGCCTTTAAATCTCACACGGTGCTCATTCTGACAATTCAGTTTCAAGAACCGTGATGTTATCAGAACAATGAAACAAGTTATGTTTAGTCTGTGAGAAAATTTGTGTTTCTTTTTCTCAGATTGCTTTGTGTCTTTCTCTATATTTGACCCCATTTTGAAAAGACACAGTTCAGGGATGTGTTTGAATAAGAAAGAGAGAATCCCCACACATCCCGAGTTGGGAGGGAGCCGCAGGGACCATCCCATTCCCCAGAAGCGCCCCAGGGATGGGACCGTGCCTGGGAGCACTGGCTGCTCACACCACCCCCTCCAGAGCAGCGCGGGCATTCCCAACTGTGCAGCCCAGCCACCCCCGGGAGTGACCAGGACTTATCCTGACAGCAAAGCATCTCTGTTAACGTCACATCTCAGCTGAGGGCATGACACGAGTCCCTCAGTGCGGTTGGTCTGCTGGCAGCTCCTTCCCGTGGCATTCCGGAGCAAACCACCCAACTGCACCATGTCTGCTCCCTCCCTGTTCCTGCAGACCCCTGAACCCAGCCTGCAGGGCTGTTGTGAGAAGAATTTACCAGAAGTTCCAAAGCATGATTGTGAATTATTGATGGCCACCCCAGGGCTGGCCAGAAAATGGAACATCTCCTCCCTGACTCATTCCAAAAGTTATTTTCATTCTTCAAATGAAGAACGTTCAAATGAAAATCAATGAATCAAAATGAATTGTACAAATTCACGCAAGCATTTCCTTATAATAAACATGTTCCTATGAATCATTTAAATGAAAGTTTTTCCAGGAAGAGACGGATCATTTTGTAAACAGCTGTTATCTGGGAAACAGGTGCTGATGTATGATCACACACATTCAGATCATGGAGAACAGGATGAAACAGTTGCTTCTCCAGAGTGCCAATCTCAGGAGCAATTATTCAAATGAAATCATGCCCTATGTGACTTTTAAAAGGTTTACTTTTCATTTCTCCCAGGCATCAGTGCAGAAACCCCTCTCCCCCACTGCCTGCCCATACGCATCATCCCAAACACAAACCCCCATTTAAACAGTATTGCTTCCTGACCAACAGAAGATTTAAGACATTACTGATGAGGTTGTTCTTTAATATAACGTAGGAATTAATTTTCAGGCAATAATTTGTTTTCCTTTTAATTTTTCATACCTCCAATGTACTAAAGCATTTTGGATATATGGACTTCTTTATATCTCTTAAATTGAGCTGACAGTGTTAATCACCAATTCAACATTTAATCTGAATGAAGGACTGTGTAATAGTTGGTGTAAGAAATGGTGTACAGGCAAACATTCTCTTTTGGATGGCTTCTTTGGGCTCATTACTGTTTGTCTTTTCTCTGAACTGGGTCACTCTCTGACTCATTAATTGTCTTCTGAGATTTGACCCATTTTTCTGAGTAGTCCTCGAAGACCTCTCAAAAAAGGGATGAAAGCAATCCAAAGTGCTGGCATGGGCTTTTTGGGGTTGCCTGAATAATCTGAACAGTTATCTGAATAATCAGGAAGAACTGAATCAAGCCTGGCAGTAGGAGAGCCCGCAGGGGAAGAGGGAGCTCAGCTTTTGGGGGAGGTTCCAAAGACCCTGAGGTGGGATGGGGGAGGTCAGGGTTCTGCAGCTCTGCCCAGGCCCCGCCTGGAAAGGGGCACAGCCCCCACATTCCTGCCTTTTGCTATGTGGAGATGGACGTAAGGACTCCAAAGTCTTTTCTCATGAAAAGTTGCCATAGCACTTTCCTTCCTCAGAGTGCAAAGAATCCAGGAGAAACAGCAGCCCGGCCCGACTTTGAGCAAAAACAAAGACACTAATACTCTTAATTCTGAAAATTGACTGCTGCAGTTAATACACTTAGTTTCTGTTTAATCTCATCAGTGAGTAGTACGCTAAAAAGAAAATTTAAAAGGGGCAATTTTCCTTGGTTAAGTGAATTGTCAAAAGTAAATCAGAATAATTGAAGAAATTGAAAAGGCAAAATAACGTCGCTAGTTTGTTGGTATGGGAAATACTTTACAGTGTCCTCTCCTGGGGCCTGCTGCACTTACTATGGATTAGCTGCTTATTGCATAAATTATACTTCTGAGTTTATCCACATTTTCTCTCATCCATATATTCATCATTAAAGCCAATCACGGATCTTACAGGAAGTATTTTGTGGGATTTTTTTGCCGCTGACTTCCTTGAACAGCAAGATAGGTATTTCTGATTGCTTTTACCTAGCTGACATGGGCAAACATCACTTTTTAAATTCCACTGTGATATTTGCAAGAAAACATATCTGCTCTTTCAGAAATGAAACCTCATGTCCTAAGACAGCTAGATAGATATAGATGTAAACAAGGAATCTGAGTCACTGAGAAATAGAAAAAAACAATTCAATACCAGGAAAAGGTCTCTATTTGTGGGAAAAAGCAATGCTGGTTTGAGATATGCAAAATGATACAGTCATAAATTCTCAGGGCTTTATGCTTCAAATATTGAGTCTAGAAGATTCAAGATCCAATTCAGTGTCTCCTTTTTTTTTTCTTTTCTAAGAAAGCTACATTTCCTGCCACAATTTCAGATTACTGGTATTTGTCTCACTGTCAAAAAACAAAAGTTTCCACATACTCTTTCTCCTTTTTTATGAGCAAACATTTCATTGTTTCAGTACCGGGTTCAAGTCTAGTGGAAATTCAAATAACATCAGCCGGATGACTCAACAGCAGCCAGATGCAGCAAGAATCTCTACCAGACACTCCTTTCCCCAGAGACATTGTAATAAGCAATGGCCTTTTCTGGCTGCAGATATCTTAGTATCTGATTAAATCTGGGAAAACATAGATGGTTGTACACATTAAATGCCTCACAAGTATGTAAGCTAAAACAAAACTGGAATCCTTGTTCATTGTAATTACTTCTTCCCACATAAATTAGTCTTGTCTCTCAGTCTTTGAAGGCCCCTTCTAGAAACTGGAACAATTTTAGTTACCACTTTTTTTCCCCCTACTGCTAAGGTGGCTGGAATCAAGAGTTTAAACTGCACAACTGCTAGGAGCTGGCTTAGCATCAGATATAATTCCAGCAGTGCTTTTGTGTTAATTAGTATTTACAATTAAACACATGGCTACTGAACACCACACTGTGATTGGTCCCTTGAATGATGCTTAGAGCTGCATTTATTTTATAACAGGAAAGCATCAATGCTTTGTAGTCACAACTGGCCGCGGAGAAAACAGCAATCCCAAATATACAAAACTTTAATACCTTTTAGTAACTGTAGCTCTGATGAACATGCAACCTTTTCTGAATTTAGATATGGATCCAGGTCACATAGCTGGCCTAAATTACTATAATGGGTCCAATTAAAACTCCATGTCCAAACATCTGCAGCTCCTCAAAGTATGACCTAATGAACCACGAGCAGTGCAGCAGGTCATGGCAGAATCAGAAGGGCTGAATATCTATGAGTGCTCTGCAGAGATAGAGTTGTTATTTTGATCTTTAAAACAGATGACTAAAAATATTTTCAGAACCAATTGTATAAAAGCATGGAGTGATTGATATGAACAATGTAAATTTTTCAAAAGCATAAGGAAAATTACTGGGAAGCTATGCTGTGCTAGCAAAATTAAACTCCATCAACTGGTGTTTTGAATAATGAAAGAAATTCAGTTTTGGCTTGGAGTTCAGCATTTAAATAAATGTCAAGGAGGAAGAAAGGGTGGGATCAAAGTCAAAGAAAGTCTGGACTGTGTTACATCTTACTTGATCTTCATCTGTAGCAGAAAGCATGTGGAAGACACTTCAATGTCTTTTCACTTCTTCAGCAGAAAATCAAAGAAAATAAAACCCAAATACAATATAAAGTAACCGGGAAAATTATCTGAATCCTTTTCCTATGAATCTGTTAAAAAAGAAAAAGAAAAATCCTCATGGGATAAAGCAGAATGGCAGATCTCACCCTCAGTGAGCTAGACCAGAAAGAAAGCCCAAATATGCCTCATACAAAATTCATCTGGGTTAAGCATCAGGGGTCTGAATAAGAGCCAGTCAAGGAGGAGAATTTAAAACAGGACAAAAAAATAAAGCAAAAATATCTCCTGACAAGTTAGTGTAGCAGAGTTGTCCAGATTTGTGAGACATTTGTTCAACATGAATAACAAAAAGCACATAGCAATGGCTTTTGTAGGACCCTGGGATTAGGAATGGGGAATTTCCAGGGATATTCCAGAACTGTGCCTGTGTCTAGAACTGCCTAGAACAATTCTTCAGCTCTGCAGTGAAACAAGGGGAGCAACAATCACGAAATCACAGCTGTACTGTTTTTATGGTAAAATGTATTTCATTGCCTTAGTGAAACAATTACATTTGGCAGCTGCTGCACTTGCCTCTAAGAAATATTAGAAATGCCACCACAATCATTAAGAAAAGTTCAGGATCAAGTGACATATCAGTTTATGGCAACATCTGTTCTGGGAGGAGCTGGAGGAGTGATGGAAGGGGGAAATAAGAGAGCTACATCACACATATGCAATAAATTTCTGCTTGCAGAAGCGATTTGTGGAGTCCCTGGGAAAGCCAGAGCAGCAGTGAGTGTCACTGCATGAAGCATCACTGCAAGGTGACACTGCATGGTCACCAGGATGCCCTTTACACATCCCACCAGCGTGGGACCTGCACTGCTCAGCCTCAGAGCCACCTGGGTCACCTGTACAGAACCTTCTGGGGGGCTGAGGTGGCTGCATTGGGTCTGGAGCCGGGGCTGTGGGTCTGTGCAGCTCCTGGGTGTGGGTGCGCGTCCCTTCCCAGCTCACTGGGAGGAGAAGGCTTTGCCCAGCTCCCCTTTCTGGAAGAACCCCCAGGAGCAGCCCGGGAGGGAACATCCCTGCCAGGGATGCACCTTGGGTCATGGTGAAAAAAAGAATCAAGGCTAATTGCATATGTTTTCAAAAATACTCTAAATTACTCTATTAAAATAAAGATATGCCTCAAGAAATAGGTCCTTTCATGCATATTAATAGAGTAAGAGAAGTTCTTTGAGTTTACTACTTCCTAATTTTGTGTGTTTCCTAGTGAAATCTCTGCAATGGCTCTTTGTACAAGCTGATCACAGGCACTTGTCCTGCCAGACTACCAAAAGGTACAAAGAAAAGCAAATATAGAGGACTAAATCTCACTTTAAGATTAACAACTAATGAAAATCAGACCTGTGACACCAACCCTTGCCAGCATTCCTGAAAGCAAAAGAAATGAGGCAGCTTCTAATGCGTGACCTGGTGACAGAATAAAGAAAACCCAGATGAGGAGAGGTTCTAGCCAAGAGCTCCATTCCAAGATTTTACAAGAGAAGATGTTAGAGAGCAGCATCCAGGATAGCACCACCAGCACTGCAGAGCAGCTGCTCTGAGAAAGACAAAACCAGCAGTATTAATGACAATTGCAGATTCTGTACTTTAGTAGAGGAAACAGTTCTTCAATATCATCTGGGATTTGAGTTAGAAGCTCCAATTAAGAAGGCAAAGACCTCACAAATGAAAAAATCTAAACTTTAGAATACCTGAGTGTCCTGGACAGTAATTGCCATATGTGAGATATATTATATTAGCTGAATTAGGTACTTGATGTTCCTGAGGAGCATGACATGCTCTCACTCTCTCTGAAATGAATCAAAATGCATGATTCTTTCTCCCTTGGCCATGACCAGTGATCACAGACATGACACAGGAATCCCCACAGGTGTGGAAAAGCAGCAG
>NW_005054362.1:149107-178810 GCF_000277835.1 Geospiza fortis
TATAATTGCACATTGTGTACACAACCAGTACCCTTAACCTTACCTGCCTTTAGCAAGAGCTCACAGCTCTCCACTTCCTCATCCACACAACCAAAACGAATTTCTCTTGATCCCAGCACCCGGCCACTGAAACTCACTCTCCCACTGAGCACTGCCTTATTGAGAAGACAGGATGAAAATTAAAAGCCGTGTATAAGAGTTAAAAATCTAGATTTTAGACATAAATCTAAATTCTTTATCTATCTTTACAACTCTAGGACTCACTCAAAATGAAACTTAGAACACAAGAACCCTTATCTAAGGCTCTCCTCCCTCTCATTTGTAATGGAAGCAGGTATTGTCTTCAATTGTGTGAGCATGTCAGCAAAAATTATGCAACTTAAACTGCTAGAGATAATAAAAGTCATTCTTACAAACTGATTTTTGCTGACATCCAACAAAGAAATAACAAATGTGTATTAGAGATTCTTCAGCCACAAATGCAAGTTTGTGCATAGAATGGGCTGCTGTTCACAGCTATAAAATTGTGCTCTTTCAACCTTACTAGGGAGATTAATTAAAATCACTAGAAGAGAAAAAGTCAGTGTAAAAGCTATGTTCATAAATGGCATAAATCTGAATTTTTCGGGACAAAGACTTGACATGCCTTTACCTTCCTTGCCTCTTTCTCCAACACAAAGAACATTTTCTTCTGTAAATTTCTGTTATTCGAGAGTGAAAATTAACATCTCCAGATCATCATTAACAGAAGCATTTTGAAACACTAAAAAAATTCCATTTGTTTCAGTCTTTGTTTTAAAGTCCCCCAAAACAGGAATTGTTCTCAAAGGTGCAACCACAAGTATTTCATCAGAACACAGCTGGCAGTCACAAAGACTCACAGCTAACAGAAGAGATGCCAGCCTCAAGAATGGCCACACCGGTGAACTTGCATTAGTGCCTACTTGGGTAAAACACTCAAATTCCTCCAAGAATGTTGGTCAAAAAATTCTACATCATGTTTCACGTAAATGTAATTCTAAACAAGCAAACAATGGCAAGAAGGCAGCATTGACTGGGTAGGTGGCTACAAGGCAGGAGTGTCTGACATAAGCTCTGCTTTCTGCAGCCTTGTCTGGAATAAATTGTGCAAGAGACTTGTTTGATTTTAGAAAAGCTGCTCAGTGTCACTGAGAGGCAGAGGCAGGGCTCTGATGGTGTTCTGCGCTTCCCTTTCCCCCAGCAGGTTCTGCCAGTGAGCAGTGGTGGCCAGGGGTAAACTTTATCCAGAAACTGGAAGGAGAGAAGAAGATGGAAGAGTGGGGCTGGGGGCCGGTGCTGGGGGGCTCCTGCAGGAGGCCAGGCTGCTGCAGCCCCTCGCTGGGACACCATCCCCTCCAGCTCACCTCCGAGAAGAGCAAGAGCTGGAAACCAATCGTCTGTCCTTCACTGAAGAGCTGTGTCAATTAAAATAAACTTCATAACGAGAGAAACTCAGATAAAATGTGTCATCCCATTTCCCTTGAAATACAAAGATTAAAAAGGAGAAATAATGAGACAAATTATAAAAATAAGCTAGTCTGCCAGTGAAGGGAACAAATGGAAATTAAATATCTGCCTATAAAAAGGCATACTAAAGCATACTGGAAAGTAAATAGATGCTTGGGGAATATGAAAGCTGTGTGGTTAGAAAGGAGAAAAGTGCTTTAACTTGTATCAAAAAAATGCTAATAATCAAAATGACATTGAGAAATTAGAGCAGTGGAAAGAGAGCACATCACAGGCAATTTTAAATGTTAATTCCCTGCAAGCGCAAGAAAACCCTGCAGATACTCCAAAGGCAATCAGAGAGCAAAATCTAAATTACAAAAGCTATAGATGAGAACCTCAGATGTTCAGCACACATATATAAATCCTCATATATAAAAACACTGCTGCATGCAATTCTAATATTTCTTAATTCCTTGTCTGAAAACAGACATGCAGTGTGTGGCAAAATGGGTGTAAGTAAGTTCAGTGTCCTGTAGCCAAAAGGTCTGGAGTGCAGCTGTGCAGAACAGTGATCGCAGGGCCTGAGCGCAAGGTCTGTCCTTCTGGGGAAAGGCAGGAGCCCCCTGAGGGCTGAGCAGGATTTAACGGTGAGAGGCAGAGATCTGTGAGCATTTCCCTCCTTCCATCCTTCCCGCAGGGAGGAAACTCTGACCCTGAGAGCTGCAGCCCTGCAGCCTGTCCTGTTCTCTCTTTTTCCACATGGTAACTGTGAGAAGCATGGCTTAGAATACATTGTTCATATCTAAGACTACACAGTAACTGCATAAAGGACATTTTATCACTGCTATCTAAACTGGCTAGGAAACCAAGAGTTCTGTATGTAAAATTGAACACATCCATTCATACCTACATGCATACATATGTATCTATAAAATGTCTGTGCACAGGTAAATTGGCTATATAAACATTTGAAGCAAAAACACCATTTCTGATTCCCTTAAATCTCATCCCCACTTTTTTACCTTTCTATCCATAATCCATATTTCAGAAAAAACCTTTAAAGACAAAAAATCCTTAAAGGTAATTTATTCTTCAGTAACATTTAAAAATCCCTAAAAGTGAGGCAGTTAAAAAAATTATACCAAAAGTGGGTGACAAAGAACTTGAGCAACTGCTAAAAAGTGAACTAGAACGAGGTTAGTACAAGAAAAAATACTCATCACTTAGATACTGGACTAGAATTAAGAAAATTTAATGCAGTTCTCAAGTCCTCCACAGATATGAAGCATGACCTTTGGACAATCACTGTGTTTGAAAGCCCCCTTTATGAAACAGGGATGGCAATAATACTGACTATTTTACTTTGAGGCTGTCTTGTCTGCTTAATTGTAAGAACACTGAGTGAAAGGTGACTTGTTCTTTGTAAATTGAGCCTCAAGCATTTCCTCTTTCTCCAAAAAGTTAAATAATATCATTGAAAAGGCCTTGTATACTGCAAGTTACCAGCACATAAAGAGGAAAATCATGTCAAATTATAGTTAACAAATAAATCTAAAGGACAAAATCGTAAAGACAGATTTTATTCCCAAACCATGGCTTGAAAAATGTTTGGAAAATGCAGGCTTCCCAGAAGGCATTTGCTATATTTCAGGGATAGTCATTTGTCCAGATGGCAGAGGAAGTTACTGGGGGCATAGATTTGAATCTAACTCATGAGGAGAAGCTAAGTAAGAATTTGCAAGTAGAAAGAAATTTAAGAGGGGAATCAAGAAATGTCTGAGTTCCCTATTGCATGAGAACAGTGAAATTCAGCAGATTCACAGAGACAGTAGGTTGGATCTTTTGGGAAGACATTCTAAGGGAAAAAGAAATGCAGAAGAACTGGCAGATATTAAAACAGACTCTATTAAAAACACAAAGGCGAAGGAGTGTACCACAGAGGGAAAACACTTGGCATGACTCTTTAAAGAACTTATACATCTAAAAAGAACACAGCATAAAGGAGAAATGGAAAGGTATTATAGAACTAGACAGGTACACAATCTGCAAAATAAAGGTTAAAAGGGAGTTACGGCTGGCAAGGAATATCAAGGATAACAGGGAAAAAGTTCTTTCAGTAACACGAGATAGAAAAGGTAGAGATTATCTAAAGGAACTGTGAGTGAATGTGAGACAACAAAGACTGAGGGATTCAAGTTATTTACTATCCCAGCTTCCCACAAAGACCCAGGTGATTTCTGTGTTCATTTCAATAGGAAAACAGCCTGAAGACCAGGACCAGGAGCAGCTGACATGTTCAGATACATGGACAACCTGAAGGAATCCATCCTAGCAATGTTAAGAAACTGGCCAGAGCAATATTAGGACCAGCAATAATTATGTGTGAAGACAGCAGGAAAAAAAATGCCTAAAGTGCTAAGTGCTGGCTCTTAAACTGCTACTTCATATTCTTGAAAATATTCTTGATATTCTTCATACAATCAGATTCTTGTTCTCTTCTTGGTTTATCCTCTGTAATACTCAGGAGAGTGCTTGGCAATGGCCATTGTTCAGTGTCAATGTGCTGAAAATTCAGTAATTCTCTGGTGTATTCATTCCTTCAAAATATTGTCCAAGGGAATAATTCCTGCTACAAAAGCAACAAAGTTTGTCTTTGTCAGCTGTACAGCCATTTGGGGAAAGCAGCATGCACCAGGAAATTGCACAATTGCATGAAGAGATATCAACAGAGCCATTTCTCTCCTTCATTATCTATATTCTAATAATTGGACAGTTATCAGCTAATAAATTGTAACTGCAGCTCGAGTCTGGCACTTCATAAACAATTGCAAAAACCTGTCAGTACAGCAAGGTAATCACACCTTGCATTTTAAATCATCCCTGAGGACACATCCTGTGGTCCTGGAAAGGATGGCCCCTCCAGAAACCACAGCAGTGTGGGCAGGGTCTGTGTCTCAATACTCAGCCATGGACACAACAGCTTCACTCATCTCTGCTGAAGCAGCACAGGGATACTGAGCAGGCCCCTGGAGCTGAAAACTGCAAGAAAGTAAATTTCACCAAGAATGTTTTATTATTTTCTTTCCCCTGCTTGTCTGTTGTATTTTTATTTCTGTCTGTAAACCTTCAGGCACAGCACCTTGGTAGAGTTTCTAAATATGAGTGCAATATAATGTGTATTTGGTGTTTATTACTGTAAACGTAACAGCAGTTAGGTGCATCACAAGAGAGGATAATTACCTAGATTTTCTGGAAAAATCTGCTCTGTATGAATATCTGAACATATTAACGTCCCCATGTCTTCCCACTTTGTGGGAAGAGATGAGGGACTGCCCTTAGGGTTTTTAAAGACGTTTAGTATTTTATTCCAACTCAACACTTCCTTGGGGAAAAAAAACCAGAAAAAATGGTTTAACAACACAGTTCCCTTTGCAAGCTGACATCAAGATACTCTTAATAAAGATAGTAGTTTGTTCCCTTAACTTCTGCCTGTGGCATTTACTCGATAAAACACTATATAATTAAGTCCAAAAATCAATATGTGACCCATGAATTTACAGCCACCGAGACATCCCCAATATTCACATATATGTCCCTAGACATAATTTAATCTATGCACTTACACTGCAACTTGGAAGAGAATGTATAAATAATTTAGAATTCTATGCAAATATCCCTTTGCAGAGATACACCAGACAACAATTGCTGAGCACCCATCCTGTCCATGGGCTTTGAGGTATGAGGAGGCTGGGGAGGAGGTGAGTCCCTGCTTGGAGGTGCATGATGTGCCCTGTGTCACCTCTACCAGGCACCTGGGGTCACATCTGGGCTGACATCAGGAAACTATTGCCCTGGGTGATCCCATACCTGCAAACGAATTTTAGACAACTACAACTTTTATTTTCAATGCATTTCTAAGCATTGAAAATCAGGTTTGGAGATACCTTAAGCACTCGGAAACTGGATAGCCACCAGAATGAGCTCCAAATTTATTTGTAAAATTCCTTGTCACTTTTAAGTACATCACATGCTGGTTTGGGTCTTGAGGCCAATGCTGCATAAACCAGTAATCTGCTCATCTTCTGTATTTGCACATTGGAGCTAGGGAAAATCCAGAGGAAATTGCACCCAGAAGTGTAGATGATTTATAGTGCCTTGGGCCAAGAGATACAATTTATGCACTATGTCCTACATAGCCCAGCCCAGAGGCTCTGCATAACACTTTGATGAGGATTTAATTTACTTCCTGTAGTGATAGTATAGTCTGTCACATCAGAATTTAAGTACATTAAACAGCAACACCATAAAACTTCTCATTTTCATTCATAAGTCAGAAGAAATTCCGGCAGAGAAAAAAAAAAGGATATTTCACATCAGAAGCAGATTCTCATCTTCTGAGACAATTTTTTTTTCTATTGAAAGTCTTAAGAGTGACATCCCATATACCCCTCTGATCCTTTAGCTGGAGACACTGAGAGGTGGCCAGGAAGCAATATGTGGCCACATGTGTGTGTCCTGTCCTAAACCCCGGGTAACACAATAAATTAACCCTATGGGCAATGAGATGCCACCACACCTGCAAGGAACAGTAAGCACATTTTCTGCTGAGACCAGGTAATTGGCTGCTTGGGCACTCCTAGTCCCTGTTAGCTCTCAGCCCAACAGCTTAATTTGAATTATCAGCAAGCAGGCCCTACGCCTTGGGAAGTTCAAACACGAATTAATCCCAGGATCCCTGGGGTCCCAGGCAGCTGCAGGCAGGGCTGTGAGGGTGGCAGGGAGCTGGGCTCTGCGCAGCCTCTCAGTGACCATGGCTGGGCTGGAGTCTTGTTCTGCCGCCTCCCCACCGCTGCGGGCAGCTGAGACTCAGACTCTCAGAACTTTGTCCTGGTGTTTTTCCTCCGCACCAGGATTTTATCTGCAGTGAGGTCTCAGACTCCTGTTAGGAGACTGCCAGGTGTGAAGCCCTAACGCAGACCAAGTGCCCCATGGTGTCATTAGGTAGATTTAATCAAATACCACATTGTGACTTCCAGCCCTGCACAAGACACCCTTGGAAATCCAGTCATCATTTCCCTGCATTGAAATGATAATGGGTTCTTATTTTCTACAGACACTTTGAGAGGAATATGCAAAGTATCTTAAATAAGAGATGAACGTGACATAGGTTAAATGGAATTGTTCCATAGGAACTCACTCCCCTCTGCCCACAGCCACTGACACTAATATTTCAGACACACAGGCTCATGCTATAGAGACAGACTTCCCAAAAGATGAATTTTTGCTCACTTGCATGTGTACATTGAGTTCACTTAAAATTAAATTTGCATGTATGCCGTTTTTCTTATTAATGACAAAGAGAAAATACTTGGCCAGACTTGGCCTGCAGACTGGGTAGATTGCTTTTAATCTCATTTTTCTGAGAAGAACCTAGCTTTCTAAACAGGAGTTAAGTATTCCTGATACGAGTGCTCATAGGGGCTGAAAAATCTCACAGCTCAAGAGCTTCCCAAAGTAGCTAAAGCACCACCTGAAGAAGTAAGAAGGAATAGAATAGTGTCTGACTCCCTTTTCTCCTAAGCTTTTTTGTACATATTTGTCTTTTCCTTATTCTTAGATAGCAACCAACTGAAAGAGTTTGTTTGACAAACATTCTCTTCTACAGTTTCTACAAATGTAGGAATCCTCTGTCAAGTTCAAACACTAATTAATAAATTCAGCAGAGGATGAAAGTCTAGTTATCACATTCCATTAAGACAAGTTTTTGAAATGCAGCTGCTAATCAAATACCAGCAAATTTATTGTAAAATTACTTGCAGGTCATTTGATTCTGTAACTGAGGCAATTTAAATAACACTCAAAAATTTCTTGTTACATTAGAAAAGTATCTTTGCTATTGAATTTTTTTTTGAAAGAAAAAAAGCCAGTGCAACTCTCTTAGAGGGAAGAGCTAAAAAGATGATTTTGGGCATTAGCCACATGTAGTTGGCTTTCTAAGTAAATGACGGGTCAATGAACACTTGAGAATTTCTTTAACTCAGAACAAACATTTACAGCGACCTCAGAACCCTTCTAATTCCACTGAACTGTCCTTCAATTAATATTAAAGGCTGTGACAGGTAATAACCACGTAATCCTATTCCTTATAGCCTCAAAAAAGATTCAAATATCAGAGCAGTAGAGCACTTTCTGGACTTGCACAGGAGAAACAGCTGAGGACATGGAAATTATACAGGTATTTTTATATTTTTTCTGGAGTTCCAGTTACATTAATTTTAACAATTTGCAATTTATGTTTCTATTCTTATGTAAGTGATTGGTGTCTCCTTTCCTGAATGGAGCATTTCTCTCTAATCATAATGCAGCTCCTAAAACCCATTAAAATCAGAGACACAGCGTTAAAATGTCAAGTGTGTAATTGATGTGTGAAATAAATGGACTCTCAGGGCTATGTAAAGGGTGAGCAGGCACTCTGAAGGATCCTCCAAATGAAGGCAGCATTACTGCCTGTTGAAATACAACAGACAGCAGCATTTTAAGGCTGATTTTATCACTGCCTTTCTTTCTCCTTCTGGACAATGGCTGTAAAACACAAACAAAAATTCAACAAATAAAGTACTTCATTTGGGAAAAAATTCTACTGCAAATCTGCCATTTCTCTGAAATAAAGCGAGAAAGAAGCAGAGCAAACAGCCTGAGGTTTTTCTCATGACAGCAGCAGACTGCCATGGAACTGGAGCTGGATTCTGATTGCTTTTTGTAAAAGCCCAAACAACCAACACTCACTGAAGCCCTGAGCAAAGGTGGGAAAGGAGGAATGCTCCAATGACCTAGGAGGTGACTCCAGAGGAGCCCGGCTTCTGGCACTTTCAGAAACTGGGAAATAATTATGGATCTTATTCAAATGAAACTTCTACCCACAAAACAAGCATAGGCCTAATCTCTCCTTACTCTTCTTAGTTTGTTCAAATGGGATACTTTTCCTCACACTGAAAAACTTGTGACTGCACAAAAATGACATTTCTACATTTGAGAGATTAATACATCTATTTGGATATTTATGTAAATAAGGTTTGTTAACATATATTCATTTTTAAAGATGAGCCATTTTGCACTATGATAAAATATTTTAAATTAGTCTATAATTCAAGGGCACAGATAAACACCTTTGAAACACCTAAAGAGTACAGAGAGCTACAGGGATGGATGTATAGAGGGTGAAAATTAATAGAGTCTAACCTTCTAATCAGTCTGAAGATTTTAATTTCCACTACTACCAGCAGAATTTAATTGTCTATTTAATTGCATAAATGTTGCCAAGGATCATATTTTATATTTCTACAGTCATTATGAATATTCATCTAAAAATGATGATTGAAAATAGGTTGTCAATAGAGCAGATAGACAGTCTGAAATGCTTAATAACCAGCACGATGATAATCATCGACCCTTGTATAGTATTTCCCATCCAAGGTATATAATGGCCTCTTCTCTTCAAATTAACAAAACTTAATTAGGATACATTCCAATTACCTTGGGAGACTGAGAGTGCCTTAGAGAGCAAAATGAAAGATTGGTCTACCAGAAAGAAGCCTGGCCTTGTAGGCGAGCACAGAAGTACAACAGAGGGAAGCTGGAACAAAAAAAGAAAACTGGCACAGGTGCCAAGCACAGAGCCCAGGTGAGTCTGAGTGCTTTGGAAAATACTGAGGAATCTGGCTGCTTTTCCCCCTTCATTACAGTCTTCAAGGAGATTGGAATCAAAATTAATTCAGTATTTTGGCCATTTAATATGGGAGAAATTGTCATCTCTCCAACTGACATTCAGGATTCCCTATTGTTTCATTACGAAAAGGCCACTGCTACAGGGATATTTAATTCCTCATAATAATTCATGAGAAACAACAATTTCAGTTTTTTCCTTCTCTTGTATTTTTTGCTCAGTGTTGACAATAGATGAGAGATCAAGGCCTGATGAAAGTCTGGCATCTACTGAGGGTGTTTGAGGACCAGGTATCACACATACAAAACTACACTGCGAGCACAGCAGGCTTGCTTGTCCATCTCTCAAACCTTATATCCGCATCTTTGCTTTAAGAATTGTGTCTGTTCTGACAATAATTTACTCTACAGGCCCCTGAAGTTATCATTCCTGAAATGAAGTAAAGAGATCCTCCCTGCCAACCTTGGCACCCAAAGGCAGAGCAGAACAGAGCGTGCTGTCTCAGGAGGAGATGTGCAATGCCATGGCCATCTCCTCTGTTCTGCTGAGACAATCTGCCACCCTGCCCCAAACCCGACCTGCAGCCTGAATTATTGAGGGAGCTGAGTTCCCTATTGGGAGTGCCTCGGGGCTCACACATCTCCTCTGCCTTCCCGGGGCAGCCCACGCCAGGCAGCCACTGCCTGCAGCAGGATTGCTCCAGCCCATCACCTTCCTCTGCAGGTAATCCCATGGAGAGCAATTCCAAGCCATGTGATTCACCCTCCCTCCACAGAGCCTCCAGACACTGATAGAGCTCTGTTAGAACAGTAACCTCTCACTGATCCCAGCCAGACACTGATTTTTGTCATCCCACTATAATGAACCTGGAAATTACCACGTTTTTTCTTTAACAGAGGAAAGAAGTTCTTTAATTAACCTGGGCTCCCTGTGCAGCAGCTGAATGGAAAGCACTGCAGGTGCACCTGGCCAGCAGAGCCTCTGTGCACAGAATGATCTTTCCCCCAGTGCATACACGTGTATATTTGCATTTTCATATTTCTTTAATTTATGGTTCTGTTTCACATTTGGTCAAAAGTGGCTCTACTTTTTTAGCAATTAAACCCTTCCATGTAATGCATTCCTTGCATTGGCAGACTGCAGTTCAAGGTAAAGTTCCTGTCTGGTATAAATCACCAGTCTGCTGACTTGAATGGAGCAGAGGTGATTTACACCTGCTCAGGACCTGCCAGCAAACCTCTGAAACACAAAATATGTCCTTTTTCTTTTCCTCTTTTCTTTAAGCTGCTCCATTTTTATTACCCTTTGAAAGGAACTCTGAAGTGTTTACTTGTCAAGAGGATAAAATATTTGCTGTTGAAGTTCATTCCCTTAAGTTTACAGTGAGAGCCAGTGTTGCAGGAGTCATTCTTTGCCCACTGCAAGCCCCAGGTCCTGGACAGAGACGCCAGTGAATGTTCAGAGGAGCAGTGAGTTCCAAGCACAGGGACAGAGCCAGCGCAGGAGTGGCTGGAATGTTCTCCAGAATATTTTTGTAGAGACCTACCAGTGTTTGAAGGTCTAAGAGTTAATGGCTATATTAAAAAATTAGGGAATGAACGGGACTTTTAAAATTCTGGTTGCCTTGTGAAACAGAAGAGTGGAAAAAATTTAGAATAGTTCTATTCAGAGTCAAACTATTCTGACAATTTTCTTCAAAAACATGTTCTCCACATGCGTGATGAGCTGTAAGTGTTCTGGATGTGTTGGGATTGGAGCCTCCTGGAGTGTGGGTGCTCACAACCCAGTGTTCAAACAGCCTCCAGAGCTCCAGAAAGCCCTGACAAACTCTTTTGCTCTTTATACAGAGAAAAAGATCTGAGCAGAAGCACACACCCTGCTAGCATTTATTCTACTTCCCCAGAGAGACAGTTTCATTTATCATTAACTCCCTGGCTGCTGAGCTGACTTCTTTGACAGCCTGAAAAAGAAAGGTTTAGTGTCTGCAAAGCTGCACTCTTAACATGCTGCTTATTTGATATTTTTAGAGATCCTCTCAACACTTCACAGTTGTCAAGCTTCTTGATCTTTCTATAGTTTGATTTACATAAATGTGTTTCTTTCCTCTAAATAAACATCCATGCAATTCAAGGCTTAGTTGATTTCCAGCCTGTTGCAAGTACAGCAAGAAAAGCCCTAAAAGATGAGAAATTATAGGGATGAGTATATTTCATCGACAGAAAGAAAGACTCTGTTTATCTGAGAAAATATTTTTTTGGCAATTTCTGTACCATCTCAGTCAGGAAACAGTCTATAATCATAATGCTTAGAGACTACCAAAAACGTTTAAAGTCCAAATATTGCATTACTCCTAAAAGCACAAAAGAAAATAAATATTCCAGTGCTGTTAGTTTAGAGCAGGCTGCTAACAGTTTAAACCATCTCAGAACCCACCAGTTTCTGTGTAACTCCACATTGTGGTCTCTTGCTTTCCATTGTAAACTGTGAGGTTTCCAGTGTCGGATAGAAATCATCATCAAGCAATAGAAATGAAAGAGAAAATGCAGTCAGTAACTACTGTCTCAGGCCCTGGGAACAGAACATCTGCCAGAATGGGTCACTCAGGCTGCTCACTGAGGCTGCCCTTGCGCCACAGGTCGAGCAGCTGGGTGTTTGTCCCATGCACAGCTCTGATTTTGGAGTGCCAATTCCCACATCAGGCAAGACCTTAGTGCCCCTTACCCCGTTGGAATTCTCTGCCAGCCCAAGTTCAGGCTGCAGCTCCAGGGCTTGCCTGCTGACTCTGCTCTGTCAAAATTCACAGTAGTTTTGTGAAAGGACAGACACCAGGCCAAGATTTCCATCCTGCAGAAATCCCTCGTTTTCAAAACTGCAGCGAGGAGGGGGAAGGGGTGAAATTGCTCTTTCTTCTGTATCAGAACCCAATTTCCAGCAGTAAGAAATCTTCCAAATGTGGGAATTAAAAGAAAAACAATTAGAAGAATGGAAACAGAATTTCTTAATATTTCTGGCATGGCAAGTAGAGTCCAGTCAGCCTGAGGAGGCTGGAGGTGAAGCCTCTCAAGTCAAACAATCCAGAACAACCACAGCACACGGTGTCCAAGGGAAAGAATGGCCCAGAAATGGGCAGCTGGAAGGATTCCTTCCAGCAGACTTGACCTGTGAGAGCTAAAAGAATGCCTCAATTCCATTGAAAAAGCATTTTCCAGTGAAAAGCTGGGCTCTTTAACAAGCTCTGAACACTTCCGCATCACACATCTCCTCTGCTACTTTGGCTTTCACCCAACAACATTTGCAGCATGTCCTGTTCTGTTTATGTTGTATATTCCCTATATTGTATATTCCACTGTCTGAAACTGTACTTCAGTCTGATTTTCTTCTCCCTGCGGTTGGTAAGAATTGCAGAATTGTTCCCTAGAAGCCAGTGAATATAAAGAAAGCGTGAAGAGAGCCAAAACTCTGCTTGCTGTCTGACTGCACGTGGGACGTGCTCGCCCTCAGCATGTTCCAGCTCTTTGCTTTCAGGTGCCCTGTGAAGACAGCTCACTAGGGGCCCATTATGAGATGAAAAAATACTTCATGATGGATTGAACTTATTTTGGGTGCACATTCAGAGCTCAGTGGTGTAACAGAGCTATCTTATATGAATCTTAATGCCGTGAAGGCAGGTTGCTTGGACTGTATTTGAATTTCAGTATCAATTATTTTTTGGCTTTTTTCCAACAAACATTCAGAAGATTGAATAATGGAATATCACTTCTGAGCAGAAGACAAAAACAGATTTAATACAAGTAGTCGAAAGAACAAAGGCCACATACATAAAAAAGATAAAGCTATATGATTGTAAATGTAGTGAGAGAGGAGCTCCACAGAAAATAATTTGTGACTAAATCTTTTAAGCTGAAGAAATTTTAGAGCTTTATGTGCAGAAAATGAGGCATCACATGTCACACATACACAGAGGTTTTTGCCATGGTTACAGAGATCACTGTGTTAATCTTCAGGTAGTGCTCTGTGCTTTTTGTCTCAGATATTCTATGAGTATGAAGAAATGCTCTACCAAAGTGTGCTGCTCTGAATGTACAGGTGAAGTGTGAGCACAATGGCTTTTTCCCACTGATTACCTAAGAAGTGTTCTTACGTTTTTCTGCTGATTGGTCCTTGTTCAAAACTAGTGACAGCCAGCAGCACCAAACCATGTATTCCATTGAGGCATCCTGCAGCACAACAGCAGTGTGCCCTCCAAAACTGACTATTTTTAGACTTCCTACAGCCCTGGAGATCTAATTGTTGCTGAGGCTATTGATTATTCTTGCTGTTTCCAATTGCTTGAGAGTTGAGTATTTTAAGTGTATTTTAAAGTTAACATTGTTTGCAAAGAGAGAGGGTAAAAAATTATCAAAGTACGAAGAGGCAGCAGTACAAGACAAATTTATTGTCTAGCAGCACAGTCTAATCAATACAATTATTAAACTGATGCACTAAGTGCATTTGTCTTGAGCCATGTAATTTTAATGTTAAATTCAACCAGAAAGAAAATACATTATTTTTAAGGACACCGAATTGTCTTTGTCACAGCAAATAAATAAGGTCACCAACATTTTTTACCTCTGGTTCTTTCTTCTGTAGCAAGATCAGACATTTCTATTACACAATGGCTCGTCTTCTCAACAGTAGCAATCAATCAGTTTGTGTTATACTTAGACAATTAATTTGTCTTTTTCTGGAGAAATGATCCCAGTTCTATTAATTTTTACATCTTGAAAATTCAGAGTTGATTGTGCAAATTGCTTATTAGATTTCTCTATTTATAGATACATATTTCCTTCTGTACTTTTATATATATTGAATTTAATCAATTCAGGGACTGAAGAAGTAATTGCTTCCTGATGAACAAAAAAAAAAAAAAAAAACCATAAGAAATGAAAGACACGTCTGTATTGGAAGGAAAATATATAGATTGCAAAGTAGGCCCCTTCCAGAGAATGCAGAAGAGAAAGAACAAGAATGTATAAATTGCGTTCAATTAGAAAATCAGGATTTTCAGGGTATACTGAAGTATGAGCTGAAAGAGGATTCAGAAATATCATGCAATCAATCTGTTTTCCTCCTAACCAGTCCTTCCCCTGGTTTGACCAGGCATCATCTTTCAACAAGTCTTATGTTTTGCAAGGCTTTTCCAAATTACACATCTCTCAGTGTGAATGTGACCAATTTTATCCTCTTCTATGCTTAGAAAACATGGAGATGGAAAACTTGGCCTTCCTTTTCCCAGCATTTTAATCTGCAAAGGCACCTCACGTGCCATTAAATACTCCATGTTTAGTCCCTGTCACAGCACTAATGCTACATTTAGTCCTGTACCACTTCTTTCTGTACTGGTTCTGAGCTATCTTTTTGTGTTGTGTATAAAGGACCTTAACAGGCTGCTGCTTCTGACAGATCAATTTAAATTTCTTTTTGGGCTGACAACTCATTTATACAGCCTTGTTGAGATACCTGACCGCGTCCTGGGAACTGTTCTCGGCATTTAAATGAGATTTAAGACCGAGTTAAGTTCTCTTACAGGTATTTGCATCCTAATCAGCAGGTCTTTACATCCCTATGGGAATTCATTGCCATCCTTTACCCCCACCGAGGCTTATCACTTTCCATATATCAGGAATGTCCTTTCTCCTTCAGATCCCTATTTACCTAACTTGCTTGCACTAATTTCCCCACAAATCATCACTGCTCCCTGAGAGGGAGATGCTGTAATGACTCTCCTGTATTTAACTTTGGACAAAGCCACTGAAGGGAAAAGGACATGGCCTTAAAAGCTTCTAACCATCGGAACAGCCAGACTTAAAGGCCTGATTTCCAGACAGCTCCTAGCAATTACTCTCTCTCAACTCACTCTGATTAGGTGTCGAGCTGAACGCGATTTGTTCAAAAGCAGTAGTGTGGGATAAAAAGAATTAAATTTATATTTATTTGTGACACCGATAAATCCTTCTAAAATAATTCTGTGATGGGCAGTGAGTATTTATTTGAATTCTCAAGTCTATATTCAAATAAATAGCTGCATAAATAACCAGAGGCAAATAAATTGTCCCAGCAATAAATAAATTCCCTTTCATCCAACATGAAACGCATATTTGTTCTGAAAATGAAGGAATTGTTGTTATAGAAGTTTCCTTTTCAGGTGATGTGTACCTCTTCTGTCAAATTCTTGTGAAGGACAAATTACTTATTATCATGTCTGATGTTTAATTTCCCAGTGACAAATTGCAGGTGATATCTCATTTCCTAAATGTACGAGTGAGAATGAGTTAATTAACACTGAGCAGTCTGGAAATGTTTTGCTCATTGTCTTTCTGAACATCCCCTAATCAGTGCTAGCTGTAAACATACCCATAATCCATGTTAGGAAACAATTCTTGCAAGTTTAGACAAAGTTCCTGGTGAAGATAGACAGAATGTCATTAGACAAAAAAATTGTCATTTTTTCTGAACTTTTGACACATCCAGATGGAATTTTGAATATTAATTTTAGGCTGGCTTGTCGTAGTTTTTTAACTTCCTAAGTATTGACCCTAAGCTAAACAAAATATGATATGCAACATCTTGTCTATGAAACCTTATGCTCAACACCTCTCTCAAATTGACTATGACTTGTAAATCAGAATTTATTGAAAAGTAAAATTATTCCAATGCATATCATGAAAAAAAGTGCAGCAAGTTACTTCCCACAGGTAAACAAAAGAATTTAAAATGTTCCTAAAATTTAAGGAAAAAGAGACATTTTTTACAGTCATATAGGAACAATATTCACTCTTACGGCAATGACGAACCCAGAACAACCTTATGTGGGCTTACCTGAGGTTCCCATGCCAAGTTCTAGCACATACTAATTAGCAATTAATCACTTAGATTGTGCAAGAGCAATTTGCAGACAGTCAGCAGTATTGATTCTTATCCATTGTTTTTAAAAATGGCTTCTGTGCTCTGATGTTTTATCAGTCAAAGCTTTTCAGCCATGAACATTTGTCATTCCACCGCCCCTCTCCACACACTCATCACACTAATTACCAAAACAGTAATCAATCTGAACGGCAAAACAACCTCTTCCTTTTCTATTGGAAAATCCATCCCATGAACTGAAGTTTCAGAAATGACCACTTATTCTACACCGAGCTCTGACTAATGTTGGTATGGAAAATAGCGTTGAGTCATAATGCTGAAAACTCAGTGAAAGTTCAGCCAAGGCAATTTCTGCCTTATCCAACTTAAAAATCAGAAAATTGCTGTAGAGACTGAGAGAAATTAAATTCAAAATTGGGATTTGGGTAACAATGGTATAGAGCAAGAAAGCATCTTTCTGAGGACAGAGGAACACTCTCAAACCTTTCAAAACCTTTCCCATCCAGCTCCTGGAATTAACCACTGCAGGGATTACCAAACCTTTTCCTGGGGTGCTCAGCAGTGAATCCTGGCTCTGCCTGCGAGGAGAAGCTCAGAGCCGAGAGCGAAGGGACTGGCAGGTGGTTCCTGACAAATGACACATTTTCATCCCTTTCCAGGAGGAGAAGTTTAGTTCAGGTATTTGCAGCCCCCGGGAAGTGCCAAGTGCCCAATTCCAGGGCCCTGCTGAGCACCAGGAATGTCCCACTGCCAAACACCTTCCACAATTTCTTTGAGGGGTGCTAGGAAGCATTCAAAAAAACTTGTACCTGAGTTCTCCACACATTTTTAGAAATAACTGAGGTTTCTTTAGCAGCATGAGAGTGATATTTCACTCAAGATCTCCAGAAAAATAGCTATCAGCAGAAACTGCAGTCACAAGGTCACAACAATTTAGAAATAATTTCAATTACATTTCCTAAGGCGATAGGGTTTCTTTTGTGATGTTATTGTAATAACCTTTAAAGAAAAGACACATTTGAAAAAAAAAAAAGACATGGCTTGAGGAGAAGAACAGTGACCACAGATTTATGTAATATTTATGGATCCAGTTCTCAAAATAGAGGAACTGGAAAAATTAATACATTCTCTGCCTGAGGTTTTTCATCAGTAATAATACATCAGGTTTACTAATACTAGCCCAACACTACAATAAAATTCAATTCCTGTTTGCAACAGTTGTTTTTTGCAGCTTTGGATGAATACCTCCTTTATAAGCAAAAGTATTCCACAGCACTTAAACTCCTGGCAAAGCTTGGCAGGGACAGGAGCAGTATCTTTGGAAACATTTCCTGTGCCCCTCAGTTTAAGCAGAGGAAGGTCTGAATACCAGCTCTCTGTTCCATACACAAAAAAGGAGGTAAAGCCATGTTCCACAATTCCATTTTGGCCTCAAATTCTCCTTGAATCACTGACTGCAATCCATCACCTGAGCACATTTGTGATCTAGCTGTAAGTGTTCACATTGCTACCAGCAGGATGCCCAGACCCATCACTCAAAACAGCAGAGCACTGTCTACAAATGGAAGCTGAGGGTGCTGCAATCACATTTACCTCAAAAGGGTCTGGGGAAGGAAAATCACTGACCAAGGATACAGACCTCAGCAATGAGGAATGCTGACAAGACTGACAATATGGCTTTGGGCAACAAAAAGAACTTCATCATCTTGCAGTGTGCCTAAGGGCTTCCAGCATGAAGCACAGGATAGAAAGGCAGAAATATTTCATTACTGTGTTACACATGCATTTCCTTTCAGCTGGAAATGGCGAGAGGAACTGAAACAGCCACCCCTTCCAGTAATGGATGTTTCTGCTATCCAATATACATCAGTGTAAATGATAGCTACAGTCAAATAAACTGCTGAAGCATAAAAGAATTCAGGCATGGAAATGGAAAGTTTTGCCTCTGTCAAAGACATTGGGGAGTCTCACCTGAAAATAAATGTGTATCTACATAGAGAGGAATGTCATGCCAAAATATGGCTTATATTTCTTGAGCATTCTTTCCAGTCTAACATTAAACAATAACAGAAACTCAAAAGTCTTCAGTCCCAGGGTCTTCTCATTTCCTTAATACTTAATACTGTGACTATCAGACCATATTCTTATATTAATTCCTTTAGAGAAGAATGCATTGTTTGTTTCAATATTGTCAGCATGGTACTTTAACAGTTTGGACATCTCTCTTCCCTGGGTATTTTATGCATTCTGTGATTTAAAAAAAAAAAAAGTTGGATTATTTCACTGTTCTTAATGAGCCTCTAAAGGTGTTAAAGTGCAGTATTATTATTGTCCTTGTATCCCTTAAACCCACAAATCTGTAGCATTGGGGTTCATTGAAAGCATTCTTCTTACTACCTAATAGCAAAAAGAAGTTTCGTCCTTTCTTGTAGAGGGAGAAGAGCTATGTTACTTTTGTAATTCAGGAAATTAAGTGAATTCTTCTTCCTTCATCATTTGTAGAGGCTACAGAAGTGTCAAAAATGAGCTTCAAGGTCACAGCCTGCAGCACACTGTTAGCTCAGCTGACATCAGGAGATGTTCCCATTCAGAGGAACAGCAATTTCACCTCTGGATTATCTCTCTCACATCAGCATCAGATGTCTTAACCTCTCTGTGCCTCAATTTTCTCACCTACAAAACTGTGGCAAATGACACTGATGGCTGCCAATTCTTAACTGTTCAGAACACCTTGTCAATTGTGCAGAGCAAAAGTGTATTTTTAGATCACAGGCATCACAGAACTCCCAGCACATCCAAAGACACCAGGGGTAAAATCCTTTTGATTTCAATGGGAATTGTTCATGCTTGATGAAATAAGGATGATGCACAAAAGCCTCTTGTCTGTTGGAACTGACAGTGACTCTGCATCTGCTCAAATTTCACCTAGAGATGAAATAACTTCTATCTTGGTGAAGTATTTTAACCTTGATAAGAATGTGCTGGGTGTAGTATTAAGTGGAAACCTTTTCACAACTAGAACTATTAACAGAGTTCACACCTAAAAACATTTTCCAATGTTGAAAGTCTCTTAAACTGCAGAGGAAAAACCCAAACGTTTTGGGTTAACATAAAGTTGATTTAGTGCTGACTGATATGTGAAAATTATTCCACATGCTTGATTTTCATTTACTGTTCCCTAAACATCTGCTGTTGTCCTCAGCTGTGAGGTCCACCTTTGTCTTGGCCCCTGTGTGTGTGCAAGTCACCTGGCATAAACAAAGAGGTCACCACTTGGATTCTCCAGGTGTGTTTGATTTTAAATTTCTTTGGGTGAACTCTCATGATTATAGTGGTTGTCACAGTAATTCTGTGACAGAATAGAAACATAGAATAGTTTGTGTGGGAAGGGACCTTCAAGCCCATCTCATTCCAACCTTCCTGCCACGGGCAGGGACATCTTCCACTAGACCAGATTGCTCAAAGCCTGAAAAATGAGTAAGTCTGGTTTTTCTGACTTCAAACAGTTAAAATCCAAGGCCTTTCATGGCTACTGTTAATTTTACATGTAATTTACTACAATGTGTGTTTAGATTTCAGCATATAAAGTAGCCTTTCTGAATGCAAACGTTCCATCCTCAAGGTTTTGTAGGTAAAATCCAAGAAAATATGACCTTTAAGACAAAAAACCCTAGGTTTCTCAACAGCTATACCAAACTTTTAAACAGAAAGCTTCATGGAGGCTGAATGTGAATATAAAGCTTCTTTTAAATTAAAGGTCAACACCAAGAACTCACTCAGAAGTAAAATTAAAATTCAGCAAGTGCAACAATTTTCTGTAGGTTCCTAACTTGGCAAGCATTTTAACATTAAAAAGGAAAAAGAATGAAGGGAACACATCTTTGTGCCTGAATTTCCACTGAGTAAATAAGCAAATGATTTATTGAGCTCTGCCTTCTTAGATCCTGGAATATCTATGAGCAATGTTTGATCTCTGTGAAGAAATCCACTTGAACTAGCCAAAAATATTCTTACTGTGCAGATTGAGGTTTGCCTCCTCTGTGCCCCTCGAGCCATTACTCAAGTGGCCCATGCAGCATTTTTCAGCCTCAGCTGGACTTCATGAGCAATCACAGAAATTATTCCAGTGAGCTCCGGGCAGTCAAGACCAAGTCCACTCAGCAAACAGACTTTTCTGGTGTAAAATCAGTATTTAAAACACCTAAACATGCAGCCAGGGTCACATTCTGAATAGCCCACTTTATCTGGTAAGTGGGCTCACATGAATGAATGTCAACAGGTAAATTCTTTGTGGAAACTGAGGCACAGAATTATTTTTTTTTCCTTGCTTGCTTGGAAACAAAACCTAAACACCACAATAATGTGTGACAGTTAATGAAAAGCATGGAAAAAGCATGAACCAAAAGGATATCAAGCAAAGGATTCACTCAGATATGAGACTCAAATCTCTGGCTGAATCAGGAGATCAGGAAAATACTAATACTCTACTAAACTGCCTTCCACTCCTTAAAAGGTTGAGGTTAATAGTGCTTCCCACAGCTGGGTGTGCAGTGCCACCACCCACTTCAGCTCCTCTGCAAGACAGGGATCACTCAGTCTGTCAGCAGTTTGTGCAAAATTGAAATGCCTCATCTTCCTTATACCTCAATTTGCACATTCAGCTTAGTAACAAATTGTGTTGTACTGAAAATACATTTTATACACGGCTTTAATTTCAAAAGATGCTGTGGAGATAATGCTGACAGCAATGTCCTGTTGTTACTTTATTAAGCAAAACAGGAGATGGAAACATGGTTCCTTTAGGCGTGAGCAGCATTTGGATAATTCTGTAATTAGCCCCAGACTAATTTTATTCCTTTGCCCTGCAAAGACAAAACATGCAGCTCCCAGACAGGGAAGATGAAGCAGAGCTTTGTTTGCAAATTGCAGTGCACATTTCTGGAAGCACATGGCTTAGTATCCTTACATTGCTTTTACAAAAAATAAAAGAATCAAAAAGTAAAAGCATGAGTGGCATGAATGAGGAAAGGTTGTCAGTACTGCCTAAGGTATTTCAGTCACACAGAAAATCTGTGTGGTCTTATATCCACATTTCCTCAGATGTGCTAGGAAAGTGGATAGTTCCCTCCTAAGGAAATCATTATCTTCTAACACGCTTAAATAAAGTTAGCTTTCTAAAGTTATTCTCTGAAATAGCTGATATTAGCCTGTCAGCATCAAGATAAATGGGTCTAATCTTATCCAATACACTGATTCTTTTGTTTCTATTAATTTCCATCTAGCCAAGCTACAAGGGTACAGAAAAACTATTTTTGGATACCTTTCAGTATTGATTAGGAATTATTCTGAAATGTATAACAGAATGGGAAATCAGTAGCCAAATCTTAAGCTTATCTTTATCTTGGGACATCAGTGTTAAGGTAGGTGATTTTCAAGTTCTTGTCTGCTGTATTTTCCAAGAGCTGATGCATATGGAAATTAATTATTCTGGATTCCTGGTGGTACCAGCAGGTACATGGTAATACCTGCTCAGCCAGTGATCAGATTATAAACCCAGAACTGTTATTACATTTAGACAAGAAACATCCAACTTTTTCTGACTTTATCAGATCAGCCTCTATTATCACAAACAGGGGAATAACTTGGCTCAGAGAGAGAGAACAGCATGGAGCAGTGACAGGGGAGGTTTAGGCTGGGTATTGGGAAGAGTTCTTTCCCCAGAGGGGCATTACCTGTTCAATTGCCTCTGGACACTCCTAATATCTTAACCCTTTTTTTAAAATGTGATACCCCAAACTGCACCAGGACTTGAGGCGAGGCTCTATGTCCTGGAATACACCACAGATTTTTGGTGACTGTGCTCTGATCAGCCACGGCACCTTTAGAAGAGATGTCGTTTATATGCAGAACTTACTAAGGAAGAGAGGAAACATCTGACCTTGATTTAGCTACTACAAAGGCAACATTCCATATGAAAAGTAATCAAGCTGCTTTATTTCTTTCAGATTACAAAGAGAAACAATTTAATAATGCAGCAATGCAGGGGAGGCAAAGCCACCCCACTGCTGCGGGGACAAACATGCCTCTGCCTGGGCTCGGTGGAGCAGAGCCACGTGGGCTGGCTGTGGCAAGTTATCTCCAGGGCCAGGAGCACCAGGGCTGCCTCAGCGTGGTGCTCTGAATAATTACCCTTTCAGGGAAGCAGCACTAATTGCTTTGGCTCGAGCCCAGGTGGATTTTTGTTCCAGGGCTCAGGGTACCAGCTCCTCGTGGCACTGCAGGGTGCTGGGCAGGCTTTGTACTTGCTTGACTATCTGTACCATGGCATTCCTAGATAAGCACATCCCACCTGAGAACTGCTGGAAACCAAAGCTAAGGGTGCTGACAATATCTGCATATTATTTGTGGAGTAGGAAAATACCTATTTACTATAGGTGTAGGTTTAAGTCTGTCAAGAGGTATAGTCAGCAGTGCATCTTCTCTGATGTACTGCTGATTATAATTAATATGAAATATAAACTATAGCTTTCATTATAGAACTTATCAAAACTAAAATAAATCACTTCAAAACATTTTTGCCTTCCAGCATGGTTTTGATGAACATACTTTCTCCTGGAAGGCAAATAAAATGACATAAAAATCTATATGCCAGAGAATTTCTATATAAGGTTAATTTTTTTTTGCACTGAGACATTAAGTCTAGGTTTTCAATTGATTTCATCTTGTTATTGAACACAAAAGTATTTCAGCTTTGGGGACTAATCTAAAAATGATAAGTATTTAGAGCCATGGTTTACATTTTTGACTGGCAGAATGCTCTACATTTAGCAAATACCGACAAGCAGCACTTCGGTTCCGGAAGTCAAACAGTAACTGAACATCAGTTTTAAAGAGCAACCTCTCACCACTTTTATCCGAGCTTTGTAACATGACTGGAATAATCTCTGAAATTTCAGTGTTGTCAAGAGCTCTGCATTACAAATGCAGAAATGGAAGGACTGCATTCTCTGACCCACGTGCTGACCTTTGTGTGGAAAATGCAGTTACTGACCTGAGGAATGCTGCAGATCTGTTGAATTTTGTTAGAGGTTAAAGCCATTCAATAAGTCCACTGATGGTTTTGCTTTGGGAAGGATCAGAATGAGAATGCAATAACACAAAGTCAACAATGGCAAAGCTATCCATAACAGAGAAAAAATAAACTTCTCATGGGAAAGCAGGTTACCCTTTTGCAGTTTTAGACTTCCAGAGAATGAACACTAATCAGTCTGATTTAAGAAGAAAAGTTTTCTAAAGGGGAAAATAGAACTCCATTTGTTTACCTGCCTCTTTTTTTGCACCTCTCATACTTCTCTCCTCTCTTCTTTTTTTGCAGACTTAACTTTTGCTCAGCAGTTACATCTACAGAGCGTTATTATAAAATGCTTAAAACCATCATAGTTTCTGTCCCCCACAGTAAGTAGTTCCTGACACTATGTAATGAAAGATAACAATAAGGAACAAGAATCTTAAATACTAAGCATTTACTTTAAATATTAAACAATTGAATTCTCCTCTGAATTTTTAACATTTACACCAACTTTATAAAAACTGAAAATGAACAAGACAAAACTTCTAGTATGAAAAATATACATCCCTTATGCAGGAGAAAGAAACTGGGAACAGGACATTAGGGACATCCCACCTTGCAAATATTTCAGATCACATCTACAGAATTAAACCATGTGATTTTTCCTATCATCAGGTAAACATGATCTCTGATACCGATCTTAGTAAAGAATCAGAAGTTTCAGCTAGTTTGCCAAAAATGCCTCAGTGACTCTGAAAATTGCAGCACTAAGCATTTCTGTCCATGCTGTGAGCCCATCTCTGGTTCCACAGCAGGATGAGCCAGCAGGAGCCTAAACTGGGCCATTTCTGGCCCAGCAGCTGAAGAAGTGACAGTCACCACGACTTAGAGCCACACGGCACTAGGAGACTTCTTCATTGCTAGTTCCACTTGTCTGAGCCATAAAAAGCTCATTATCCTGAAAGCTGCACTTTTGTGTTATCCTGTAGGCAAAGTCAACACCAGAAGTCTCACACACTATACTGATTAATTTTTAATCTATCATAATTGTAATCAGCAAAAATTCTTTTCTTCTGTGAAATGTGGACCCCTATTGCTTTTCACCACCTTCTCACAGTAAGAGAGAATGACATTTTAATAGAATTTTATACTCACTAAATTAAAATGTCAAAGGTAATATTTAATGAGGCATAATCCTGCTAGTCACACTCCCTTGACCTTAATTAAAATCTCAGATTTTTTTTAATGACTATCACTTTATTAGAAACTTTTCTGAAGTTTGGGGTATACCAGGACCAGAAAGTAAACAAACAAGCAAAGAAACCCATACATGTCCTGCTCCCAGGCTTGGGGACTGCAAGTCTTAAAATGAGCAAGCAGCTTCCACCAGTTTTAATGCACTGGGAGAAATACTACTGTTATTGTATTTGGCAATAAATCAGAAAGTTTTGACACTAGCAGTCATGTCACCAAACCTCGCTTCTTTCTTAATATTTATTAACTTTTTTGGCTACTGGGATAGTCTTCAGAGACAGATACCTCATTTTTATGAGAGTAGCTCTACATGCAGCTGGAAGATGAAAACCCTGGGATCTACTTTGCAGTTCACTTCACCCCAGCTGCTAAATTTTTCATTTCAAGCAATTAAGAAAAAAGATTATAACTGGAATGTTGTTTAAGATTTTTAAAAACAAGAAAACAACTCACAAATTGCTTTACATGTAACACAAGTCTTGGAATTTGAAGTGAAGTATAATGTTCAAATAAATTTCTCAAACATTTGGAATTTATTTCAGCTCAGAAATCAAGCCACATTATCAAGGAGCATTCAAGGCAGTCAGAAGGAAATGTGTAGTTCTAACAAATTATAGGAATTTTTTTAAAATTAAATATCCTGGTTTTCTACTGTATAGACACACAAGAGTCTTTCAAAGCAATATATGCAATACTGAAATGGTTTTACACTGCATGTCACTTCAGCTTAAAAGGATAAAAATTTATTTCCTTAATCTCTTAATGCAGGTTTGTGTATTTCTTTTTTTTAACCTGAATTAATTTCAGCAAATTATGTGATTATAGCTATTTCCAAATCCTTTTCTGAACCAACAGATGTTCTTAAAACACAGAAAGCAACAAGAGACGGCAGGCAAAAGAAAAAGAATGTTATTCTGAAGAAGGTAGGGATTCTGAAAGAACCATTTTCAGAAGCCCAACCCTGCAGACCAGACAACACAAGAGGCAATTCAGAGTATCTGTGAAATTACAAACAGAAATGAGATAGTTGACAGTGAAAGAAAAAAAAAGACAAACTGAAAAATCATGGGTGTTTTAAATTTAAGAATAGATGAGGAAGACTGTTTAAAAACTCCGAAAATCTTATTTACAATATAATTTTGAGGAGACAATGGCTCTGTCAAGGAACAATAGAAAAAAACACAGATAATTTCAGTCTGGCAACTGACTGAGAGCCTGAGAAACCACATTCTCTTTCTGGAAAGTACTAGCAGGAGGCTGGAGGAGAGCCAAGGAACATGGCACTCCTGTCTGTGGTTTTCCCTCTGCCTGAATGGCATGGTCATTGCTGCTGTTGCATGGCCTATGGACTGGAGTGAACCCCTGATCCCACAGCCACTCACGCTCTGTGTCCTTGCACAGGCTATGGACTGGAGTGAACCCCTGATCCCACAGCCACTCACGCCCTGTGTCCTTGCACAGGCTATGGACTGGAGTGAACCCCTGATCCCACAGCCACTCACGCTCTGTGTCCTTGCCCATGGGCTGCTTCTTTCTCCATGCATCCCAAAGCTTCTGTGCTGTCTGGAACGTCCTCACCAGGACACCAGCTGAGCAGCAGCAGCTCTGCCACATCAATTAGAAAGAGCTCCCCGGCCCCAGAGTGCAGCTCCCAGTATTCAGGGCTTTGAAAAGCTTTCAATGGATCATTTTCCTCTTTCTTTGCCTCAGAAAAAGTAAGGAAATGATGGAGAAGTTGATATGCAATAATCATTTTCTATTGAATCCATGCTTTCCCCCTTTGAGAATGAGAACTGTGTTATGTTTGAATCAGTACACTGAGATTACTGTTAGATATATGTGCATGATTCATAAACCATTGAAAAATACTAATCTGCCCTGGTTATTATGAAAATACTCTATAATTATGCACATGGTTACGTTGGTTCAGATGGAGAAGTGAAACTTGTTCTAACTCAGATCTCTCTGAAGTTCATTTTCTGCAGCTTGTACATGATGAACATTTATCCATTTTCAACCAACCATCAACCACTGCAATTATTTTTGCATGCTTATTAATCATATAGCATAATGAAATAATTTATTCCTAAGCAGATCATGAAAAATGAGGTGTTTATAGTGATGTTCTTGGGTAAAGAGCAGCAGCTGTCACAGTATTTGAAGCTGTTATTAGTGCTGACCCCTATGCAATATATATATATATATATGTATTGCCTGTCACAGGCTCAATTAGGGTATTTGGGAGATATATCTGTTCAGGATAGATGGGACGGTAAATAACATTTTTTTTCCCCAGGTCTGTATATTTAGCAGCTAGAGCATCACTGTACCAGTGATTGCTACCTCAGGACTATGTATGAAATATTGAGATTTTCACCTATTTAAAAAGAGAAGGAAGCATTAAATATGTAATGAGCAATCAATTGAGGTAGTTAAGGTAAAAAGGTGACTTCTAAACAGTAGCTATGCCTATTATCTGCACTGGATTAGTGTCACTGCCTTTGCTTTTCTGTGCTCTTGTCATCCAGAATAAATGAAGATTGATGGCAACTGTTAGTCTATTTGTTCACACTTTCTGTGGTTTGGTACCTTTCTGCTTGAAAACATTGTTGTGTAAAAAGGTGACATTCATCAGCTACCATTGTTAAATTGCTTCAAATCATATGTTGATGAAAGCATCAGTGTAGTGCTACTGACTTAAAGCATGACAGCATAAGAGATGTCTAGGTCACTGTGCCCAACCTCTGCAATCACAGTCCTTAATGTAAATGACATTGCATCCAGGCAGTGCTTGACCATACATCACATACAAAACACCAAAACCCTCAAAATATGCTATGTGCTTCAGAAATGGGGAAAGGAAGAGATATTGCCAGTGTCCTGCATTTCTTAAAGCTGAGTATCTCAAAAGGAGTTTGTACTTTCACATTATAATCCTCTATCCACTGTCTCTAACCAGAAAGCAAAATTAGTACCAAATGATGAACTACCTAAGTAGAAAAGACAATTATTAAGTGAAATATTTGGCCTCTCCAAAGAAGATTTACAAACATTACAGAGTTTTTATCCCATGTAGTGATCTAATGGATGCCCAAATTCTGAGAAGCCAATGATATAATTTAGTAGAATATGTAAAATTTGAGTCTTTAAGATCCACAGGGATGAGTAGGACTCAGGGAAGTTTTACATTAAATGAGTGTAAACAGATCATTATAAATAGTCAAATTCCTGTAGAGCCAGTAACAAGGTGGCAGTAATCAAAGGAAAACTGGCAAAAGCCTTTCTGTCAGCAGATAGGCAGCGTTACCCGTGTGCTCTATTTTTAATTAGATAAAAATACTTACAGCCTGATTTACATGCGCATGAGGATTTAAAATACTGTTAGCAGTGGTTTTCTACTGTCTTTGATATGTTCCCATATAATTCAATATAATTTATTTCATAAGGTGAATTTTTTAAGCTCTGCTTACTGAGTTATAAATTGATCGTGGCATTTCACATGTTTGTGATGAGTTTGAGATATTGTTCTTCTCTTCCCACACAGCTTTTTAATAAAATGCTGCCAGTTTGATGACCTTCCCCTCTTCAAGGTTAATGGCTTGCTACCTACAAATTACTTTTCATGATACAACTTGGGTTGTGAACTCCAAAATAGTCTTCTATTGGCTCTCCCTTCAATTTGTTTTAGGCTGAGAGAAAAGCAGATTTCACAATAGCAGAAAGGGCCACAGAAATGAAAAGAGATAATGTTGGCTTTAGAAACTTGCCTTTTTGTTCTATAAGAAGACACAAAATTACTGCAGCAGGGTGATACTGGGGAACAAGTGCTGTCATGTTATGTAGAAAAGCTAAAAGCCTCTGAGATTGCCATTTACCACCGCCCTGACTCCTTTTTCTTGCATACAGAGCCTCTTGGCTAAAGATACTTCAGAGAAAATAATTAGTGACATTGCATAATTGTAAAGGTTTATAGAGATGTTAATAGTCAGACAATTTATAATATGCAGGCTTTGTTATCTTCATGGAACATCTGTTATTTAAGAGCCAACTGCGTAATAAACCATGTCCTAGCATTTCTTAATCCTGTCACAGTTTAAGAAGTTAAAAAGAGATTAAATTAAATTTGATCTTGGGAGGTAGCAGAAATCCTTGCGTCCCATGGAGGGCAGTAAAGCAGAAGGTGTTCTGTACCACCTGGCAGTTTTAAGATCCTTCACTAATATATCACATAATCCTTTACCAGCTGGCACTTCCCCACCCTTTAAACTTTGAGAGAGGATTCTCTAAGACACCAATGACAAGATTCCAGCAGCACATTATAACTCAATATCCAGGGAATACACATTGGCTTTCAAGGTTTGGGAACCATTTGAGTATCTGCACTGTTGAAAAATACAACTCTGCCACTTCAACTGCAGTTTCAGTCATAAAAAAGGTGTAAGAGTCTTTCCTTCCGACTGACTGTTGTTTTCTAGAGATCATTTGCTTTACATGAAGCCATTTATAAAGAAATAGAAAATCATGCAGTAGTGAAGCAGAGCTTTGGCATATTTGTGGTACCCTTGCACACAGAGTATTACAAACTGCTTAATTTCTTTAATTTTGAATAAAGCGTCTATTCCACTTTTATTTTGAAGGTTTTTGAATGAAAACAGGCAGCATCCTGCAGAATTACACCCTGAAATTACTCTTACCACTTTATAAACAAAATAACAGAGGCCAGATTTTTGCTTAAAGTAATAGTACTTCTATAATTACCATTCAGAAGCTGCTGAAATTATGTCAACTTATTCTAATAGGCAGTAAGCCCAACCATTTTTGTCTTGTTGTTGGAAAAGGATTGAAATTTTTTTCTCTCTCACAAATACACTCTCCATACATCTCTTTCACATTTAATAACTTCAGCAGTTTATTAGACTGTTCTTCAGAGCACTATGTTAAATTTACTTTTAGTTTCATTCTAAAAACAGTTAGTCAATAGCTATGACGTACTGCTTCTTTGTCTGCAGAGACCATTATAAAAAATCTTTACCTACAGCCCCTTGTGCAATGCCTTCAAGCTATTTCAGTCCAATTTTATTCAACACTTAAAAATATTTTTTAAATTTATACCCTTTTAAAGGAAAAAAACCCATATTTTATGAGTTTCCAGGGGATTGCTTTTCCTCTCTCTTAACATTCTTTTTCTTATTTACACTTAATTTCCTTTTTTTACTAGTGCACTGTGATTGTACATTTAAAACAAAAAAATCACAGCCCCCCCCCCCCCCCACCTTCATTTATG
>NW_005054362.1:178855-264709 GCF_000277835.1 Geospiza fortis
TCTTAACCATCAAACTATCAACTGAACCATCAACTATCAAATATAAACTCAGCTCCTATAATGTTTTGCTGAAGAATTTGATTTACTTTGTGTAAGTTTTGTTCCTCTAGCACTGGCCTGGAATATTGGTCTGGTTTTCAACTTGGAAAAGTCCAAGACCACTGGGAGCACATCAAGCTTAGAGCAAAACATTGACAAAATCAGCAAAGGTTTGAGTAACAATGCCAAAGCAAACAAACTTCCCCAAAGTGGCACTCGGTTTCCCTTTGTGTCCAGTGAAAAGACTTGCAAAGAAGCAAAGTTAGAAGCACCTTTGAGTGACTCTACGTCTTGGAAAACTGGCCTTGTTGAGAGGTCTCAGGCTGGGGGCTCAGTTCCCAATGCAAAACTGTAAAGCATTCATGTTTTCTGACATGGTTTAGGACATGACAGTTTCAAGCTGTCCTCCTTAAGTAAAATGTGCACTGAATTAAGCAAAATTTCCAGAAGTGATAAATCTGATAGTGGTACCATAAAATATCAGTTTAGAAGCATCAGTGACCTATTATGAAATAGATGGTGTTAAAAGATTCAAGGCTTTTAGAACTGGGTGCTGCAGCACTGCCGTCAGAGGAAATCAGTCAAACTATCCATCTTTTTACCACTACACAAAATTTATTTTAGTTAAAACCCTAAGCCTTTCATTATCTAAATTAGAAGTATACTATGTTTGTTGAATTTGGAGATTAGCTTGCTGTTACACACTGTAGTCTTACTTTGATGTCTCAGGATTAATATTCATGAGGTTTCAGACTATTAACTACACATGTACAACATCTAACAAGAAATGTATCTCACAGAGTTCAATTATTGTACAATGCTGTTAGTTCTGATTTTATCTTTCATTTTTCTGTGGATTCCCATGGAGTTTTCATAAAACCCACATTTTAAGGTTGGTTGTGGCAGGTTTTTTTGTATCGATGGATCTGGCTAAAACTTGGACTTTCAAAACCAAAGGATATCCTTCAATTTCTTTCTCATTTTTACTAGTTTTGTATGAGTGAAAATTTTCAACTTCAGTTGCCTGAAACATCTGAACTTCCCGCAGAATTAGAAATCAGCAGAAACTGTTCACTGCTCAGTTCAGCCCAGAGGGTGCCATGACAATTTGCGCACCGTTGGTCAGCACTGACTCTTGTCCCTTTCCAAGGAGCCTCAGAGACACCAAACCTTTGTAAGCTCTGGGCCCCACAGGCAGTCAGAAACACAAAAAGCTCAGAAACGCACCACTCCTACAGAGGGAATAATCACGGAAGCATCAGCACCTCTGGAGACCTCCAGTCCAATGTCCCACTGATCTATTTCTAGCAGACATGGGGACCCTGGCCCAGTTTGCCTATTCTGCCTCATTGGCAGTGTTCTCTTTCATTAACAAGCAATCAGACTAAAATGCAGATACACTGGTTATGATCCAGAGATATTTAACATTAAGAAGAATTTGAGACCTATAAGGTGCAGCTAAGATTACCTTCTGGTCTTTTTCCTCATTAACACATGAAGATATATCAAAATACAGAACTGCCTTAAACCAATCATCCTCCCGTACAAATGCAGGGGCTCAGCAGGGAACCAAATTACTTTCATTCAACATTATGGGCATAAAGCAAGCTGCTCTGTGGTCAACCTGACATTTAAATAAAGCAATTCAGAATGATTTCATTTTCTGGTTTATAGAAATAGTAATAAAATCTGTATTGGTCACAATCATAATTTACATTAAAAAGCATTCTACAATTGACTCTGGATTGCAGGAGGATGTTGTAATTAATGGCTTCCTGCTGGCTGCATTTTTAGTCACTGCGGTTTGCATGGAGCTGGACCTCTTTCCAGATTTTGGTAAATGACAACTTTTCCCCCAGTTTTCCCATAGTATTACTATTTCTACCTTACTTTGCTGAGCATCTTAAACACAATTACATATTTCTTTCATAAGCATAATGAAATTGGGTTTAAGCAGGCCCAGAGGATTACAGAAAAGACCTCTGATTGACAGGGTCAAAATTCAAGTGAAGGTGGAAGCAAACTGAATTTAGACTGGGTTAGATTTCCCAGCCTGGGTCATCCATGGTACAGCTCCACTGGCAGCACTGAAACTGCATCGGTGTAACACAGGCTGCAAAATATCTGGGGCAGTCTTTGGTAGCCCAAGCAACAATTATTCAGGATTCCAGGCGATTCAGCAAGTGCTACAATGATTTATTATCAGAATTCCAAAGGCTCTTTGCTTTTCCATCATAATCAATGGAAAAACTCAGGAAACATTAGATAGACACATACACAAAGAAGAAAAAAGGAAAATGGAAATTAGAAACCACCTTAGGGTCCTTCCAGATAAAGAAAAATATATTTTAACAGGCATGATTTAAAATCATTCTCTGTCTTCTACCATGGTCTCCAGTATAGAATTCAAGCTGCTGAGTTTCATTGAGTACAATGATAAATATAATAGGGCATTCACTGCACTTTAACTTACTGGAGAACTCAATGAATGGAAATGAAAAAAGCTAGTTTAAGTTTGGTTTTATGTTTTGTTGGGAACACTTGCTGTAACTAATATTCATGATTATTCTGACAGCAAGGATCCAAAGATTGAGAGATGCTGCTACAATAGCTGCAGTAGAAGATGCTACAAAGGGGAAAAAAAACCAAAACAAAATAAACCACAGGGCAAAGACTGAGAAAAACAGGCATTTATTTCTTGACAGCTTTTATACCTGATATCTGTCACTGTTTTAAAAATGACTATTTGTATTAGACAGGAGTACAAAAGCTATTTTAAAAGGAAGCCCACAAGATAATAACTGTGGAACTGACCTGCACTGCATTTATGAAATGTCAGCAGTGGAAGATTTAACTGCTGATATGGGACAAATCTACTACCTGAAACAAAACTTACACATGGAAAAACTATTTGGCGGAGAAAAAAGGCCTCATATCTACCGCAGATGCCCCAGAGCTGGCTAATGCTACCTGCTGACCAGCTCAAATTAGTTTGTGTGCATAATGCACAGAATCCCATTTCCTGCAGAGCTGGAGAGATGATTTGTTTCAAACTGGAGTTTGGAGGGTACAGCACGTGCAGAAAGGATCCCCTTCCTGCCTGCTCTGTTTGGTATTTGCAGTACTTTGTTCTTGCTGGCATTTCACCTGGCATGTCTCTCAGACATTTTAATATACTCACAACTGATACCATGCAGTAAAACAGAAGAAGCGCCACTCAAATGGAGAAATTTGTATAAAAAATAATAAATTCTTTGGATAAAAATAAGCAGCCAGAGAAAAGAACTTGCTACACCCACCACTATCCATCACACAGTGGACACAGGGAAACAAAAGTCTTATTTTCATTTTGTCTCCTTGTACCTATGTTCTGTTGTTGCTTATCTGGATAATTTAAGTACCAAAAGATTAAGCCATTATTGAACTACTCTTCCTAAGGAAATGAGAGTTACATTACAGTGTGCTCTCTGTTACTCCTTAACAACACTTTTATTAATTCTTGGTTGGGTTCAATCAAATCTGACAGAGAAGCAGACATCTCAACCAGAGGAGGCTCCCTAGATGAAATAAACAAGGCTGGACAGAGAAATGTGACTCAGATTAGTGGCTCTAGCCCCTGGAAAACAGAGCCTCCAAGGATGGAAATTTTCCACAGATTCTGTACAAATTTTGTAATAGGAAAGCATGCAGTACATGTTGAACATGCCAATCAATTCCCTGTCTCTGGCAAGGGTTCACTGCACTCATCCCTCTTCTCTTCAGTAATTCAGTAATCTTGACAAATTCTCATGATGCAGAAATCTTCTATTTCACAAAGTTACCAGAGCTCTCTGGCTGTGCACCGTAAGGAAATCTGTGCACATAGTCACTGAGCAGCAGTGACACCACCTTGGATAAACAGCACCTCAATTACATCAGCAAACATCTCCACTGAGAAAAATATTTCCTACAAAAGAAAATGTATATTACTTTTCATCTGTTAGAAACCAAAGGAAGAAAAATGCATCTAATTAGCAGAAAGCACAGCAGGAGGTAGCTCTCACCCTTGGCTATCTGTTAAGAGCAGAAGTTGTCTGTGAAGTTGGTGAGCATCCTCCTCTGTTCAACAAGCAGCCCCATTGCACACCTCAGTAGCCTTAAACTTAAATCTGTAATGCCTGGTCTATGCTCAGGAAAAAAGAAATCACAATGAATAATGGTGGCGGCTGCTATGGTGAAGGTGAGGAAGTGGAAGTTGTTAATTCCAGATTATAATTCGGACACCCTGAGTTGTAGACAAACAGAAAGAGATAATTTTGCTCCTGCAGGGAAGCAGTAAAACCTCAGTGAGGGTGAGGTCTGCATGACTTTAAGTCGTTTGCAAGGGGGTGCAGAGCTCTGCTTCGCTCGAGGGTGTGTAATGGGACAAGGCACTGTGACAGTGAGACACTCACACAAACCAGGGGTCAGGGGGCAGTGCTGCAGTGATCGTGCACAGCTGTATAACGGAACATTGAGACAGCTGCATTCCTAAAAGCATTCATACAGGACTCTGGAGACATAAAAACCCGTGCAGAAATAGCCCATACCAGAAGAACTCAGAGTTCATGGCTAAAACAGCAAAATGTTCCAGGTCAGAACACAGCTGACCCTCTGATCAAGCCATTTGACAACTCCTGATCCAGAACTAGAAGTACTGACTTTCTACATGAGCACAAGCAATATGGAGTCTCAAAGATATTCCTTCATGTATTATTAACGTTCGACAGAAAATTACAAGCTTCATTTGGTTTCTTATGGACCTGAATGCTCCTGTCTTCACCCTCATCTGACCTCTCCTAAATTCAGTTTTTAAACCTGAATTTGAAATTACAGTCCCTATCTTAGTGTCCAAGCAAACAAAAAAGTTACCTTCCAACTTCAGTAGAAGACGGAAGAAGTTTGTTCATTTCAGTAATAAAACTAAACAAACTTGTCTCCAGTAGGATTCCTATGGGTAATTATATTCCATACATTTGTAATTTTTTCAGGTCTCTTGTAATGTCACAGTCACTACACCAATTTACAGGCATGTTTAAGCTAAATCTTCTCAAAACTCTGTGATTTCCTACATATGATTTCGGGCATATGATGTGACCTGGGTATTTAATTTATGCCTCTCAGTTGCTGAGCCATCTTTCTGCTTCAGCTCTGGCTTTTACTTTTAGCCAATAAATCTGGCTAAATTCAGCTGAAATGTGGGAAGCCAAACCACATTACCCTCAGGGACAGCACAGGCCTTTCTGCCTAGGTGTCCTTGATGCATTAAAAACACAAAGCTGTGGTTTTGAAGTGCATAGGAACTGCAGGGGAACTGTGGAAGCTCAGTGAATAAACAATAATTTGTTGTTGTTAATTTTCAAAAGAATATGAAATACTGTTCTTTTATGCCCACTTCTAACATAATTTTTAATGATACCAAATACTAAAATATTTCAAAGGATGCTCACTGCTGCAGATACTCCTGTTGCCCACATCCCTATATAATTTTGCAGTAATTTCCTACAGAAATCTCCCTTTGTTCAGGCAGCGAGCTATTGCTGAAACACCAAGAGAAACAAACAGAAAATAACATGCATTCCATTGAAGGCATAAATAGGAAGTCTTTCTCACTTCCAGATTCAGAACTGACAGTAAGAAGCACAAAGGTAAAAGGGACATAAAGATAGACCGTGTTTTTACAAAGTAACTATTTTACAAGTGCTGACAGTTTTGATGTTTCTCCCAAGCACTAACGTTCTGTATTTACTGTTGCATTTCATTTTATGGATTTTTCCCCACATTGAGTTCAAACAGAATAAACAGAAGTTTGAGTTATAGCATCTAACATGGTCAGAAAGGGACTTTATAGAATTAGATCAATTCTTGTTTCTTATCCACCTGGAGTCATAAAACACTCATATTGACTCTGCTACTATAATCTTTGTGTTTGGTTGCTCAGGTTTCACAATCTATTAGAAGCTAAAAGAAGAGCTTTTTGTGAGAAAAATAGAAGCCACAGGACTTTAACAGTGCTGTTCTCTCTTCTTCATGGTTTTTCTCTAAAGAATTTTTAGGAAATTTTCAATCTCCTATTTTCCCTATATCCACATATTAAATAAAACCCTTCACTCTAATTAAAAAAGCCTTGTGCTCATCCCTTTAATCTACTGGGCATTCCAGGTTGACTATGGCTGCACCTCTCAACATTCACAAGATTAATGTAAAATATTTATTATCATGTAAGGAAAAAAGGTTCAGAAACACACCACTCCTACAGAGGGAATAAGCATGTGTTACCTGAATATAGCTTTAGTGATGCAAATTTCTGCTTAATAATGCTACCAATAATTTAATCTCTAACCTGTGCCTTCATTGGCAGCCTGGGAATTGTATTGCCTTTGAATTTCCTGCTGTACCTTAATTTCCTGTCTCCGAAAATAGCAGGCTTTTATATGGCAAAGAATACATGAATCTGCGCCCCTCCTCGCTCAAGCTGCTGGCATTGCATGGAAAAGCTCCAGCGTGAATTGTGGCCCTGGACCACGTTTAAAAGATGCAAACAACCTTGGCTGAGTTATAGGCTAACAAACCCATTTTCTTCAAGAAAATTATTCCTCTTTCATTCTCATGTTGTATTGATGTTGACTCAGAATGATTTTTCAAAAGATATCCAGGTCAATCCAATTATTTATTTAATTCAGTTAATGTGTTATGGCTCTGAAAAGGTGACTTTCATCATAGTTTTAAAATTACCACATTCATATGAAAGTACTAAAAACCTGACTAGAAAACGGCACAGTTTTACTTCGTTTTAAACCATTCTATTGAAAATACCAGTAAATTTCATCCCCAGAATACTGAATACAATAAAAAGTATAAACATAGTATTTTAAATTTTTCCTGCAGTTTCTAGAGAAATACATTAAACCTTCCAAAAGCAGTCTGGATTTCACTTATCAGCTTATCAGGGATTTAAACACTCTAACCCTTGTCACAGGTAGATCTCATTAACTGCTGGTGAGCAAGTGTCTCTTCTATCTTGATTCATCACCTCCTGAGGTATTTCTAGACAAGCAGAATCCCACATTTTCTAACATATTTAAGAACCTTCTTATTCCTTTATCATTATTTTGTGCTTTGCACAATGTCTCACTAGAGCAGTAAGTATTAAAGATTACATTTTCTGTTCAGACCAATATTAAGATTCATAGCTTTTTTACTCTAGTACTGATTGCCTTCACCTCCAACAAATTAGTAACTTAATATTAAAACTCACACAACCATAGCAGTGAAAATTAAAGGAAACACTGGCACAGTTACTAAGGCTGTCACTACATTAAACGAAGGGAACTTTCATCAATTGGCTCAAAAAATGTGCCAATGTTTAAATTGAACACAAAATATAAAAAGAAGGGTTATGAGTTCTTGCTGAACACAGGATCTAGAATATTTTGATTTACAACCCATTTTGTTTGGTAGACATTAGATACTTGTGAAGTTGAGGAAAGGAAGATATCTAAACCCAAATGGAAATAAGCTGCATGCACACTCAGGCCTGGAGCTCTATCTATTATTTTCACAGCTCGTTTCAATAAACGGCAACGCGGTCCTCACACATCACAACAGCCAGCACCAGGCTACTGCCCGTGGAAATGGGGCTCCTGGCCAGGAACCAGAGCACTGCTGGATGACAGAAATGTTCTTAATAAAACAGTGCCCACAAGCAAATTAACCTCCTCAATATTTCTGTATCAATGAAGCTACACAGACTGAACAGGAAATTATACCTGCCACAATTCCAGCTCAGCCCAGGAACCGAGGCAGAGAGGCCAAAGCTGAGCTCCTGCATCCCTGCTGGCAGAGGGCATATCCTGCCCAAGGGGGTCCCAGCCCTTCCGGGGGAAGGGGCTGCTCTCCTGGGCCTGGGGGTCTCTGGGCACACCCATGGCACCTCGCCCAGGTGAGGGGGTGTGTTTGCCCAGGTGAGGTGTTCCTTTGCCCAGGTGAGGGGGTGTGTTTGCCTGCCCAGGTGAGGTGTTCTCTGCTGCTGCTGGGTGTCTTTGAGAAAGGTGGGGAGAGAAGGAAGCCACACCTTCCCCAGGGCATCTGGAAGGAACCAGGGCTGCACCTCTCACTGCCACCCTTTCTGCCCCCCTGCTCATCTGACAGCAAACCTGTGCCCTGGCCCCAGAGAGCCCCCAAACTGCAGCAGCACAGACTGCCAACCAGAGCAGTTTTCCCCAGAAAAGCTCCATGGTTGTTTGCAAGCACTGTAGGATATTGTGGATCACAGTAAGTGACAAGAGTGATTTCTTGGAATTTGCTCAGGGAAAGGCTGAGGCTATGCATTCTAAAAATCAATATAGTTTGAAGCACCAGTAAGACATAATGTGCTGTAATACGTGCAGTCCACACACTATTGCACTTGATTAAAAGCGTGACTCCTCTTTTCTGGGAAGTCTTCTTGCTTACATCATTTGTATTATCGCACCACACGTTCAGACACTTCAGGTGTTTTGGCTTTTGTTGAGACTTTAAAAAAAAATGTTTTGTGGTTTTTCTTTTTCTGACAGGTTTCCCTCCCCCAAATAGAAATCCTGAAAAGAGTATCAAGCACAAAATGCAGCTTAATCTGCTGAGTCATGACAAAGCAAATTTACTAAATAGATAAAAGCATCCTTCACACAATAATATACTGATGAAGGTGGTAAATAAATACACAGTGCAATTTGCTGGTTTCCTCTGTGTGCAATATATGAGGCCATAACTGCTTTGCTAAACTAACTCTGTCCTCCTAGAAAGATTTCCAATATCAATTACAGCACTGACTGCATTGCTACTAAATAGAGTTCCCTGTTGTGTTTCCTTGATTATATGTAAATATTTCCTAAATTTGACATGTTTCAAGCTCCATTTAAATTTTAGTACAACAGGATATTGTGTCAAAATCGTGCAAGGGAGAACATGACTGCAAGGACCAACAGTCTAGGATTTATACCTTCTGGTTTGAAATGAAGGGAAAATAATTTATTCTAGATAATGTCATTTAACAAAAACTAATAAGATACTTTGGGTTTATGCTATAGAAATTATACCAGTTTTCTAAACTATTAAAAAAATCTGAAGTTTAACTCATGTGTGTCCCTAAAGCCTCAGAAATTATTCCAACAATAAATTAAGAACATTAAAGTGGGATGTATTACAAGATATTTTCCCATTACTCAATAAATTAAGCTGTTCAGTTGACAGGAATTTTATATGCAAAATAATGATACATGGAGGAATATATTAATAATACCCTGGAGTTATAAACTGCTCACCTCAAAATTTCTGGACTATTTTAAAGATGCAAACACTCTCATCTTTTCTGAGTGCTGAGAATCTCCAGAGATATGCTAGGAGAGTACTAGAGAATACTGGAACAATGGTTACCAGCTTACAACTGAGATGGTTCTGCTCAACATACTAAGAAAGAAATAGGAAGCTCCAATTCATGCAAGATTTCTTTTATTTCTATGAAAATATGCTCTTAATCTATCTATCTACCTACCTATTTCCTCTGAACTTAATGGTAAATTGCATGGTATTTTATTTTCTGTTAACTTTATTCAGATTTCTCTGCTAATATAAAAACATCTCTCCATGTTATTACTTCCTCAAAATAAGAAAGCTAGAGGGAAAGAAAAAGCATTAGTTTTCCCCACACCCTCAAGAGTTTGGAAGATAAGGATGCACTAAGAAGTTTACTTAAACTTTAATACCTGCTTTAAAATTTTGCACCTTATGCCATGGGAAATATGAATCAGCGTTTTAATAAAGCATAGTATCATTGTCAGCCATCTAAAGATGCTAAGTAAGCAGAAAACGTCTCAGGATTTGGAGAAATTCTTGACGCTAATATGAGAAAATCCAAAATGAAATTCACCTTTCATTGAGGTGAGTACCACAAAAATACTAAAATTAGTTTATGGACACTGATGGTCTTCTCAATGAACACTGACATTTTCATAAATCCTTTGAGATATGTTAAGACCATACTTAAATAAAGGAAATAAAATTTCCTCAATTTTTTTATTGTAACTCTACAATATTTGCCAGTCATCCCACCTATGTTGTCCAGGGTAACATCTTGGTTGTATTTTATACAATTAGCCAATTTATTTTCTAAGCCAATGGGAGATAAAAGTTATCTTCAACAGTTAGCCCCATTTAACTTTATAAATGTTCAATGGGGCTGACTAAATTTTAAATTAAACTTCATCTTCCTGATGAAATGCTTTCATTTTGAAATGCTCAATTTTTACCGAGACAGAAATATAATGGACAATACAGTCCAGGTTTGGTTTTTTTAAGGAATATTTTTTTATTCTTCAATGGGCCAGAAAAGAAATTATAAATATGTACATGAGTCTGTCTGTGAACATGTGCTTAAAGAAACCCCACAGAATGTTTCTTGTTTAATCCAAAACTGAGAGACGACTGAAAACAATCCCATTACACCTATTCAGCTCTTCAGCTTCATGACAGAATTGCTAAAAGCCAGGGAATTCAGTCCACTGACTCAGAGGTTTGGGATTGGGAAATGACAGCATCAGCAGCAGGGCCAAAGATCTGCTGAGTCTGACCAGAGATGCTGCAGGACACAAAGGGCAAACCTGGCCCAGCCACTGCCAAGGAGCAAAAAGGACTCCTTGGTCCCCGGACCCTCCAGGAGCCTCAGCCAGGTGCCAGGGTGCCCCAGCAGAACCACACAGCTCCAAGCCAAGGGGAGGGCAGCCTGACACAGGCACCAGGATTTTCCCTTCCCCACTTCCATTTCTAGGGCTGCACACTCAGCCCCACATGCCCTGTCTGATGGGTTCTACTAGAGCAGTGCAGGTAACTCCTGCAGGTAATTTAACTTCTCCTTAATACACTTTGCTTTTTCCTTAGCAGACCTGACACACTGAAACTTCATTTCTGGAAGTGCCATGTGACACACCAAGGGTACACTTCAAAAATCGTTATCTCATCAGACTCAGTGAATTAGCATTTCTAGGGATAAAATGACTTTTATTAGAGTGCCACTGAAGACTAGAGAGCTTCTTTTACAAACATTTTTGTAATAAAAACCGGTGCAACCTACCTAAGGGTGCCAGGTGCACAGAAACATTGAGCCATTTGGGCATAATTAAGCCCCCTGTTGCTCCCCTACTGCTCCTTGCCATCACAGCTGCTTGTTTTCTTTCTGGAATAGAACCACACATGCTGATGGCTCCAGGAGCAGAGAGCTCTTTGACAACATGACTACAGATCTCATCACTGACTTCCCATCTGAAAATGTGAAAATGCCAAATTCCACTTCAGAGAAAGCTGAAGCAGAGCAGCACTTTGTGAAAACGATGATCAGAAAACACTGGCAATGACAATCCAAGGCATCAATCAATTTTCAGCAAATTATATTATTAAAAGTTTCCAGTTCTGCAAAAGGCAAAGAAAATAACAAAAAATTTCAAATCCAGACTGTGAATTGCAAGTATTTTAGCTATTCCTCTTGTAAAAACCCATCTTTTTTTCTGTTGAAAGATTAATACAAAAGCCTTTATGGAATGTCAAGATACTACAAAGCTGTGTAAAAATCTCGTTCACACTGCTCATTTGAAGTTTCTGATTCACCACTCTGCTTATCCATGAGAGTTCACATTCTTAGAGATTTCACATCCCAATTTTTAAAATTACTCTTCCCCTTACAAGGAAGTTTTAGACAATGAGATCTTCTGTCCGTCTTCTCTTCCCCACACTGAACAGACCACGAGAGCTCAGCCGTTCCTCACATGAGTTTGCCTCCAGACCCTTCACCCTCCCTGTGGCATTGTAGAAACCTACTAGACAGGGAAATGAGTCTTTGTCACGCTCAGTTTTGGAATATTGCAGCCTCTTTTGGCTAGGAGAAGAGCAGTAGGGAAGGGGCACAAAATACTCTTTCTACTTTTACTGTCTGTCAGTTTCATTCAACGTTTTCATGAGTTAATTCTCTGTTAGACAGAGAAAAAGTTTATACTAACAATCAATGGCGGGAAATACAGTTTTCTCAAACTCTCCTGTACAAAAAAAAATCACTCCTGACAGGCCAGTAGTGAATCACAGTTAACCACAGAAACACAAGGTCTCATTACCAGTCTGAGGTACTTTTACATTCTACACTCATGCTCCTGAATGGATCCTTTGCTCATCGAGCAAGCAGTGCCACAGAGGCAGAAGAACTCCAATATCAGGGCATGTAAATTCCTCACCATGGGCTGTGATAAAGTTATCACTCTTATTTACTAAGGAGATAAGGAGAGAGTTAAGGAAATTTGAGAAATAATTTTACCTCAGAATTCTGGTAATATTAATGACCCAAAAGCAATGCAGTCAGGAAACAGGGCCATTTAGATAATAATGATAATGGCACAACAGCAGATTAAATACACTGGGACCCAGCCAAGCCACTAAGAAAAAGGATAATAAATATATTCACACCCCAAACAGCCAGCAGTACCTTTCTCAAACCCATGCATACAAGATCCAGCACTGCCCATTCAAAACTTGATCACCAGCCCCAGCTAGAGCCTTGTTACAAAGATTTATTCTCAAAAAAACCCCAAACAACCCAAAGCCCCCAAAAACCCACAACCAGACCCAAGCTAGCAATAAAACCAACCAACAAACCAACAAAAACTAACCCGAAGAAAAGCACACCAAAACAAACAAAACCAAACCCAAACAAAACCCCACAAAACAAAAAAACCAACAACCAAACAAACCCCCACAAACAAACAAAAACCCAAACAAAACAAAAACTCCAAACAAAACAAAAAAACCCCACTTGAGATCAACCCTTCTTAATACCAAAACCTCTTGGACATCCAAGGATCACTAAGATGAAGCTGAGGATTAGACCACAGCTTTGTTTTACTTGACCCTTTGCTCTCTGAGATTTCTCTTGCTGGCTCTTCTACTCATCTGTACCCTGTAAATTAATTCCATGTTCTGACTGAATTTTCATTATCCTTGACAAGAATATTCCTTATTTTTGGCATTTGAGTCAGGCAGTGTTTATCACTCTCTTTATGTCCTTCTGGAATTATTTATTTCTTTGGACAATCAAAATACAGAGCGCCTCCTGTCCGGCACACTTAAAGGTTGAAAATCTTCCTTTAGTATTAATCTTGGGTCAGCAAGAAATGAAGGAAATTGCATGTTTAAAGTGATCTGCATCTCACTGCTATAAATAGAAGAAACTGAAACAGCAAATAAAGCTAACAAGAAGTGACAGTGGAGGATATTACTGTGTCTAAACAACCAGATGGCTTCTGTACAGGAGTATATATTGATGCTCCTCAAACAAATATGGGAATTTATTAGACAAAGAAATTAGGGAGATTTCAAAACTAGCAGAAAACGGCATGTCATTGTTCAGAAGAGAAGAGTTTGAGTGAAAAGAAGCAGCTCTTTTTTTAATGCATGGAGGGGATGGGATGCAGTAGGATTTCCTTATACACTGAATATTGTAGCTGTCTTATCTGGCTTTATGTAGCTTGTACATCTGTTTCCTGGTAGACATCTGGATTGCATCTTGCAGCAGACAGCTAACTGACAGTAAAGATGTGCTGTTTCCTGATTGCAGATATTCTCACAAAAATGACACTGAGATGGGAGAAGTACACGTTTTTACAGACTAAAACTGTTACCTTGACCCCTTTCTTCCACTATTATAATTTATCATTGCTTTCTCACAGCGCTCTGGTAAGAAGGATGACAGCAGATGAAAGAAAAGGAGAAGTCTAACCAACCAACAAAAGTTTCCTTGGTTGTCCCCTACATCTATCAGTTCCTCTCTGTCTTTTGACATGTACAGTAGAGAAAAAAACCAGAGACATGAACTCATCCGAAACAGCATCACACACCTGAAGCCTCAAAGGAAGCCACTGTATATTCCAGTCCTGCAAGTGCCAATCTTTAACACATCACCTATGCTGCAGCTGCTGCCCAAACATTCCCAAGTGGAGGATGTGCAGATGGAACCTCTCAAGCACCATGAAGGTACCACTGAGGTGGAAGAGGACGCTTTCCTCAGCCAGGCAGCTGCTGCTCCCAGCACTGCAGATGCTGACAGGTTTTGACAGGAGGGATAAGTAGGAGCCAAAGCCAGGTCAGAGCACCGAGCTCGAGCATAGCAGAGACATCTCTAAAGAAGTGTTTCCACAACCCCTGCCAGGCAGCAATTAGCAAGATAGAACAGAGAACTCAAAATCCAGATATAGCTAGTAAATTATTCCAAATCTGGATTAAAACCCCTGACATACATAAACACACAAACTAAACAAACACACAAAACCAGGATTTCCAAGTTTTGTTTTAGTTAGCTGCACAGAAATAGTTAGACTTTCAAGATAAGCTAAATGCCTTTATGACAAAACAAAGACACTGAACAGTCTATCTGGCCTATCACAACCCTAGATACAACATCTGCTGGAAAATTAAAAAAAAATTCTATATTCAAATACTTTGCTGTTAAGGAAACGAGCGTTGCATAATAGATGTCACTGGCATACATTAATTCAGAGAATTAGGTCTGTAATTTTATTATTTCCATCACCTTTATGCTTTCAATCCTCAACCAATTTTAATTAATTTGTCTCCTCTAGGCTCACTGGCTCAAAGTTCTTTGAATAAAGAATGGGGATAGGAACATGAAGAGGAAGCATATTTTTTTTCTCCAAGCTCAGCCAGCTTTAACAATTTTTGCTAAAGGAGTCTTTCAGGGTATAAGACACAAGCTATGTGTTTGGGTTTATTATCTGGATTCTGTAGCGCGTTATGTTTCATATGGGTGTCCTGATGCCTTATCTCAAACCTTGGATTAACCAAATTTTGTTTTCTTTCAGCAAACAGAGTAGGGGGGAGAAACCCTCAAAGCATAAGTGCCAATCTGACAGAAACCGTGCAGAAATCTGTCTGAAATCCCATAAAAAAGAAAGGACTGTACAACTGCCCTCTGCAGATCAGAGTGCTCACTCTTTATGGCATCTTACACAATCCATTGTGCCACAACAGTCTTCACTTCAGCTCTGTCCTAGGCTCTCACTCAGGTAACCTCTGACTCCCCTGCCCCTCAGGCACAAAAACCTCTTAACTGAACACAGAGTGCATAATCTGAGTGCTCTGGGGATGGAAATGAAAACCTGAGTGCTGCTTTCATCCCAGGGCATATTTTAGAGAGGTTTTCTCAGTGCAAGTCCTTATCATGTGCCTTCCCTATAAGTCGTCACATGTTCAGAGGTCGACAAATTATCCTGTAATCTGGTGGGAAAGGATCAAAGCTGGTTCTTTCTGCCTTATTGCATCTGCTTCCAGAAGTCAAGGAGGATATATCTGTGATAAGAGTACAGAGAAATGATCACGCAATTACTCTGTGCAGCTTTGAAGCAGGGATAATCAAAGCAGAGCTCAGTTAACCTGGATGCTGATTTCTTTTCCAAGGAAGATTTTTTGAGCAGTGTGTAGTAGGAAGCTCTGCTTCCCATGTGGACCATCAGAGCAGCAGGACAATGCTCTGGGGCAGTGCTGAAAACTCTTTTCTATATTCATAGTTCTGCTGGTCAAGTTTTAAACTGTGCAGGCTGTGTAAGAAAAGCTCCCTAATTCACCTTTGTGTGGTGAAAATTTGGGAGATTTTGATAAAATTAAATTTTGAGCTATCGCTAATCAGTGGAGCAGAACTTGTGCAAGATCTGCCAATATACATTTTTGTTACCAAGATGATGGCATAACAGTTACTGGCACTCAGATTCCCTGGTGTAGCTCAATCAAATTGTTAAAACAGACATATCAAATGATATTTTATACATTTTAGAATATCATTTGCATATTGTACCATGTCATAGGCAGAAAGTAGAGCCACATATCTAAATTCATGTTATTTTCTAGCTCCTTTGTTACCTGTGTAGGAGTTTAGTCAGAGAAGCAGAAAACAAGAATAGTCGAAGCACTGTAATGGTCCTGCCTTACAGCTGGGATGCCATTATGATAAATCCTAAACAAACAAGATGAAATTACTGTCAGCAGCTCCAATCTCTAGCTGTTAAATTTCTCCCTCTTCGTAGATCAGAACTTGGGAAAATTCTGGACTGTGAAAGATTTAACAATCAAGACAGGAGGATCAAGGTAATTCTACAGCCATTTTTATATGCGTCACCCAGTGATAAAAGCAGCTTTCTCTATGTTTCTTTCTAGTTCTAGAATATGCATTTTCTTTTTGGTCCTTTCAGTCTTCAGCTGTGGTGGAAAACAAGAAAACAAGCCCCAGGACATCACAAGGACACGCTGCACCACTGTAATGGTGTGCTACAATTTTAATTGCTGGCAGTTCCTATTTGGAACATTTTCTCCTATTTGGAAAAAGTACTGCAGTAAGGAACAGGCCTGTGGATCTCATCAATTATAGAGAATTCTTATTCCCAGGTAGCACTGATTGCACAGTCAGGCTTTGCTCCAGGTACTAGGGCAAAGTGGAAACATAATGTTTTTACACCAGGGATGTGTATCAATATAAACAAAGGCACAATAAAAGCATGCACTACTGAAAATCATAGATGTAATCATTCAGCCCTCTCACCTTTTACTTTGTTATAAAGGTAATTAGCAAAGCCAATTATGAGATAAAGGCAATTTATTTTATGGATAATTGCATGCATTTCCAGTATGAATAGATTTAGAATGGTTCACAAAAATATTAAAGCCATTCATCTCATTAGCTTGTTTCCTGACTATTCAAGGTTTCTCTTCCCACTCAGTAGTCTCAGCCTTGCCAAATGATATCCAGTGGAAATTTGTACCCATGCTTTGGGCACCATGGCACAGCAGTTACAAAAGCCTGATGTAAATTCTCTAAAACTACATGTCACATTATTCTGCATGAGATGTTTTTGTGAAGCAGTAACACAGTGCATTAACTCAGCCATGCGTCGCAATGGCAACATCCTCTATCACTTAACAGGAAAACACAACATAAAACAAGATACCTCCTTTAAAGTTTGGGCCATTTTGAAAAGTCTGAACTCATTGCAGTACCAAAGCAGTGCTGCTAACACCCTCATGTTCAGCAAGAAGGGCTCCTCTGCTTCTCACTCTGCCCCCACCAAACAGGTGAGAGGTAGAATAAACTGGGAGGGACAACCAGGCAGGTAACACAACTAAAGAAATATTCCATAGCCTGGAACATCCATGGTGCTCACCAACAGAATGGAAAGCAAGGAATTTTAGAGAGGTTGGCCTGTCTTTTCCTCAGGAACTGGCTGGGCACTGTTCTACTGAGGGAGGGGAGGAATTATTGCCTTTTCATTGTTTATTTCAATGCCTTCTTACCTCTTTTTCCACTTATCCTTCACTTATTAAAGAGTTTTTTTGGTGTTTTTTTCACCTCCAACATTTCTTACTTCTACTCTTTCTTTTCTCCTCTCCTGGACCACAGGCAGGGTAGGGAAGTAAGTGAAGGAGCAGCTCTGTGGGGCTTGAGAAGCCACCATGGTTAACCCCTACACTAAGCACTGAAAATAAATCATTAATAGATGCCTGATGCAAAGGGCTGAAACAGGTAACTTTGGTATAAACTCCAAGTGTCTAATCACAGAAAGACCACAGAAATGTTCCAAGAAGCCCTAAGTGAAGAAAACACATAGCAAGAGCACAACAAAAATTGAAATGACAAATGTGCTCTCTGATGTATTTGGGAGGCAGCTTGTCAGCTATGAAATAAATAAATAATACTACATTACATTTCTGCAGTGCCCTTCAGTGACACAGACCAAGGTACTTTGTCAGGTGAAACACAGCAGAAGCAAAACAGTGCTAGTACATCAATGCTTTTCCAATGCAGAGGCAAAAATGCCCCAGTAGAACAGACCTAAGTTAAAATTATTTTAAATAAAGGCAAGTCATTATCATGGGAAATAAACAAAATCTGCTCTTCACAACTTCAAGTTAGAATTAAAAAACAGTCAAAGGGAAAAAAGGCTTGTGAAAGTCAGTAGCATTAACAGCCAGGATCAGAGGTGATCAAAGTAGGAAGCAAATGAATGTTTATGCAGTTATGCATGTAAAGCTGTAATGAACTAATTCAAAACAGCATCTTTCATGCTCCAAGTATTTCCTAAGGAACAGATTTAATCCATATTAAATACAAACACAAGGGCTCAGAGTCAGGCACTAGTGTAGAGAGAGTAAAAAAGAGGTCTGAACCATAAAATACAACATGTCCACTCTCATTAGCATTTAACTGTTACAGAATGTGCCTTGGAGTTGGAGTTTAGAGTCCAAGATCAGCTCAAGTGGTTTAACAATGCTGCCCATGGTTTTAGACTCTGGAATTCTTGATTCCTCTTGAAAAAAAAATTGTATTTTTAATATATTATATCATAATTCACTTAAGGCCTGTACTTGTAACTATTTGTCAACAAGGCTGAAGGCACAAATGGTATAAACAAAGCCCCGAATTTACCAAACTACCTCGAATGATACCCATTACACTTGTTCAGCTTTCAGACACATAAGATGATTTCATTAATACAGCCCATCCATCAATGCAGCTATTCCAGTGGAATTTTGTGATATAAGGTAGATACAACTCTTCAGGTAATATCAAGATCCTCAGAAATAAAAACCAACTGCTAGATGAAAAGAAGTCGAGTGGAATTTTAGAGGGATAACACTCTGTAATTGGTCATTTGTTGAAGACCTGGAGCTGTGAGCCGTGAGCACATCGTGGGCTGACTGCAGAGGGAAGGGAGATGACTCGGAGGGTGCAGAGCTCTGGCACTCAAGGCAGGATGGACAATTCATTCCATTTACTCATCTCATACTCATCTATTTTATCTGATCGCTTTTGATTAGTGCTGCAGTTTCCACTTTATACTTTGACTAGAGAACTCTGATGCATGCAAATGGGGTGAAAAAGTGAATTACAAAGGTCACAAGAAGAAAAAATGAATTTCAATAAATCAAGCCATTTGAGAAGTCATAGCAGTCCTGAAACGTTCCCACTAATTGGAAAAGGGGAAATGTAAAACAGGAAAATAGGAATACCAAGAGAACTACAGCTGCCCTGCTGGAGAGCTGAAACCCGTTAGTGTAAGAGGGGAAGCTGCTAATCCTTAACCGCTGCTGAGATGACAGAGATACTCCTCTGCTGCTGGTGAAACAAACACTTTGACAGTCTTTTATCAGCACTTCAAGTTTGTCTTGTTTCCGTGGGATTTGAAAAGAGTAGAATTTGTCATTCTGCCAGTCCTATTACATTATCACATGAATGTTATCACCCAACAATTACACACAGGGCTGAGCAACTTTGTTTCCTCGGTATTTGATATGTGAGGTACTTCTTCCACTGTTTGACATGTAAGGTTTGAAAGTCAAAGCAGCCTAATGTATTAGTAGCATAAGTACACAAATATCCCACACTCTGGTTGGATTCATTCCACCCATCTGGGAAATAAAAGCAGTCACTTCCATCTTCCTCTGCAGTCAAAGCACAGAGGGCAACTCCGTGCATCAAAGAGAAGTTTGGCCTGTGTTTCCAGGTGCAAATGCCACACAACAAACAATACTACAATGTAATTTTACATCACAATTATGGTCCCTAGAGTTCAAATATTCATTGAAAAAAACCCAAAAACATATGCTCCATCAAGTTAATGAAAGAAGTCTGATAAAACATTGATAAAATACCAAGATTGCAATTTGCATTTCAGGAAAATTTGCAGACCCGAGCTTTCAGCTCTTGCTCAAAATGGAACAGGTCTGAAGGTTGTGTGGCACATCCATCAGAGTGCAGGAGTGCAAAGCAAAGGGTCCAAATGCTGCTCCTACCTGAGTTGTCAAGCCGCTGGTTGATCTTAGGAAAGCCACTACACTCCTTTCTCTCTGTCCCAGCTATCCAAATCTCAGCTGGAATTATATTTCCTGAAGTGTACCTACAGGGTGTAATGTAAAAAACATTGTAATAACAGTAAAGACTCCTTAGGTACTCTCCTAACTATGCTAATGTGCCTAAATCAACTTTGCACACTGATTACCATCCTAGAAAACATCTGCTGCCTCCACTGACTCCTAACTTTCCTCTTTCAGCATTTCCTGCAGGTTTATGGCTTATCTTTTATGCATATTGATCATAGTTTCAGCAGTTTCAAGTTAGGTATTTCTGACATCAACAAGGCTCTGAAATCAATACACACTGAAATCTGAGCATGAAAGCCAAAGGAAATTAAACCAATGAAGCACAGGAAAAAATGATATCATTTACTCATTTTAAGTTAGTCCATTAGGGGTGTAAAATATCAGAAAACTTTCAGAACCAAAATTGCTTTCTTAGAGCAAGACGCTTACTGCTTCCATTGTCCTGAGTGACGAGAAAAACCAGCCTAGCATGGTGTAATGGTAAAAAGCACCTTAATTTTACAGAAATGGAGACCGTGACCAGATAGAAAACCAGCTCTTCTTCTGAACTGCAGCTTTTGAAATTTAATTTTTGAAGGAGCTGGAGTTTAAAAGAGGAGCTACACTTTTCAATTCAAGGAAAATATTTGCATTCACTTATTTTTAAAAATCTTTTAATTTAAAGAGAAATTAAAAAATATATTATTACTAAAGAAATCCTTAGAATTTTGTAATACCCAACCTATACGTTGGCACAGATTTCTTTGTCTTTAAATGAGTATTTCTTGTGCATGCCAAAGGCTCATGCAATGGCACTGGAGTGGGAAGGCCAAGGGTGCTGAGGTTTGGAAAATATCCAGCCACACAGCAAACTTCACAGACACGAATCAGAACTGGAGGAATCTTTTCACAATTTTCAGTCATGGCACTCGTCATCTCTGTCATTAGCAGATTTACCAATTTTCCGCTCCTCAATAGGAATATTTTTTTGTCAGTTCTCTCTCTCGTATAAATTATTGCTAATAATTAAAATGAAATTCATAAGATGTGTGAGTTCATTAACTCCGTTAATGAGAAAGAACATTTTGGACCTTATTATTAGACTGTCATCAGTATCTGTTCGACAGCTAAATTAATAAAGTGATTATATTCAAATAACTCAGGCATTTGCATTTTATTTTTAACATTACACATCTCTCTAGCTTGCTCTGAGACTGGGGAAAAATTTCTGGCCATGCAGGAGCAGAGTCTGGGTGGATTTCAGTGCCCTGGATGCCTGGACCTCAGCACTCAGGGGCTGGAACAGCTGTGGGCTAGGTAAGGGCTACTGGAGCCTCAGGGAACAATTCAAGCAAGATGTACAGTAGAGACATCCCTTGAAAATAAAGATATTGTGGTCTCTTTACTGCTAGAAAGCAAAAAGCCCGAAAGAAAACTGTAGAGAAAAGACATTTTTTATCCATGAAAGCATCAAGATAAAGCAAGACACAGCAATAATTCTCTCCTGTACTGCACTCTTGGAACACCACCGACATTCTGTGAAAAATATCCACTGGCTAAAGCAATACTCAGAGTGGAACCAGAGCTCCAGATGTCTCCAGTTCTTGTGAAAAGCCATGGGTGTTTTGTAATGAGCTCATCGTCCATCTTTCCCAGAAAGACCCTCCAGATATGCAGGGGCCCCTCAGTGCTTTTCTGGGACATTGGTGCAGGCAAGGCACACAGAAGACTCAGCCTCAGCTCAGAGAAATGCTGCTATTCTGAAAATCATATGTCAGATGGGGGAAAAATGGTACCAGGTAAAATAGAAATGCATAGATCATATTAACTCATAAAATCTACATCTGATTTTTAGTAACATGTGTCTGCTTTATACATATCCCTCAAGCTGAAATTTCAGAACTGAATTTTTTGCTCCCAAATGTTATTCAAGACAATACAAGCAGCTTTTTTACCTCCACCTCCTCAGCACTAAAGAAAAAAGTAATGACTTTTCTTCCCTTCCTCATGTTTCACAAGTCACAAGCTTCACAACAGAAAATAGTAATGGAAAATAAAACAGACATATCCAGTGTGGCTCCTGCATGAACCAAAATAGACTTCAAATTTCATAATCTTTAAAGCCAAACAAGGTAAACTGCTGCTTTTTAAGATGCTGTTAGATTTACCAAAGCCACGTGGAAAGAAACTGCTTGAGTGAGATCAGTTGCTCAACAGATAGGTAGTAAGGAACTAAGTGGAGGATTTTTTCCATTCAATTGAGACACAGTTCTGTCTCAGAACTCTGTCTCCATGGTGCCTTCCAGAAAGTGCAACCGATGAGGAATTTAAAGCACTGCTTTTTCTACTGAGCCAGTTACAGAACTCAGATACTTATAAAGAGAAATTTAGCTGAGAAAATAACATAACACCTGTACAACTGCTTCAATATCTATGCCACAGCCTATTTCTTTCTTTGAGGCTGCACTCAGCTGCACACCTGAGCACTGCAGCAGTTCCATCCAGATTCATCCCAGAGACAGTGAGCAAGCTAAGAGGTGTATTCAGACTTGTCACTCCAGGTGGAGCTGGATGCTTTGGCTGGAACCAAGGCTGTGAGTCACAGCGAGGATGCAGAGGCTCCACAGGAGCTCTCTGTTGCTGCAGTGGTGGAGGAACTCCCACTGAGCACCCCAGTGGTTCCCCTGCCAAGGCCTCATGAGGATATCCATCCTATCCTGTGCCCATCCATCCCACTTCCTATTCCACTGTCCATTTAATCACAGTAACAAAACTACAGCTGATGCATGTGGCAAGCTCAGAGCCCAAGAAGTCTTTTACTGGTGGAGCTGAGAGAGGAGGGATGGCGCAAGCAGTGCTATAAATCCAAAAAATCCAATGGGCATCCCTGGAGCAAACACTCCTCAAAACAACTTTGAATCCAGCTTGATGGCAGCTAAACGAAGTCCAAACCAAACAGCAGCTCCTCAGGGATCCCAAATGTGGCACCAGTGCAGAGCTGGAATCAAACACCACAGGCAGGCAAGGAGCTCTTGCGCAAAACATTGCAATTTGCCATTCTGGGATACTCTAACATAACTTTAGCCACAAGACAAGTGCACTTTAAACATCATCTGGCTCCTCACAGAACAGTCACACAGCTAACCAATAATCCAATTCAAATGTCTGCTAGCAATCCATGCAATCACTATCCTAAAATACAACACATTCTTCTCTATTCACTAAAGCAAATCTCATCAATGACCACTTACACACAGGAAAAAGCAAAGGAATGTGCGTGTTGCTCTATTTATTTTTCCTCTCACCAGGAGATGCCATTTAAATCATTCATCCAGTTACACATGGTAATCACAACTAACACAAAATTGTATGTACAGCATTACATCTTTGGTTTTCTGTGGGAAGAGCACCAATAGTACATAGACTCAAACTTCCAAACACAAATGTAGTGCTGTAACTGATATAACTAAGTGGAACAAGTCTTTTTCCCGTAGAAGTGTAGCAGACATTTCTGGACAGAGAGGTGGTATCTTCCATAACAGCTTTTTTGAAGTAGGGACTGTATTTGCATTTAATATCAAAGCAGGGTTTTATCAATGACTGTAATTCAAAGTGAAAAGTCATTCAGATTCGGTACATACAATTAACTACCTTTTATTGAAAAGCTGTTAACTCTAATGATATATCTATCTTTAATAACTCAATGAGGAATATTAAGGATAGGCTGAGATCCTCCAACCTAAGTAAAATTATGGCATGAGAAACCTGTTCTGATTTAAAGTAACATTATATTTCACAAGGCTTTTAATGGGAATGTTTAATTTATGGCTTAAAATAACTACAGTTCTTCAATTTAAAATGCTACTTTTTATTATACCTGTGATATACTACATGTTCATACCTTCCCCTGCACATCAGCTGGTTTCAGTTTAGAGTTCTAGCAGGACTTACACAGGGCTGGTTACTGAGTTACATGCCTGCCTCCCAACTTGATGCTGCCATTCCTCCTCAGCAGGTGAGAATGATCTCAATTTTTACCAGAGCTTTTAAAGCACCAGAGACAGGTACTTCAATCCCCTGCCCTCCAAAAAAAAAAAAAACAAAAAAAAACCAAACAAAAAAAAAAAAAAAAAAACAAAAAACCAAAACAACCAAAAAACCAAACAAAACAAAAAAAAACCAAAAAACCAAACCAACCAAAAAACCAACTAACTACAAAAAAAAAAAAAAACAACAAAAAACCAAAAAAACAATCCGCCCCACAAAAAAACCCAAACCCACCTGTACAGAAAAACCTGAAATACTTCAACGTTTGCTAGTATTTTTTGTTCTGTAGATGCTCAAATCAGGCAAATAGCAGGATTATCAAGCCATTTTCATTTTGGTCAGGATGTTTTATGAACACATAAGTGAGGTGCTACTGGTTCAAGTCCAACAATGAAAATAGTGAATGTGGGTCCCTTTGAAAACACAAGGTATCTCCAGAAATTTTATTTCTAAAAGGTAGCTTTTCATATTAGAAATATTCAATATAATAAAGAGAACATGGCAAATTAAAATTAGCAGAGAATTTGGGCTAAGTTCTATACATTGTGCTAGAAAAAGTGGGGGGATAATATCAAAATGTGAAAACACTTAATTTTGAGGCTTTTGGGCTTTTTGATATTTCATTTCAAACCTGTCAAAAACTCCACACTGTTGTCATCTTATTGCAGGGGTTCCATGCTGTTGTCTCCTTATCACAACAGTTTCACATCTTCCCTGTTCCCAATCTTTGATAATGGGCCCAGCTGCAACTCCTTAGGGGCAAGATTACTTTCTACATGACCTTTATTTTCTTATATTCTATCCCCCTCCACCAGAGTCTTTTCCTGAGAAGGGAATATCCATGCATGCACCTCCTCTGCAGGTTCTGCAGGATAGCACACTTCCAATTACATCCAAATGCAAGACACAAAGGGAAAAGCTCTCAGTGAGGGAAACTAGGGCAGCTATTGGATCTTTTACCTTCAAACCCCACAATTCCATTCATTAGTGATTAAATTCCAGTTATATAAACAGCAAATTGCCAAGACCACCAGGGGTCTTCTGTTCTTCTACTCCTGATGTTCTGTACGAGCAAATCCAGGGGCTATGCTGCTTCGTGTGGCGTTATCTCTGCGGGGATGCGATTTTAATTTCTGAAGTTCTTCCTGACAGAGAGGCTCCCCTGACAGAGGGAAGTTCAAGGGACAGAGTTACAGCTTGCAGAGAGGAGCAAAGTCAGGCAGGAGTGAACTGAACTGTGTCTGCACTGGACTCCAGGTTCTTTGAGGACTGATGTATTTCCTGCTGTATTTCCTCTTACAAAGCAACTGAGATGATTCCATTTCTAAAGAATCATTACAATGTTTTTTAAACACCATTTTTCTAGGCAAAAGAATTATACATTGTCTGTGGCCTACATTCTAACAGGAAATAACAGAGTAACTTGCATTGGAAGTTTCACAGATAATAAAAACATCAGATGCAGTATGCATTGTGTTTCTTTGTCATGTGAAACCATTTGACACAAGAACTCTTGAGGATTTGGCTGCCTCTAGTCTTTTGACACTCTTTTGATATCAGTTATCAATATAGGGAGAAAATAGTGTATGCTAATTTTTACACTGATTTAAAATAGAAGGAAATTTTGACTAACTGAACATGAGCAGAAATTAAGATACAGTAAAAAGCAGCCATAATATTTCAGACAGATCAAAAACAATTCTCTCTAAAACAGCTTAAAGGGATCATAAAATACCTATTTCAGATTTAACACTAGAAAAAGGGAAAATGCTGATCTCTCCTTTTTGGGCTCTGAACAGTATTCCAGAAATGCAAAATAAAGAGTTAAATAACTCTTTCAAAAAGCATAGGGATTGCTTCGCTTTGCAGGAAATAGTCAACAATTATCTATTTGCATTATGAGTCATTAACCGGGGAGCAGACTTGTAGGTTCAGAAATGCATTAATGGAGCAGCTGTCAGATAAAAGGGTGGCTGCAGAAATATGTATTCTGCCATTTGTAACACTGATGTCTCTGTGAGCATCTGTCTGCAGATCAGTCTGATCCAAAGGCCACCAAAGAGCACAGTAATCTTCCCAGTGACTTATGTGGTACTGCCACGAGCTTGAGACAAATTTAAATCAAGACTGGGAACCACTAGATAGATGCTGCTAAATCCTGTTAAAATAGATTTAATTAGGCTTAATAACCTGAATTTGTCCTTAATATGTTAGATGTGTTGTGCTGCTCCAGAGATCACCAGGGTGGGTTAATACTGTGGTCTTAAAGTAGCTTTCTCCTCTGCTTAATGCTGTGCCATAATCCTTCACTAAGATCATTGTCATGGCTGTACATCAAAGACATAATGGTTACATATTATTGGACAAAGTCTTCTTTAATGCTAGATTTGGCAAAAGGGGTTTTAGTGCTTAAGTAAAGAGTTTCAGCCAAACATTCCATCAATGGATTCTTGACATCGAGCTTTGCATAAAAATGTCTTTTGTTTGCAGTGTCTTTAAAGATTTTTGATTATTGTGTAGTATGCAAAGGGCAATTTAAAAAACATTTCAAGTGTTTCATGGGCTGTTAAATATGAAGAAACAATGCTTTAATGGTCACCATATTTGTACTATGCATTAACCTAACAAGTTCCCATCTCCAGTTTTAATATTTTACCTCCATATTTTACCTTGTTGGCATCTTTTCTCTGCCAGTGCTGCATCAGGGTTCAGTGCCACTGCGTGGTGAGACCCAACTGGTCCAGCAATGCAGAAAAACTTGGGCCCCATACAGAAATTAGCAGCACTCTGCTCAGACACAGGCACAGTCCTATTCTACCACGCCTAGCTGTTTTTACAATTTTGTAACTATTCCAGCAGCAGGAGCAATTATTATAATGATACATCGTTCTTGTTACATACAGAGTCCAAAGAGAGATTGTGACAGAGAGAAAAGAAACTCGACAGAAAGGATGGTAGAAAATGTTCACTGCATCAGTACAAATTTCTGCTTAAAGTCACTAAAACTAATTTTAATCAAGCTGAAATTATATTGGTAACAGCAAGACTCACACTGAAATGGATTTTTTTTTTAAATTTGGTCACATTCCTTCCACTGATGTTAAAAGAAATTCTTCCAACCAATACTTGTTACAGCTTCAGAAGAGGTGGCCATGCTAACATAAACCCTCTAGACTAAATATCTCAGCTGGTAAAACCTCTAGTCAGCTCCACACGTCCATATTTTACATACAGCAACAGCCTTATCTTCCAGACTAAAAAGATTTGTGCTAATAAGCATGCCCTGATACAGTATATTGTAACAGATCCAAACACCAACAGGTCTAATGCAGACACCAAATGCAAATAAAGACTCCCGTGAAAGCCACAAAAAAAGGAAATGCTTTAAAAGTAGCTATCAGCAGTAGGAAATACTTAGATAATCAGGGAGCTAGGTTAGGACTTTAAACATTCCAAAGAGATCATTTGCTTTCTATGTATTAAAATCCTATTACATAGGAAATTAACAGAAAAGTACTGAGACTTCTAAATCTCACAAACAAAGCACTGCAGAGCATACAAATTACCAGTAAATTAAGAGGAACTGCTGGGCAATGTGACAAAAGATGTGGTGAAGTTTCTTGAGGCACAGTGTACTGAAACAATCACGTGGAAGTGGCCCAAAGGGCAGGAAAGGACAGCAGTTCTCTCCCTGGAGGAAAGGAAAGCAAGGTCCCAACACCACACAGCGGTGCTCACTCACTGGCTCAGCCAAAGTCAGATTTATGGGGTTAGTCTTCCTTCCTGGAGTAAATTGTCATCTCACAAGCACAGATCAGGCAACCTTTACTATCCCTTAATTTTCTCAGTGGTTCTCAGACTGAGGCCTCTGCGATACATCCATTCCCCTGAATTTAAAGATCCCAGTGCAGCCTTAGGATCAGCCTGTCCCTGGGGGAATTAATGAGAAGTACACGGGGAACAGAATTTAATGACAGATGGCAGTGTGAAACTGGGTGCTCTAATTCCTTTTTTGATCTGATACAATGACTAAGGCAAGCTGTGTTGAGCAAGAGAACAGAGAACTCAAACTGCAACAGGCAAGCCATGGCTTGAGAGGACTCAAACAAGGTGCACTATTGTTTCCAGATTTTAAACAGTCCAAACCTGAATACCTGGCTCTTTACAAGTCTAGGCAGAGAGTTGATTATTATATTTATAATAATACTACCAAGAAACCACAACCTGTCTTGCACATGACAACTGAACTTGGAAAATACACACCATGAAACCAAGGAAAGCATCATTATAAATGTACTAATCTCACAATACAAGTTGAAGTAAAGAGAGAATAGGACATGGTGCTTCATTAAGAAACTTTTCTTTGAAAGCTGCGCTTAAAAGACATGGGATACAAACTAAAAACAAAAAAGAAGAAAAACCAGTAGTTTAAGAAATATGTTTCAATTAGAGATATGACTGTTCAAAGGTATGTAGATCCAGCTTCAATTTCAGGAACAAATTAGATAGATAGATAGATAGATAGATAGATAGATAGATAGATAGATAGATTAGATAGATAATTTGGTGAGACCAGGGTTACCATGAAAGGAACACAGAGGTAAGATTGGGCAATTTCTTTGGGAAGTTTTCCTTCTTAGGGTCTCAGGTAGAGTGGGAAGAAGAACTAGTTAAAAAAAACCCTGAACTTTCAGGATAACCAAAATAAAAATAGAAATCTGGCAGTCTGACAAGTATTCAGGGATGTTGTGACATCAGTCATAGCCCATGAGAGGAAGTGCAGGTTCCAGTTCCATTTCCCGACGATAGTGCTAGAGTGTGGTTCTTCAGCCACCCCTCACTCAGTAACAGGATGCTGAAAACATCTGTAGAGAGCAGTTTTCAGTTTCCTACAGAGCTATATATGCTGCCTTCTGAAAGCCTCCATACTATTCCTTTGTCTTGGAACACATAAGGATTCTGGAAAACATCAGGTCAGAATCCATCTGACTTAGTCTCCTCTCAGGAGCTGAGGCTCCCAGTTACCTGTTCAAGCATTGTTCTTTCTTTAAAATGACAGGGAAAATCTGTCACATAAGATCTCTTCTGAGAAGTTTGATAACACAGGGAGGCTTGTTCTGTGCAGGGTCTCAACTTCAGCATTTACCTCTTTCAGCTGTTCAGATTAATGTTTTCAGAGTTTTACTTTAGAATCCAGCACAATAGCTTTCCATCAGTGTGTGGGGTACTTAACTCGGGTTACAGCGTGATTTTATAGTAACTTGAACAGTTTAGAGCAATGCTTGGCAAAGGCACTAATTATAATTAGATGGCTTTTTCAGGCAATCATTGCACATAACTGTGTGCACAGAATGCTCAGCCCAACAGAGTCCTCATTTCAGACAGGATGTCTTCTGTAAGAGCCACATCCACATTTTCTGGGCTACAACCACAGCAACACAGAGCAACCAATTACCTGGGTTGTGTACAGCAAAAAAACAACCAGCATAAAGTCATGTAAAGTCCTGTTGAGAAAATACAGACCTAAGTTTAGGAAGAGATGGAAGCCTTGTGTAGAGGTGTAGGTTTTTAAACAACCACTGATTAAGCTGAATTGCTTGTCCTACATGGTTTAGAGAAAAAGGAAGAAGATAAAAATATAAAAGCACTAGGGCTTCAGTAGGTTCAAAGCTCTTAGATATTCCTTACATCAGACTTTTTGTATTAAACTATAACCCAGCATTTCTTGCTTTGATTGCCTTAAATATAATAAAAAGAATAATTGCCACTTGAAGATTTCCAGTAATTCTCATTCCAGTGTAATTAGATGTAATGATTAGAATCTCTTCTAATGCACTGCAGCTCTTCCTTAGCACCAAGGAACAGTGATACAAGTCATTTGCATAATTATCTCAGTTAAATGAGGAACACAATTTAACTCAAGAGTTGCCATTGCTTCCACCAGAGCTCCTCAAACCTGCTGCACAACACCACAGTGTTGTGCAATGACTTTGTAAGCTGTTTGTGTCACTCCATGATCCATAGAATTTATTCTATTAAACACAGTCTTTTCAACCAACTCATCCACAGGCTGGCTGCCCCCAGGTTTTTTGAGGGAAACATCTGCTTTACACCCCAAAGACAAAGTCTCAGGGTTAACTTGTAGGCTGCTTGACTCACCCATCAAGTTTCAAGCACCAGGAGAACAGATTCAGCTTCTGATCATTTCCTGAATCAAGAGTGGATCTCTGCACTAAGTATATAATAAATGTTTCATGTATGTTAGCATTTGGAGTTAATAAGAATATTCCTAGGAACCCCACTAAAAATTTTGTAATACAGTTTTCATTTATCAACATATATGAACATTTAGATTCCAATTTCTTGGACCAGACTCTGAAATAACAGCCACTTGCATGTTGGTTTAGCCCCTACAAACTAAAGTTGATGATTCTGTTAGCTTCTCCACCACCTTCTCCATTTTTTCCTACATTGTGTAAGACCAGCTGATGGAAACTAGCCAGTTAGACAGCTAAAGAAATGCTCTATCTAGCAAAGCATCACAAGACATTTATGGTTCAAGAAGGGTGCAATGAATACTGCATATTACATCAATTCAAAATAAACCTCTCGTGTCTCACATCACCCCCTTAGCTTATTCATCATAATTTCTCACGATTTCAAGCTATTCCAGCTTGCTCTGCTTTTGAGAAAAGTTTCTTTGTAGCTTACCTTAGTCAGGAAATTCCATAAATCCTGGCTGACCTTGCTCTTTAGTCATTGTCTGCTCTTGTACTAATTACAATAACTTATTCACCGCATTTCTGGATATTTTACAGATCAGCTATCTATTTCCAATTCTCAGATACAAGAAAGCATTCAGCAATTTTTGTGAAATGCTCTTTTAACTGTATGTGCTCTTCCAAGCAGCTGGCTACTGATATTCACACGGTAAATTAAAAAGCAGATTTATTTTCAGAAAGACAACATAAATGAGCTAATCAGCATGACACTAAGTTTTAATATAAAAGTTTTAAAGATTTAACAGATACTTAATTGGAATCATTGCTCAATCCCAAGGCACTTTTGGCAAGTGTGGATACCAGCCTGGAAAATTCAAGCCTGGTTCTTTATGTGGCTCCATCTGTAGCCTGAGCTGAGAGCAGGAAGCATTTGTGGATGCGCAAGCCTGAGCCACACGCATCCCTGTGCTAGCAGGCTGAGCTGGCTCTGCCACAGGCACACGCTGTGGGGCCAGCTCCCAGCCTGGCAGCAGCTGCTCTCCCAGCTCTGGCGGGTCCAGGCTCAGCTCAGCCCCAGCTGTGGCCCCGCAGGGTTCGGGAAGCCTGGGGGCAGCTCCCCCCGGCTGCAGAGGACATCACACACATCTCATGCACGAAGGACAAGGATCAGGATGCAGCTCACGATTTCTCACAGCCTTTCACTCCCTCTCGATTGTACCCTGCAGATTTGTAAAGGCTGAAAGTTCATGAAGGAATAGAAATGTTTAAGGCTAAGGAGAAAGCCCAGAACAAGGATCCTGCCATCCCCTCCGCGTTTACACTTGGTCAGCTTTGCTCAAACACGAGCTCTGGGACTCAACACTACTACTGTATGAAGTGCAGTAGGCTGAGCTCTCCAGATGAGACAAATGATCTAATTACTGCCAGGAGGAGCTGCAGCAGAACTGGCAGAGACTGTGACAGAGCTTGTTTCAGAAGAACAGATTGGATTTTCTCACTAGGCTTACAAAGGGTCGGACTGTTTTCCCAGAACATGGTGTGCCAGCATTCCTAGGACAAATGCAAGAATTGCCTGTGAGCACTCCCAACAGCATCTGTAGAACACCTTTTATTGACAGTGAAGCAAAACAAAACCCCACAGTGATCCATGTTCCCAACACCAAGTTACTAATTTTAACAGGAGCAAAGACACCATCTCCAGTCAGCACTGGGAATTCTTGTCACATCACAACTACGAATCTGTGAGACTCAACAAAACACTTCAGGAGAGTAACTTCCCTCAAGAAGTGGGTGTTTTGAACACTCTGAACTTCCAGGAAAAAAAAGTCAGTGTGATTTGAGGCACCTTTTTCACAAACCTTTCAGCCCTTCCTCAAAACAACTTGTAACACTTGGAAAAAAGGGCATTTTTGCATGTCATCATGACAATCCAACCTGTTTTCACAATTTGCGAAGGGCAAAAGTGAAGGAAATAGCATAGTGTCTCACTTGTCATAGTAAAAAAAAACCAAAAAAACCACAACTTGATAACCACAATATTTTGCCTCCCTTTCCAAAATTACTAAAACTATTCAGCGATGATTATCTTTATGAATTGTCTGTGCACTTGAAATTCTTTAAATTCTGACTGGCTGGCAGAGAGCCCTCTCCCAAGCAACATCAATGTGTCCAGGCTTTATTCCTATGCCTGCTACAGGTCATTGTCACAGGAAGGATATTGGACCAGACAAATATTTAGATGACTTTGCATTCATAAAACCCAAAGTAAAATGGAGCTGGCACCTCCTTTTCTTCCTCCTCCTACAAAAAGCACTAAGGAAAGCTAAATCCTCCAGGTTTTGCTTATATTTACATATGCATAGTGAAAGAAATTTAATTAAGTCAGCTGAAGCATAAAAAGCAAGGAAGTCTGTTCTTTCTTGCTACTGCAGCTTTTTTCAGCAAGAGGTCAAAATACCTCCTAACAAGAAAGCACTTCACATGAGTACTGTGTCTGGGTTATTGTCTGAACCAGGACTTCTTGTTGTACACGTAATTTTTACTGTATTTAAAAACACATTTCAATGTTCTGACTGGTGCTAGCACTGTTCCGGGAGAAGTTCCCAAAGTAGCTATCACTTAAGATTTGCAACCAAATGACTATGACTAGGCCAATCAACATTTCTTTTTTTGTTTTCATTTCTATCATTAAATATGGCACTCCTTCCCATTCTCCCAAAGAAGCTTTCCTATAACTGCTTCAGAGGTGTTCCTCTATCAGCTGCTTTGTGTGTGATGAAATAATCAACCTTTCTATGAGATTACTTTTATTTGCATTTTAGTGCACTCGTCATCTTGATTAGGGAATTGGGATCCAAATTCTCTATAGGACACTACACTCACTGAAAACCACTGTATTTGACTGCTGTAATCCAAGAAGATTTAAATACTGTATTCGGAATCAGTCAATGAGCAAATATTTTTTCCCTCCAGACTCCTTATATCCATGCTGCATGCAAAACAAGCATTTATATTCTTCAGACTTTGTCACTAAACCAGCCAGCCTTGTCTTTTAGAACTCACACTTCATAGCTCACTATTAAGTTCACACTTAACAATTTAAACCTGCTGCTTAAGAGAATGTTGTGTTTCCAAATACTGAGGCTCTCAGGAAAATCAGGCAAAAATGCTACTCAGACATTTATTGCTCCAAAGTTTGCTGCATTTCGTAGATCAGCAGTGAGCAGAGCATGTAAAGGCTCCTTGCATAGTCATTTTCATTGCCAAACTAATTCCACAAGTAGCTGTCCTTGCATCTGTTGGCTTTAGGAGTTGATACACAACATGGGTGTAAAAACCAGCTACTTGCAAAAATTGATATAAAATCTTTGTTACAAATGCAAAATAGTATTGTATAACTATTTTGCTAAAAGAATATACTTAGAAGAAAGACAGAATAAAAGTTGGGCACTGAAGTTGCAATTTACTGAAGTTGGAGGCAGAATGTCAGGGAGCAAGAGGTGTTTAGAATAAGGAAAGTTATCTAGGACTTTGAATTCACACAATGATGTGTTCAGGATTCAGCATCAGATTTTATCTTAGCTGCAGAATTTCCAGAAAAGTATTACACACATTATTATATTATGCTAGAGGGATTGTACTACTGGACATCCATTATCGTCTCTCTCAAAAGCTCTCTCATTATTTTTCTGGCATTTATTTGGGGATATTTCTAAGAATTGCACTACCAGCTGCTGTTGCTTCAGGCTGCACGGAGGATTTGCACGTACCCACAGCCAAGCAGCTGGGAAGCCACAGTAGGAATACTATTCTATCATGTATTTGTAGGCAAGCAATTCTTAGAAAAGATACCCTCAGTTATGACTCATTCCTTCCTTAATAGGTACACCATTATTACAAATTACAGCTCTCACAATGTGTGAGACCCAGCTAGTGCACCATAATTACAAATGAAAGCTAATGATTCTTCTAATCTTTGGCTTTTTTGCACAGTATCATCCTATTTAAGATCATAAGAAAAGTAATAACATCATGAATAAGAGGCATAGCTGCATCCATCATTTTAAGAAAGGACTCTTTTCCTCTTCTGTCTTACTGAAGGCAAGGGATAGATAAAATGAAAGAAAAAAACCAAGTCTCATTTAATATCTTGAGATAGCCAAGAGTTGCCAAGCCTGTTCCCCTTGAGGAGCAGAGGAAACACTGCCAGGTAGCAAGGCCCCAAGGCTTTGTCTGATATCCTCCCTGCAGGCAGCAGCAGAGCTCTGAATCACAGCCGTGTGTGGGGCCAAAGGCTGAAGCGCCCAGGATGCCACAGGTACAACCCAAATAACAGTCATGACCCTGCCAAGGGGGCCTCTCCCTCAGCACTTGAGTTTGGTCAGTGCTTATGATGTTTAAAACTTTTAAGCCACTGCTAAAGCCAGCCCAAAATTACAGCTTCAAAACCTCAACCCAAATAGCAACCCAAAAGGGAGATTAAAATCCAAGCCTACCTTGTAGGGAAGGACCCTTTAAAATACCCCTTTCCTTCAACTCCTGCCCCATATCATCCCTTGTGTCTATCCCAGGACAAGATGAATCTCACATTCAGGTCCAGCACTGACACCTCAAGAGGAGCAAGTGCCAGTGCCTGATGATTTCACTGTTCTTTAAACGTCTTTTGACAGCACCCAGTACATTCTCCTTTGTAATTTTTCCAGGCACTGAGGTTAGACTAAGAGATCATTGATTTCCTTTGATTTCCTTTCTTCATACTCTTCTTCTAAATTAGAATATCATTGGCCACCTTCCAGCCAACAGGAACCTCCACAATCTCCCGAGGCCTTTGGTGGGTGGTGAAAAGGGGTCCTGCCATGACATCCACTAGGGCCCGCAGTGCTCTGGGACGAGCTCCATTGGGCTCCACGGACTTGTGAATATTGGGCTGGTCCCTTACAATTTCAATGTTCACCAACAGAAAACCTTGCACTCAAGATCCTCTGACTCATGGGACCTGGCAGCCCAATCCTACCCCCATTCCTAAAGACTGAGCCAAAACAAGAATTGAAAGCCTTCTCTTTTTCTCCATCCCTAGCTGTGTGTGGCTCTGGGGCAACAGATGCCAAGTGTGCAGGCCTGCCAACTGTACCAACTGCCCACTCCTCACACATCTTTTTACACACATTGGAATTATTATGAAGTACAGCATTGTGGAAAGAAAATCTGACAGATATCACACCTTTACTCATGACATAATCATAGACCGCCACAATGCAGGAAATTACTCACAGTCATGTAAAATAGCCTACTAGGGATAACTGAAATGGTAATTTCATTTTATTAACTTTTATGCCCTTTGTAAGAGTTACAATTTCAAGATCAATCAAGACTAGATACATCCAGCATGATATTTCAATACCTTTTTGATCATGCTTTTCAAGTTTCCTGTTACTTTCACATGCAAAAGGGACCACCACAGTTCTGCAGACAATGTGATGTATCTCAAAAGACTTCAGCTTTGCTCCATGTATCTTTGTGCTCCCAAGCCGAAACTCTACTAATTAAAAATACTTTATTCAATCTGTGTAGCAAATGAGACACCAAAAAGCTCTCAAGATATAGCTGTAATGTAGGACCAGCAAACATCTGCCAGCACTGACTGCCTCCTAAAACCACAAGTCCTTCTCCCTTCTTCCCACTGCCCACATAGATTCATCCCCTCATTTCCACGGCAGAGAAATGTGACAGAGACCAACACAAACTTGGGGTGGACTCCACTAGATAGCCTCAATCTGCATGACAACTGCACTGACTGAAAATATTCCATAAAAAACAATCATGAGCACAGCATAAACAAAAAAAAAGTCAAAAGTTGTGTTACCTGATTTGCCAGTGACAATATTGGAATGAACTTCCCCATGCACCAAAGTTGAAATAGCCACATAGGAAATAACTTGAAAACATTATTAAAACTGTTAAAATAATGGCAATAGATAATGTGCTCTGGGTCTAATCCCTTCAACCATTTAAATACTCACTTGATTGAAGCTTTTGGGACCAAGGAATTTTAAAGGATATTAAAAAACTGGTAAGAGAAGCCTAGACAAGATTTTAGAAAATAAAATACCAGAGTGAATAATGCATGGGAAGATTTGCTGCATTCCGTGTTTATTAAGTATAATAGTACATATGAGTTTACAATCTCACTTCTCTGGCTGACTCGTTTAGCTTCTGAGGTCTGACTAATCACCACTAAATCTCTTGGTACTGGTTAAGGAAATCTCTACTAAGTAGAACATTAGTTAACACTGTCCCCAGTAAGCTGCAGCCATTACTGCTCACTCACATTAAGCTACAGCCATTCCCTGGCAGATGTCCTAGTAAAATAGCCATCCCAACCCATTACATTTCCCATTAAAGGAATAAATAATATATTCACTATTGAAATTAGATCAAAATATTGAAAGATTCATAAAAATCCTCCCACCTCATTTGGGAAAGAGGAGATGGACATTATCATAAGCACTTTACTTACTGCAAGACTTTTGCTAGCAGCACATGAGTGTCACAGCTGAATTATGGCAGTCCAGAAATGCCAGCCTTCATAACTACAGAAGTGACCACAATTTCAATAAACTGGAAGGACAAATGAAGGGCTATTTAACACCAGGATGAAAGGAATATGTCATTAGCCATACATTTCTTCTCCCCTCCTTCTCTGCCAGTAGCTGCCTGTTTGCATTTCAAGACCAGTTAAAGTGAGGTTAGCAGCTTGTCTGTAACAGCATTTTAGTGGTCTTCAGTTCCATTTTACAGCCAGATCTCTAATACAGGAGATGTACATAAATCAACTGTTTGGGTGGCAGTGGCCATGGTGGCTCAGGCAGCAGCCACACACAGTTTCTGATGTATGAGGAGGCACCTGGCACAGGTTCATCAGACACAGCCCTGCAGCTGAACCATCAGTGGTCTGCCCTGGCACAGTGCAGTGCTCCCTCAGCAGCAAACCCAGTGCAGGAGCAAGCACCAGTAACCAGGAGAGCTGGAATACCTTGGCAGAGATGCCCTGGTCAAAGCCACAGGAAAACAATGGCTTTGGACTTGGCTTCTCCAGCATTCAAAGTTTGTTTTCTGAAGCAAGTGCCACTGCATTGGGCACTTGGAAGCAATAATCAGTTATAAAAATTTACAAGTGACCATGAATTTTCAGTCTGATCTTTCCATTAGGATTAATTGTAAGCAGTGTAATAGTCATAAAGCAGCCCCAGAGACCTGTAATTAATTGAGCCATTTGACTAATAAAATAATGTATATTTGCATTAACAAAACTGAATGCAAACAGAATTGATTTTCAGCTTTGATGTAAACACAGCTTATTATCTTGATTAATCCTTCTCCACGCTTTGTTTCCTGGAAGACGTTTTTCTCAAATAAAGCCACACACAAACAGTAATTTTATCTTTATAGCCTCAGACATGATGTAGGAGCCAAGACCTGCTACAAGAACACATTCGTGTTACTCATGCTGAAATCACCTTGGAAGTAGAGCCCTGTTAGTGAAGTGGCCGCATCGGCCCCGGGCTCAGCACTAAGAGCATCCTTTTGAGGATGGCCTGGATGCTCCGGGCCCTGCCTGCCCTGCCCTGCAGGGAAGCGCTCCCTCCCCCGGGGCAGCCCCGGGCGCTCCGTGGCTCACCGTTCCCTTCTGATCTCGGGAGCACCATTGTCCTCACAGCCCTCTCAGAACTTCGGGCTCCCCGCTAAAAAGCTTTCCGGAGTGACGCCTATCCTGACACCGCGAGCACCCTGCGCTCTCCCTCCGCTCCGCTCCGCTCCGGGTGCCCGGCGCTGCGGGGCCGCTCCGGGGCAGAGCCCGCCCGCAGCTGGTGCCGAACCCGCAGAGCGGCTCGGCCAGCCCTGAACCATCCCCGGGCTGAAATACTTCCCTCTGGTGGCACGGTCTGTTGCAGCCTATGGAAAGAACTGCTTTTTCAAATTCTTGTAATTGCAAATCCAAATAGATGGTTAATTAACTGTAGAAACAGCCAATCGTGTCCAAAATGTAGTCTGATCATGGTCTCAGTCCTTTTGCCCTCAACATGGTAAAGTGCACATGAACACAAAAATCTTAAAAGTACAGAAGATAACATCCAAATGGATTGGGACCAAAGCCTACACTGAAGTGCTTTCTTAAATCAAATTTTGAATCAAATAGCCCACTGTTTAATTAAAGAACTTAATTTACATTCCCACCTTTCACCACACTTACAGCACATTGCTTAATTATATTCTTTAATCGCGACAAGAGATGTAAAATCTCACTCACTACTTCTGCTCCTTAATTTGCAAAAATAAAAAAACCTTTACAGTTTGCATAAATATTCACTGAAAAATAACTGAAACACCGAAGATGCACGAATATCCTTTGTGTATTTTCTGAACACACACTTTTCAAATCAGAATTTTTCTAAATTCCTTCTAGACTCATTATGAAAACAGAACACCATAGTGGGAAGTACAGTAGCACAGTTTGGATGAGGAACAGATAATCCATATTATAAAAGGTAAATTTGGGATTACTGAAGTAAACTTCACAAGTCTGCAGCTGGAGTACTGCAGTGTCACAGCCATGAACAGGCAGAATATATATTTACCTTAGACAGTATTTAAAGATATTGCAAACTACTCACTAACTTAAAACAAATTTTGTTTCCAGCAGCTTGCCTTAAAATCAGCCAGGGCTTGTTCAGCAGTAATGATGTTCTCCTTTTAGAAACTGCACAGAGCAGCAATTCCATCATTAAACTGAATCATAAATGAATTACCTCCATTTTTTTTCCACACAACTTTGCTTGGAACATTATTGTAAAGATTCTATCATCATTTAAATACACAGCTTTAACAAATAAGTTTTCTCGAGTTCTGTTAATCTCCTCGCCCTTTCAAGTTTTAAAGCCAGCCTGAAGAAGCTGCTGGCATTTGCTGAGCAGATGAGAATCCCTCTGCAGGGAGGATCCACCAAGGACGAGGATCCCTCTGCAGGTAGTTCTCCCCACCAAGGATGGCTTCATAAAGCTCCAGGCCAGAATGCCCTTTACATCGCTTACTTTATTTTGTGTGCACTCCACCTCTTCATCCCTAGAGGTGACCCAAAGGACTTCACACAGTCAAATGCATGGAAATCACGATCCATTTAATCCCTCCTTGAAATTTTTCCGACTGGTGCGGAGGAAAACAAGGGCACAAACACCCAAGGGTCTGCACTAGAGTAAAAGCACTTCTAAAAGGCTGTCTGGGTGGTTTCTCTCTCACTGCACAACAAAGCAAATTTGTTTGAATACATCTATTGTGGAGGCTGCCTGCTCTCCACTGGGCTGTCTCCGGGGCACCACCTTTTATTCTCATTAGTGAAGAGACGCCACTGGGAATTATTTAATCTCAGACATTAGTCTTGAAAACTGTTTGTTTTGAGGGCATTTGGTTTAATATACATAACAAAAGCGGTAGACTGTCTTGGATGGAGAAACAATTCTCATGTAGTTTTATCAAACATGACAAATAAGCATCTCTGAATCCTTTACTTCATTGCAATTTCAAATGCAAATAAAGATAGAAATCTAAAAATTTATACTCCTTAGGCTTTTCTTCCATCTCATAACCAGGGGAGAGAATTAATTTAAGACCAATTAAGATTGTTGTCAGTTAGATTTAAACCAACAATGAATGGAAATGCATTGTGAAAGTGTTGAATGAGAGCATAATCTCCCAAACACTACCAGCAATCAGAATTTAAATATCTTTTCACCCATAGCCTTCAAAGCAGCTCACAAAGTATTATTCTGACCTTTGTGTTACAGATGAGGCAATTAAGGCAGAGAGTAAAAACCTCATAAGCTTCTTGAAAGTTCTGCCTTGAAATTTTTATCAGGGAAAAAATTCGCATGTTTTCTGGTGAAAAGCTGAAATCAAAACCCTTTGCAACAGAGAGGCGCAGACAAAATGGCCCAGCACGTAGAATGTTAATGGAATGCACTATAGATAACTTAAACTCCCTCCAGCTCAGCCTCTGGCTAGAAACCTTGGTAAATGCATAGACCTAAACTGACTCTCATGGCTTATATATGCTTCTAGATTTCTGTGTATACAGCTTCCAGAGCATTCTACAGATGACTGCTAACAATTCTGAAGCTATTATTTACAACCTTATTCAAAACTATAGTCACAGACATGCAGTGGTACAGTGTCTTCAAAACTAACTCAACACTATTCATGCAGTAGAGAGTAGAGCCAGGGAACACTGAGGTTTCCTTGCATTTAAGGAATTTTCCAGAATTTAGACTGTGATATTTTCAGGTTTTGCTTTCCTCAATAGATTCCTTTGTAGAATTCTTCAGGTAAACTTACCTGAGCTCCCATAACCCTTTAACTCTACAATACAGTGATGTCAAGGAACATTGCTTTTCCTGACCAGCTTCACAACCAGCAGTGCAACAGCAAAAATGTCATGTATGCTTTACATAACATAAAATAGCTTTTTCCCTCTTCATTCATGAATTTAGTACAGGCCAGGACATCAACTTTATTTCAATTATCTTACTCTCTCAAACAGAATTTATAACAAAGCTGGTTTTCCACGAGAAAAAACTAAGAACTTTATATTTCACCTTGATATTTTTCTATCTCTGGTAATAGAAAATATTTTTTTTGAGCCAAATAGGAAAAGCATACTGAGTTTTCATTGAAGATTCCCATTCCTCACCTTGTTGCAATGTCCATCAAAAATTTCTACAAATACAAATCTTAAAAATACTGTATCTAGTAAATGAGTAATTCAAAAAGTCAATTATTCTAGAACATAACTAGAAAGCTGAAATGTAAACAATTCCTTCAAAATGCCTTTAATTGCTTGAAAACATTTCATAAGAACATCTATTTATTTAAAACTTGACTCTACGTAACTGCTTTCTGTCAAAATAATTGTCAAAGCTTCCACAAATTCATTGAAAATGTAAAATTCAGAATTTTATCATCTGTGTCCTGATAGACAATTTATTCACAGAGAATATGCATCACTCGCTGGCAATACATAAGCAGGCAAGCCCTTGTTATTCCAGTTAGCTATGTCCTACATTCAATACAAAATGCAGATTTTTTTTTATTTTAGCTAACTAGCAGTCTTTTAAATTCTGTGAGATTAACTATCTTTTTCCTTGTTGCTGCTAAAGTGAACAGAAATTTGGTGTAAGTAAGAAGAGAAGCAGCATTAAAGAAACATTGCATTGCTGAAAGAGAAACAATCAGAATAATGGACACAGGCTCGCTTATTAATAGATAACAGCACCAGACAGAACAGGAGAGAGAATTTACAGCCAGAGATTGTAATTACAGAAATACTGCTGGCACATTTTAGCCGTGGTAGCTGCCAGAGAGATTGCTTACCAAAGGTCCAAAATACAGAAGAAAATCCATTCCTGGATGCTTTCTCTCTCTCTCCTATCATATTACTGTATCTAATCTGGGATTCTTAGGAGATTAGAGTTTTCAGAGCTGTCTTCTGGGGTGGCTAAATGCAATAAATATCCTCCAGAGAGCAACTTGGTATTTCTGTCACAGGATTTACTGCAGCTGGCTTCGCAGCCAAGGTATATTTTTCAGATATTTATTTGTTCTCTTCTCATCAATGTTAAAAGATTGAGAGTGGTTAAATAGAACAAAGGAAAATCAGCCAGAAAATGTGTATGATTTAATTAAAGAAAGAAATCAAAGGGATGATAGCCAACAAAGGAAGCTTAAATGAAAATTTACTACCTCTGGAGGTAACTCCCTGTGGAAGGTAATAAAATACCTGGCACCTGAGTTCCTAGTGAAATGAATCATATCTTCACTACACAACTCTTCCACAAGCACCTGAATAAAATCACTTCTTCCAACAGCTGCAACAGGACCTTGTTTTAAGATGAATAATATTTCTCTAATATTTATCTCACCTTCCTATTGATACATGAGACCTGTCTAGACTCTGTCTGCCAAAATTCTGGCTTCAATTTCCTCTTGATTTTCCAAGTCACTGATTACAGGAAAAACTCTGGATTTTCACGCTCTCTGGGGTGGAGACAGCTTTTCTAATTATTATCTCCATGCAGGGGTATACATTGGACATATCAGGTCAGCTGCTGGCAGGCCAAGATTTCGGTAAACAATAAAAAACTATTTGGACACTTGGGTAAGCGTGCAGATGGGGAACCCAAAACCACCTGAAGAGAAGTTTCTCTATTAATTAGAAGTTCATTTAAAAATGGGAAGGCCACCTATGTGGTACTGGTGCATTGCTTTTCCATGACACCATGCTTCTAAAACAAATGTATGTTTTAAAAAATTCAAGCCTTTGCATGAGCAGAACAGTTCACATCACTTGCCTTGGACAAACACATAACTAATTTAAAATTAGACACTGCACAAGGCTCTAAAAAGGTTTGGTTACAGCATTTGATTCATTGACAATGTGCTTCCAGAAATTTTTATATATTTTATGGTTTTTTAGAATCCTGGTACTTCACAACTTTCTGCTACAAAAGTTTCCCAATTAAAACAGAAAAAATTACAACTCACTCACAAAGTAACACTTTTTAAGTGAATGTACAATTTAAATGCTATTGTTTCTTCCAAAATGTGTCTCTCTGGAATATATAACAGTTGTGATTTTCAGGGGAATAAGAAGAATACACATAACATGGTATTTGTAGCTAACAAACGATAGGACTTTGTTTTACATACACAAACCGAGAAGGTTGCAGCAGAATTATGTGCAGTATTTTTAAAAGAATGTTCACAGTTAGAACCTTCCTCTGACATTAAATATTTCTCCTAGTAAAGAGCTGTGGCAACTATTTATCACAACCTGCATGGTTTGCATATTAATGTTGCAACCACCAGAAATGCAGGAGGCTATGTCTCAGCAAGGAGGGAATTTGGGGCTCAGGCACAGAACTTTAGTGTCAGAGAAAAACACTTTTTCCGTGGGGAATTGTGCTGACTCCACCAAGAGCACCAAGGCAGCAGCTCCCATTTATTCTGCAAGGGAGGACAGCCAGATGTCCAGGAGGAAGGGCTGCTCCTGGTGAGTTCCTGGGGTTTTCAGCCCAGCACCTGGAGGTGCAGAGGATTTTTCTGTACAGCAGGAGTTTCCACAGAGAGTGTGCGTGTGTGAATGCACAACCCCACAGCCGTCCCATGGAGAAGGGCATCACAGAGCCCCCAGATCCACTCCTGGCTGCAATAAACCGCAGAACTGCACCAGCCTCTCTGACAAACATCACTGGGGCTTTGGCAAGTCGAGGCAGTAAGACACAGTTCCTACCCAACACTTCATTTAAATTCCTTGCAAAGGCAGTTTCCCGTGACACTATGCAGCAAACAGACCCATGAAATTCATATTCCAGAGACTTATTTGCATTGATTTCTTGCTTTCTGTTTTTCTGCCCTTTCAAATATTATTTAGAAATTATAAGCATGGGCTGACTGTCTGAAACAGATGGCAAAAGTCAGAGATTTTCTATTCTCTCAGGAAGACACAGGTGTGGCATCAAATGAAAAACTCCACCAAGAGATAATACTGTCACTAAAAGGATTCATAAATACATTATTTAAAAGACCAAGATGTCATTGGCATAGCAATAGAGTGGGTCATATACAGATCTTCTCTTTAAAAAAAAATAGTACACCCACACTCAATTTCACCTTGGTATCATAGAAAATGCCTGCTTTGTGTTTCTAGGGGAAATCAGCCTTGCACTAAGCAGCCCTGCCTATGCTCATGTACTCTGGAGCAATGCATTAAAATCCATTTAAATGAGAGTGTTACTTGATGTTTCAAATTTCATGAAGGAACACTTGGTTCTTCAATTTTTCCTTTCTTCTTCCCACCCTTTCTCCCTGTGCAGAGTAGGGAGGCCAATAACCCTGCTCTGGGGTATCAGTGCATTACCACACGTTAGGGCAGTGATCAGAGCAGAGGGCACGTTGCAGTTGTGCTGGATTTTACCCATTACAAGTAGTTTTTGTAGGGGGATAGAATATAAGAAACTAAAGGTGGTGTAGAAAGTAATCTTACCCCTAACGAGTTGCAGCTGGGCCAATTATCAAAGATTGGGAGCAGGCCTGACTTTAACAGGCCACAGCTGTACCCCATGGGAAGAAGATGCTATAAAAGAGCAGGGTGGCTGGTTGGGAAGGGAGCTGGAGTCAGTTGGGTGCTCTGTGAAGAAGAAAGAGTCAGTGCTCTGGAGGAGATGCCCATGAGAAACACCAAGAAGGTGTGAAGCTTTTGTGATAAGGAGACAACAGTTTTCTCTCAGTTTAAATGAGCAGATTCATGTCCTCCTGCTATTATCCTGGTATAAAAGCCTGAATATAAGCAAACAAAAGATAAAGACACAAAGTGCAATCAAAACTCAGCAGTTTGAAGCAGCCAGTCTGCCTTATTTTCCATGGCAATTTATTTTATTGCCTTGTGTACCAACACTAAACCACAGCATCGTTCAGCTGAAAGGGTGAATCTGGGATCTGTTCTGTACTCAGTGTTGTCCCCAGTGCACTGCAATTACAGAAACACCTGGTTTGAATAATTTCTCTACACTCTACTGTAAAAATTCAGTGCCCAACAGACCAAAATTCCACCTCAGCCTGCAATATAAATAATGTATGTATAAGGCACTCAGATTTGTATAGGGCTGTGGACTTCTCCCCTGTGTCCTCAGTTACCATATCCTTTGTGGAACAAATTAAAAGGGAAAATGAGATTTGCTAAACTTTTTTCTGACATTGTATGCAGTAAGCATTCTTAAAAAGAGATAGATTTGGAGGCTAGCCAAACCCTATCTGTTCCAGAGATCAGCCTGGAATTGTCTTCTGGGAACACAATTGCTCTCATTCCTGACAGAAAGCATCTCAGTCTATCACCTACCATAACCCGATGGCACTAGCACCAGCAAGTATTTCTGAAAAATAAAATGTGTTTGAGTATTTCTTCACTACCTTCTTATTTTTGTGGAGTTCATTTCTCTGAACATATTTTACCCAGTGCTCATTTTGTGCCTCTCCTATGTGTGATTTTTATTTCCAGAACATTGTCAGCAAAATATATTCATATGTTAACACTGTAATGCTCACACAGACACAGAGCACAACAGAGATTTTTAAATGCACCTACAGCAAACCCAACATGAAGAGTTTGCCAAATGCTCCCAGATTGGCTATTCAGAAAGTCAGCCTGCACACTCACAAGTTTTGAAATCCCAAATAGTGCTGACAGCAATTCAGGTGAGCCTTGTCATGTCACTGCAATGACCTGAATACAGGGTTATTTCCTGCTGGGGCTGTCAGCAACTTCAAGAAATGTCCTGATCTGCATATGCAGCTATTTCACCCGTAGCTTCTACCAGGCTTAGGGCTATAAACCTCAGGGTGCTCATCACTACCAAAAATTACTGTCCAGTCACCATGAAGTTCTTCAGCCCCTTCATAGGTATTTTCATACTTCTGAGGGGACAAAAATATACATCATACACACACCATAGCCTAGAGATTGGATCACAGGGTACTGGACCAAGACTAGAAGCTATTAACAGCAGAAATGGGAAAGTTTAGTCATGCTACTCGCCTCTCACCTCACCTGTAAGAATCTGCTCACGGTCAGGAAAACTTCCTCTTAACTCTTGGCGTGTTCACAGAGAATATTCACAGAGAATGTGTGAAGTAGTGCCCAGGAATGGCAGCCTTGCAAATATTGCTTGGCTGAGCTTATGAATTTACCTCTTCAGGAGCACCCAGTAATCTGCAAACACAAACTCTTGTGTTCTCTTAAAGGAGAGCATCAACAAAAGGCAACAAATCCCACCTTCCATGTATGAGAGGAAGGTTTCAAAGACCAACAATTTCATAGTCAGAGTAAATCCCTGGTAATTTACATGGGAGCAGAAATATATCCATGTAAAGTGATTGCAGTGTTCTACTTACACAAATATTTTCCATTTTAGAAATTTTTATTAAAAGGAAAAATTGCCACTTCCTGGTGCAGACTTCGTCTAAACAGTGCTCCTTGCTGCACTGTGTAAACTAAAAATCTCTTAGTATTTTTATAAATCATTTTCCAAGCCTTATTGGTTTGCTGCTGGATGCAAAAGAATTGGTATATTTCTTGTTTCCTGCTCATATGAATGCTAAATCTCTCCTGGTTCAGATGTTCTGCATACATATTATTCCTAATCCTGGCAACATGTTGCTTTGACTTTTCCAAGAACGAGGATAATGCAGCAAAATTATTCTTTTCAAAAGGAACAGAAACCACAGACTTGAGAAAATTTATCTCCAAAGTGCACATAAAAGTAACAAAATCTTCCTAGAATAAAATCCCACCTTAAGAACAATCATCACATGCATCACAAAGAAAGATGGAAGAACCACTAAAAAAACAAAGTAATGGAAAATATTTTTTAAATCCTTTCTCACGTTCCCCTTTTGGTTGTTACTTAGCTCATGAGTCTTTGTAAAACCAAAAAATCTCTGCCCAAAGGAATAGGACATTTAACTTAACATGAACCAACTTCTGTTAAATATGTCACTTGGGAGAAAGTTGTGTGTATTTATTATACACATGCAAAAAATTTCCAATTTTTTGTCTTACGGATTTGCCTCCTATGTGCATGCAAAAGAAGTAATACAGTTTCTATATTTTTTTTTACTGTTATTCATTACCTCCTTCACCATTGCTATTACTCTAATTACCAAATAAATGGATTTGTTCTGATAATCTAAAGCTAAAAAATTCAATGCTGTCCAGAATTTTCTCACATTTAATTATTTTTTACTGCATTTAAATTTTCTACTTCTACTATAATTCCTTAAGGAGCCCCTTTTTCCTCTGAGGTGGTGAGAGAACAAGCCCACAATTTGCAGTGCCTTATATAATAGCTCCTACTGGAGAAATACATCTGGGGCTGAATTCTTAGCTGTTGTGATTTCATGGATTAAAAGTTACTCTGCATTTGATTTTCTAAAAGATGGGACTGGGCACAGAGAGTCAAAAGAAAACTGACCTTAGTATGTAAGCTGACATTTAGCTTGGGTGGAAGTTAATGAGCTCCATCCTGTCAAAGCCTGAAATTGCCTGTGAGCTTTCCTAGAAGATGCTTCAACAAATGAATATGAATAATTTTTCAGCAAAAAAAAAAAACCTGATAGAAATTTACTCCAACTGCTTCTAAGATGGGTGGGAGGGAGAGGGAGGATACAAATACATCAGGCCTGGCATATGTGAGCAAAGCCAGAAGTGTGGCTGTTACAGGTGCCACAGGAGCCGATGAGATGGAAGGCTGGACCATCTCTTTGACATGTGTTCATTCAGGTAGTAACACATCTATTTCCAGTCTAGGAAACGAGCCACAGCACCAAGGCAAAAATGTCACAGGCCACAGACTCTGAACACCTCTGTACAATTCAGAGACAGCTGTGTGTTGTGTGAAGCACCAGGTTTTCTGTTATATTTGATCTTGGGTGATAAATGTACCTGTGTAAAAATGCCTTCTGACAAATGAACGGACAAGAGATACAGTTTGTATAGTAATATCATTAAAGAGAATGCTTGCAGCCCAAGTCCTCCTCCATCTCTTTAGCAACACTTAGAACTGTACAGTTCTGAGGGCCTCATTATTCAGAGCAGCAGAGTGGTCGAAAAGGTCTTTAAGGCCCTAGAGAGCTGAGTGGCCTGGAACGCCCCAGTGGGAAGGCTGTTTATGCTTGAACTTTTACACCCAAGCTTTTTCCACTCACTACTCTTTGAACCCTTGCAAAAGGCTGATCCCATAAATACTGGTTTCTGTGCAGTATTAATAAGAGATTCTGTGTTCTGACAGGACTGTCAGTATGGGATTGATAACTATGCTTTTGAAAGAGCTCCCCCAAAATGAAATTACAGCGCTCAACAGTTTCGTATATAAATTCAGCGCAACATAAATTAAAATATAAATTTAGTAGTGACTTTGGCATGTCTACACAATGCATGCATTTTAACCCCATGGAAGAACCTCTGGAGCAGAGTGATACCTCACAGAGGATCTCCAGAGACCTTGGATTTCAACCACAGGCTGCCACAGAGCTGCTGTTAACCGAGCCATTAGCAAAGGGAAGTTCCCAGATGCAACATGTAAGTAGCTCCTGCTGAGCCATACAGTGCTGACACCTCTTTGGGTTTCTAAAGCCCAGCTTCTCACTAAACAGAAGCCTTCTGGCTGTGAAAGGATGGGAAGATGCTTTTGGGAGAGGAGCAACACTTTGTGACAACCTTCTCAGCCTCAAAGAGGCACACGCTGGAAACTGACAGGTCCCTTTCTTTTTCCTTGGATGGAGAAGACACTTGTCTCATTCTATTCCCTTTTCAGTATTGTTGCTTTCAAAGTGACAAATGAATAAATAAACAACATCTGGGTTGCAGAGCAGCCATCTGGGAAAATCTTGGAAGTGAAGTGTAGAAAGGCCCCCAGGGAATGCTCAAGAGGCAGAGAATGGAAAATAACCTGCAGATGCACTCACCAGAGCCAGGGGCTCCAGCTTCCCTACCGTGGGTATGGCAGGGAGCCAGCCCCACCTGGGCTGACAGAAACAGAGCACAGCATGGATGTGTCTCCAGGAGTCTGACTGCTGAAAACCACAACATCGTGCAGGAACTCTGTCCCCGTGCTAGACATTCTCTGTCTCTTATTTGTGAATGTACCTCTGCTTTAAACACACATTAAAGATATTTATACCACAGCTTTGAATAGCAATGCATTGTATGGTTTGCTAGACCTGAAGTACAGTTCCATGGTCAAATTGATTTAAGGCCTATCTTCCTTTTCCTTCCCAACCTACAAGCTTGCATTCTCTCCCTCTTGTGCTGGCACCAGCTCAGCTTACTGGGCTCTGCAGCCATCTCAATCAGGAAGCTGATTAAGCTGAGTATTAATAATTCTTTGCTTTGCGGCCAGAGCAGTTTCCTGAACTGGCTGATTACAGCAGAAAAATTAGTCCTAGGAGAAGGCAGAGGACTAGATTGTGGTGCAGGGTCACTGCACACTCCTCAGCAGCACCACAGACCTCAATTTTCCAGACTTCTTTGCAAAGCACATGCAAATTTCCAGCAAATTTTCAGCAAGCGCTAAAAAGTTAAAAGGAAAGAAATATTGTGAAATGCCACTTGAAGGTAGTGCAGTCTAAGATTGAATACAAGGACTCTTGGGCTCAATTCCAGCCTCTGGAAATTTGCTGGGGATGAAATTCATTTATGTGCAGGCAGCTGTCCTGGAACATACACACCTTTTGTGTTCCCATATAAACAGATAAAAAGGGTTTAATGATGGATTGGCCAACTGCACAGGATATGGAGAGTAGAACTCTGCACATCCTCCTGCCCCCTCCCCACCTACAGCATCACACCAAGATAACCCAACAGCTCTGTGAGTTCCACAATCACTTGGAGATCACTGAAGGGGATCAAGGACCGTGCAGCCAAGAGAAATGTAATGACACCAAGAAAACGACAAAAATCTTTAGGCAGAATTCCAGGAAAAATTGTCTAAGGTATGACTATGAAAAAGACTCCAGGAGAAAACAGTGGGAAGTCTCCATCAACACGTAATTATCAGAAAAAAACAACAGAAAAGAAAAGATGTCTAAGAATAATGTTTCATGCAGAACAGAACAAATAATTTAGTTCAGTTCCTTCTTCCATCTGTGCACATCCACAGTGTTCATAGGAACTCTTTAGACACAACACGATAATGCAGGTTACAAATATTAGTAATCTGTGACATATGCGCATCTGTGACACACATAACTAGACAGAGAAACCCAAAAACTCTCTTCCTCCCTAGCGGATGTCCTTGAAAATTCCTCAAATGCTTAAATCCATTCTAGCGGTTTACCTTATCAACCTTGCCTCACAGAGCACAGAAAGGCATTTTTCTAAGATTATTGATGTGCTGTAGAATACAAAATCTAAACGGGATACTGTCACATTCATATGGTTATAAATAAATGGGGTAATCTTAATAGTCCTGAAGTCACTAAAACAGATATGATGCTTTTATCTGGGGCCACATATATATACAGTTTATCAGTGCAATTACAGGCATAGAAGATTATATTTATCTTTGCTTTCCTGTGAAATGGAAAAAGAGGAAATGATTTGTCTTCTAAAAGACTTGAATTGAGTGGAAATGGAAGATCTACCCATTGTGATAGACAAACTTTTTTTTTTCTTAACTCTATCAAGAGAGGAACAGTAAACAAACAGCTACAAATTAAATCACTAAACCATGCAAATCAAATGCATTTAATCCTATTTAGGTTTGGGGGCTTTTAATCAGGTAATTAAAATGAGTGTTTTTCTAGTGCTTAATAAAAAGGACAGCTGTTGCTTTCTCCAGTATTCTGCTAGCACCAGTGGCTTACAGCTGCGTGCAAATCAAGAACAAAACTTTTCCCTGACCAGCCAGGCAGCAGCTGAAGCTGGACAGTACCAACTTTAATATTGCAAGCTCATTTAAAGCACCATCTGGAGAGCACTTCTCATTCCCCAAGTCTTCAGCCAACGTAAACTACCCTCCTCTACAGCCAAACAGGCTGCATAATGTTCTCTTCTTTTAGAGGTCAGCATCAACCTTGCTGCTAGGGAAAATGTCCATTGCACATGAAAATATTTGATGCTAAGGTAGTGCACAGCCTCTCTGAGCACACAGAACTTCTTGCATTAGAAGAGCCTGCAAACTTTTTCTTCTGTTTTTAAAGATTACATTATCTGCATTTCTTCCTCTCATCCAAGTGGATATATGTGCAGAGAACTTAGAGGGGAGAAACTACACCAGCAAGGCACAGAGATCCATCTTCCTGATAACGATAACAAAATCAAAGGATAGAAAGTGCAGAGGGAGATGAGAATGACAAATTATTCTTTGAGAATGATGGGTGGAATTGTAATCTTCCTGTATCTATACATAGTGGCATCATATAAGGCTGTCATTTGTATCACCAAATAGATCCAGGGGTATCTTTGGTTTAATCCTTGAAGTGTTAATGGTAATTTTCAGATAAGGTTGCTCGCCAGCTCTTACAAATACATATTTATCCATGCAACTTAATGCCAAATCAAGTACAATTACTGTGTGCTGTCACCCAGCAAAATCAACACTGAGTTTTTACAACTGACTTCAACAAATAACAAAGGCTCACAAACCTGTCAAGAAAAAAATCTGAATGATAAATTTTCCCAAGGACTTCTGTGAAAAATAGGGACAAATACTAGATGTTTTCACTGGAAGTATTTTAGTGGAGATACTGATGTCAGAAATCCTGGTACATGTGGGGCACACTCTGTCAGTGGATCAGTCCCTTTCTCACACCTGCAGGCACCTGCTCCTATTAATTACACAAGCATTGCATGTATGTTTTTAGATATTGTTTCATTTTCTGTTTCCTTTCGGTAACGGAAATGACATTTTAAATTTACTGCATGTTTTTACAAAACACATAGTTCAAAAATCTTTTAGAAATGCTTTAAATAGCTTTATCAAAGAATTTCTTGCCTCATACAAAGACCTAAGATCCACCTTCCCCAGTGTGCACTAGAAGAGTCATGGAGGCCTCTGTGGATTTTCTTCAGTGTGTAAAGCAGCAAAGCTTCAGCAAGCAAAATGCTTATTTACCCTTATTTACCATTGTTTCCTTCAAGGTCAGTAATTCCAATGACTTCCCTGCTATTATGCATATTCTAGTTTTTGTCCAAATGCATTTGGGAGTCAACTGGACAAGGGAAGATTTCTGCAGGGAACTTGCTGTATTGAGGAGATGTGAATTCCTTTATAAGCTTTTCATTTAAGAAGTTCCTGAAGCGGAGATTCCCCAGGGATTCTGACCTCAGTCCCAGAGACTCCCTTCAAGATTTCCTATCAATGATCTTCTTCAGTATACCTGAAATTCATTACTATGTACACAGGGTTCTGAGGGTCTGAGGTTCAGACTTAAACAGCGACTCCTCCTTTGATGCCTGAGGTTAAACAGCTCGAGAAAAAGCTTGAAAAGATCTCAAGGCATTCCGAGTTCCACTTGTTTATCACAATTAAGTGACCAGATTTTCAAGTTTACCAGGGCAAATGGTGAGAAGGGGATAATGGAATTTGGATCAAAGCTTATGAGTTTAACCATGGAGTTTGAGGGCAGGGCTGTGCAGGGGGAGCAGGGTAAATACCACTGAGAATTTGTGAGATGGTACATTGGGCACTTCATGAAAGGTATATACTGGAAGAGATTTGGAACTTTCTCATTACATATAGATTTGGTCACTATGAGACATTCTAGAGAGCTTTTTTACTTTGGCAATGTGAAATTTGCATAAAAACATATCAGGCACTGATCATTTAGGAAATTCCTGTGGCATATAAGTTTCCACCGTGTTTCAGATCTGTTCAACTCAGGATTGTTGCAAAACTTGAAATCTAGCTAATGGGAAACAAGATTTATGCAGAAAGAGATTGTTCTACTTCCCTGGAATGCTTTTTGTGAGGGTGGCAGTGCAGAGGCATGCTCATGGCATCCAAGTGTCATCTAAGTGTCTAAAGTTGACACTGCTGAGGAAGTTTGCTACTACCCAAGTACATTAGTCATCTCCTGGATATTCAAGACTTGTTTGCCCCTTGAGCACACTTGAGGGAAATATGACTGATGGCAATAAAACTACTGGCAGGAATGTGTTATTGCCAGCAGACAATAACAGAGTTACCTTTCTCCCCACAGGCATTTCCCATATATCTCAAGATGTTTGTTATGAGCAACTGATTTCTCTGGAGGAGCCTAAATGATTTCTGTGCTCCTGGCAGATGTTCTGCCATACCTAGAAAACTCATTTTGACTCACACATTGATAGACATCATTTTACAGTCACAGAATGGGGGTCAGAAGGGACCCCCAGAGATCTTCCCCTGCGAGCCCACTGCTCAAAGCAGGGTTAAGCAATGGGTTGCTCAGGCCATTGTCCAGCCTGTGGCAGGGGTCACCTGCTCTTTGATCTTAGCTTTTAGCTCAGTGCTCTGCTTCCCCAGATACAAACTCTCTCTAGAAATCTTCATGGTGAGACAGCTTCACAATTTCCCATTGCTGGTCCAGCATCAGGTTATGCATTTGCCCAACATAGAATAAGTGTTAAAAAGCCCTGAATACGCACAGAGGTGGAGAATGTGAGAAAATATTAGAGCCTTAATAAGTGTGCCATTTTGGAGGCCTGTCCTGACAATATGCAGTAGAAGATGCCCAGTGGGATCACCTCCAAAGAACTGATTTTATTGATCATTGGGGGGCTAACCAGAACACCATAAAACCTTTTCCCCTTCTACAGGAATTATGTGCCATTCAGGCAGGGTTGTCTGCACACCACCGGTTTTACATTCCTCACTCAAGCTGACTGTGTCAGTTCCCACTGAACAAATTTCTCACTCTCCCTCTGACCTGATACTTAGAGATCTCACCATTTCAATAGAGAAACTAATTTATGCAATTAAGATTGGAACAAGAGGCCACACATTAGCCCACATCCAGCAGCAGAACTGACGTGCATTAATTACACTGTGATGCCTGGACCAGGTCAGAGCAGAGGTCACCTTTCCAGATCAGAGCCTGGGATTTTGTCTCCAGCAGCAAAGGAGGAATTCTATGAGAACAAGGCACATATCCTGTGATACAGCCCTCAGTGATCTGCAGCTCAGGCAGTTCCCAGGCCAGAGGTGGTATCTTCAGTTTGAGCAGCCTCAAATGAACTCTTCTTTTCCCATATTTTTTCCTCATTCGTTGATTACACTTCACAATTCCTATATAACTTCTAGACAGCTGCCAGAGGTACCCAGACTATTGCATGAACTACCTAAATATCCCCTGGGTACTCTGATTTAACAGGTTAGTAAATGAAGTACAACCAGGAAGAGAGCTTGAATATCAGAACTATAGTCAGCTGAAAATCCTACTATTCACAAACTAAACAAAATAAAACTAGAAAAAACCCCAAGCCACAACCAAGACAGAGTGAGCAGAATTCAGGTTTCATCTTCCTTCACACCGTGTGCTGAGGCTGACAGGGAGTTAGATGCTGCTCAAAGTTACCAGCTAATCACAACCAAACCTATTCATGAAAAAACAAATCTATTTTTAAACTCACAGGTATAATTTAAAACCAAGCACAACCCTTGCTAGTGGGAGACTTTTGGATCCTTGGTGGATGTTGCCCATATTTCTATAGTTGAACAATCATGCTCTTACTAAGAGGGGGTTCTGTACCTCTAGTCCTGTTGACTATGTCTCACATTGGCATTTAACTATATTTGAGCACTTGAAATTGATATGCCTTATTTATGATTAAAGTGCTGTCAGCCTTCATAAACAGTGTATTAGCACTAATTTCTAAACTTACTTCTAGATTAGTTAAGCTGCATCGACGAATTTGACACTAATGGTAGCAGATCTATGAAATACATGTGCTGAATATTTTATAATGTTGATATAATATCTGGAAATTAAAGAAAATTAAACTGTGACTGCATACAGAAGTAGGCCATTTCCTGTATATTTTTAACTCATTTTCCACTAATTAGAACAGAGGGTACGCTTAGTTAGGCTTATAATTAAGCAATAAAACCCTAGTGATTCAGTATGCACTACTGGTATTTTGCTAATTAACAACTCCATGAAATCTAATAGTAGCTCTCTTATCATTTGAATCAATGAAGTATTGATCTTACAACAATATGGACATATCTGAAGAAGTAACTGTCACCAACTGCACTCACATAACCTCAATTAAAATAGAATCTAATAACTGTAAGAGAATGTAAGAGATAACAAGCTCTTATGTATGGCATTTCAACTGTGTAAAATTCAGTCACATTACAGTTAAGTGACTCAAAAAAGGCCTAAAAACAGACAACCTGCAAAAGCAAAAAGAAAGAATAATAAATATAATTCTCGTTGGAATCCTTACTTTCAATGAGTACATAGATTTAAAAGGCCTATTATATCAACAAGATTCTTACCTTATCAAGAAAAATTATTACATAATATGCAGGATTAAGTTGAGTGAGTATGGGTGCTTACTTTATGGATCCAGACTATCTTTTAGTACTATGCAGAACTGAGTTTCCTGGTGGCTGTATATTTATAAAAGCTGTCCAGAAAATGCCATTTTTTTCAGGAAATCTCTCCCTCATTGCTAACACAGCCCCAAACCTCTCCTGTTCCTCAGGAAAATGGTCGGTGAGCATGACAAGTTTTCCTGACAGCCAGACCAAAATTAGCAACGACAGTACACTTTATAATTATTCCAGTAGCAGAAATAAATACAGGTCAGATGTCTCTCAGGATGAGGTTGATGCATTTACTTTTGAACAATAATTTAGTTCCAGTTAATGAAGCCAGTAATATTTAAATGATGCCTTCTTTGCTACATTAAGTGATGCAAAAGTCTAATGCATGATTTGTTTTTTAAAATTATAATAGTTCCAGAATTTTTCATTAGTGAGTGATTCACTGGACAACATCAGATTTAAACATCTGGCAAAGATTTCTTCTTATAAAGAATTACACACTCCTAAGCCCTGAACAGAGTAGGCCAAAGCTGACCATTAATTTCTCGCTTCAGTTTCAAAGTCATTGGTCCTTAAATATTAATCCGCACCGCAGAGGAGCCAAGCGCATGGCCTTAGGCACTGAAGCAGAAGAAGAGTTCCCTGTGATTTTTTTCAAGGCCTGAGCAGTCTCCAGGGTTGTTAGGGAGGTGGAGAAAGTCCCTGTTGTCCCCCCTGCCAGCCCTGGCACCGAGGGCAGCACAAACCCGCGATGCTGGCGCCTTGTGCAAGTGCAGCACATCAGCGTTGGGCTGCAAAGCCTGCAAACCCAGAACAAACCTGTTCCACAGAAACCCTTCGTTCCTTCCACACTTCCACAAGACCGGTTCCTTCCTCCTGGCTCAGTTTAATTTTAAATCTCTGCTTTTGCATTCTGCCTGGGCAGCCCAGATCCATCCTTCCTCTTTCTATCCACACAGCTTCAATCCATCTCCTATACTTCTACTTAGGGAGCTTTGACAACCCTCTTATAAATCTCTTCAACCAAAGGAATCCCTACAGATTCCAAGTGGATTATTTGGACATGCCATCTATCCCTCCAAGACAAGCCAAATTTTTTTATTATTATTATTTTATCAGTTTTCTTTTTTTCCCAGGCACAGTCTCTAGTTTCCTAGCAGGGCATTCCCACCATGCACAGCTCCATATTCTAGCAAATTATCTCCATCCCATTCCTTGGCTGCACAACTTGCTTTTAACAATTACTGCAAGGAATTTGACCAGAAAAGAAACAGCAGGGAAAAACACTCCTCTTGAGGAAGGAAAAACCGTGATTGTTTTCCAGGAGTGTTGAAAGAATTGTTCTCACACCTTTATGAGAAAGGGTAGTAAGGCTCATTTCTAGCAGGATGTCTGTGTCTCTGACTGGTCCTGTTCCTTGAGGCAAACCTCAGAAGATGAAAAATTAATGCCTGTGTCTGCAAGAGCCACATTCACAGGTGTAAAACCCAAATTACTCATTAGGGGAAAGGCAGCAGAGAACAAATGTCCTGTACTGCAGTACATTCTCTTTGTTAAGGTTTTAATACCTTAAGGTAAACGGAGACCAGAACCAGTTTTGGGGATGTGCTTGCAGTATAAAACAAACCCAGCAGGACTGCTCTTGCTTTTTTTTTAGGGGAAAGATCAACCACAAGTACAAAGTGTCTGAAACTGCTGGAGCTGTAAGACTGGGGGCGATGCCCAGTTCATACAGCTCACAGATGGACTGGACCATTAATGACTGAAAAATCACCTTATATCCAAAACAAAAGAGTAGTTTTCTCTTAATACACATAAGAGCATAACAGTATAAATTTCATACACCCAGAGAGATGTCATTCACACTGCCATTTCACAACCATATCAAAGCCCACCAGAGCCAGCCACGTGCACAGTGATAAAGAAAACAGCCCAGTAAAGATGGTGAGCTGAATTACAAAGCACTGTGTTCCTGCACTGAATGGAAGCTGACATGCTAAAAACTGAAAGGGAATTCAGGTGCAAGAGTCCGTTTATTCCTCCATGCTTCTGAGACTGCCAACTCGCTGGCTGTGTGCAGCATCCACCCACTTAGTCATAGACCACAAACAAATGAGAGCCAGCAAAGCTAACTGGAAGATTAAATGCTCCATAGATTGTTACTGGCTGTGTAAATGACCCACTCCTCCAAATCATTGTTTAAGAGGCATTTTAAGGACCTTTAGGATAATTATTATATTTGGTTTCAGAATCAACATAGCCTGTTGCTAATGAATTATTTGTATTAGGAGTTAGGTTCTGTATACTTCAGACTGCTGCAAAAGAAAATAAGTTATAATGCACCTAAAGACTATGAGGAAAAACAGTTCAGTGCCCATATGTTGAGCTTCAGACCATGAAAACCCCAGCAGCAATGTTACAAGTTTTACGTTGGTTAAATTACCCAAAGAGAGGAGCATCATGAAGTTATGTTTTCTCTTTCTTTTCCCTAAATCCAAATGGATCCTAAAAACAGCAAAAGATGTTTCAGGAAATTTTTTGAAGATAACAATTGCAGCCCTGTTAAAGGGAACATCTCACTCTGGCCAAGGACAGTTAATTCTAAGGCCACATTTGAAAATCAGGAAGAGCTGGAACAAAAGCAACCATAATTATATTAAAAGTGTCTCAATAATGTAGTGTTAAGCATCAGAATATTGTAAGGAGGGGAGGGTGCAAGAATTAATAGTTTTATTGTAAAAATAAATTGCTCTGTTGTCCTTCTTTTTCTATCTAAAGCTTCCACTCATAATTGAGGCAGCTAAATGTAGCCTTTGTTAGATGAAAATGCAGCCAGGCTGTTAGCACTCTTTTATCTGATGGCTTAATGCAGTACAGCTTGCATTATAAAAATGAACACTGCAAAAGAATATCAAGTTGAAAGAATTTACTAGGATCATGTTACTTTTTTAGGTAAGTACTTTTTAAAGGAGTTCAATCAGTGCTACTGTTTCTTTTGGTTTTATTAGAATGCATATATTTATCTATTACATGTAAAATCACAATAATGGGATTTTCATGTACAGAGTATATTAAATTTATCACTGGTACACAATGAAATTGATCCATTGTGCTGCAACATGGGACTGATTTTCTAATGAGTGGCATAAGAGAAAGGTAAAAGGATAGCATATTCCTCTTCAACAGTCTTTTTTATGTGTTGTAGACATATTTATGGTGAGTTACTTCAAAGGTGTTTACGCCTTCCTAAAGGTAAAAATACAAGTATTGTACATGATAAAGGGTTAGTTATTTTTCTACACTGATAGACATACAAGGGAGAAATATTTGCAAAATGGTTTGGAGGACTGGAAAAGGGATTGGTCCTTCCTAACATACAAAATCTGTTTCTTCTCCCAAGTGGGGTCCAAGAAACATTTTTGGGTAACCTTCCATTTTTTCCTTGCTATGCCACAAGTTTTTCCTTGCTCTTCTAAGCAGAGGAAATGAAACAAGGCTCCTCCTTAAGACAACCCACCTAACTCCCATTTGGTGTCCTGTTACTTGTAAACTGTAAATCAAAAATTGTCCATCACAGTCACCCACTACAGAATCTGAAAGACAAAGCTGTGATTTAGACACTGAACCTGACAAACTTCCAGAATGGCTAGACAGAAGTACACCATGGAATGGGGACAACATAGGCTCTACACATTTCAGGACTAAAAGTGTTTATTCCACCAGAAAGAATGTCAAATAAGGGGCTTCCCATAGCAGTGTTAGAAATATGGAACTGATCCTCATGGAATCCAGTTGCTATTCCAAAGTTATAAGAAACCTGTTGGTGACTTGAGACTTTTTCTCCTGAGCTGTGTTCTGGTGCTCTAAGCTTAGAGCTGTTTTCTCTATGCCCAATGTTTGCAGGTAAATCCTTTCATCAATACAAGATCACAATGACCCCTTCACTTTCAATTTCCTCCATACCTTTACACATTCCTAACTTTCGTGTTCAGCTCAGCTTGTTTCTATTTCATCTTCACCACCAGAGAGGGCTGAAGATAGAAATCACAGAGATACCAAACACCCAGGAGCTGCTCCATGTCTTGCAGAGACACAGCTTTGAGTCCTTTGGATCTGCCCATTCGTTGTTATTTTTGGATTTGTTCCTGCCTGGCTGCTGCAGTGTCATAACAATGCAGTCTCTAAAGGCTCTCTCTCTTCAATCACTGCCCTGACACTCACAAGAAAAGAAGCCTTTTTAATCATCTTTTGATTCTGAGCTGTCTTTTTCATTGTTAATAATACTGCCTGTTTCTGTGTGACTGGGGAAAATTATATATATGCATATATACCAACAGTCACGTGGAAGACTGTCTATACAAGTCACATTTCTTATTTGTCACTGACAAGAATATTAACTAGCTAATTTTCAGCTGTATCAAAACTCTAAATTACAACTGCCATGACTTCATTGATTTTCAAGGCAATTTTTTTGCACCCCCCAGAGACTTGGTTTTCATTCAACAAACCACGTACATTCACGTATTACACAAACAAATGTAATGATTGATATCTTCCTATTGTCACCTTGCAGTTGGAGGTCTGTAGTTTACTCCTTCCTATTTGAATAATGATTAACATAATAATTAGATTTTTACATAAAGCCATCCAGTTCCCAAAGGAACTGCAGATATTCTGTTGAATATAAGCTATTCAATTCTCCTTTAAACAAAGGGCAGAGTTTGCAATCAGCTGTAATAGACCGGCTGATTTGTTGGACAATTTAGAAGAGCATCTAGTTATTCAAGTTCTTCTTAATATTCTTTCTCCAGAAAAATTCTTGGGTACAAAAGGCTAATTTTTCCCACTTCATCATCTGATCTATTAAAAGATTTTATATCTGTGTACAGCATTTTTTCTTCCTATATTCTTAAATAAACAAAATGTCTAAAATAAAATCACTAAATAAAGGCATAACCTGAAAATCAGACTCCAGATTCTTCAAAGAAGATTTTCTATGTATTTACTTCATGTGATTGCTCAGTCTTTAAAAATTCTTTTAAAAAATACATGATGTTGCAGGGAATTGTAGAGAAAGTATTAACAGCCCCAAGCCAGATTGCAGCAGAGTAATGTGACTACCTCCCTGCACAGCTCTCAACAGAGAGGTTTTAGATGGGCCTGTGAAGAGTTCTGGAAATCCAGGATTTCAGAGAGATTATGAAAATCCTCCCAAGATAGATTTTAGGGAATAAGGGCAGATGCCACCACCCCAAAGTCTCATCATTTGCAGTGATGTAATCTTTATGGAGGATTTGGAACTGCCTTGTTTGACATCATCTGTCTTGTTTGACAGACAGGGTGAATGTTGGACACCTAAGAAATAGAAACCAATACAACCTTAGTGGGAAAGTTTTAATTGTCCTTTTCCAGCACAACACCAAAAAGCAGAGGAAAATGCCAGAACAAAATTTAGTAAAGCTACTAAGCTCACCTGAGCTAATAACACTTTCCTAGCTTACTTTCAAGTTATAAGGAGTTACCTTGAACATCTGGTCAAATGTGTACTTTAGAGGACAACTTTGGTGGGAATTATTTAATCTGAGTCTTGCTTCTGGGTAGCTATTAATTACTTATGGTAATTAGACAGGAAAGCTTGAATGGCTGCTGCAGTTGCCCTGTGATGGCTCAAAATGTCTAACTACATCACCCCAGTGTTAGTAACTGTTTCTCTCTTTCCCAGCCTCATGGAATCACAGCAAAAGTAGCCAAAGCTGAAGGACAGGGTACCACAGAGGCAAGGAGACAAAAAATTGGAAAGTCTGATCTTGAAAACACCTCCTTGCCTTTGGTGATTGATTTTAAACAAACTAACAATATCCCTCTTCCTCATGCAGAAGTAACAAGCATTTGTTTTCATGATGAGGTTAGAACAGCACAACATCCCTTCTATCGTTCCACTGTTGACACTGATTTTTGAAAGATCACAAGCAGCTGAATGCAGAAAAAGCCTGAAGAGAAGTGAAAGTGGCTTCACTGACTCTCATTCCAGGGTCCACAGGCAAAGTGAATCAAATGCCTGAGATGTGTACAGGTCTCTGTGTCAGGTTGAGGATGAATGTGGGAAGTTCTCCTGCATATGCAGCTGTCCAAAATCTCCTTCTCTTGCCTTGGGGTGCTTTATATTGTTTTGACATAGCATCCACAGTAAAAACAAGAGCTGGTGATTCACACTGCAACATGAAAATAAACCTTCTGATAAAGTGACACTGCCGTACAGTCCCCAGCTGGCTGCCTTCCCACTTGCATCCCTTGGTGACGTCCCCAAACCTGGCCAGGGGTCAGGGGAAGAGGGTCAGGTCACCATCCAGAATTCCTGATGTGCTCCATCTAGACCATGACAGTCTGGTCTTTTGTGCACACTTGGTGCCCAAGGCAAAGGGTGGGCTTTGCCCTCTCATTCAGCCTCCTACTTTCTATCCATTGCTGTCCTCAGCAGAGACACCCCTTACAGAGAAGCACTAAAACAGAGAGACTTGCCAGTAAAATGGAGCATTTTTAGCTGGAGAGTTAGAGAGCAAAACACAGAAGATCAGTAGACTGCTAACTCTGTGCATTAAAGAGAGACTTATGGATATATTTTAACATTATCCCTCTTACCTCCCCAAAATGGGAAATCCCATTAGCAGCATAATTAGCCCTCCTTTAAGTAGCTAATTACACCTAACTCAGCCATAATATCTAATTACTGGTTTATTCACTCTGAGTGGTTTATAACATGAGAAATTACTGAGATGAAATTAGATCAAAGAGTAACATAAAAGTATTTGCCTTTCAAACTGCCTCTGAAGGCAGAGGTAGAGCTGGAAGGGGGCTGAGGTGGTGGAAGAGAAGCTGCAGCTTGAAGGCAAAGCTACATTTCCATGGTGGTCAACATCTGCTCCCTTCAGAGCCTTTCTTCATCCGTGTCCACGTGGGGATGTGTGCTCTGCACCATAAAGGAACAGGCCAAGCTGTGAGAGCATTTGTTACAGCTTCATCATGTGCCAAGAGATGGATGTAATTACTCTCACTGCATTTGGAATATCATGGGAGAAAACCTGAAGCAAAAAGCTGTGGGAGAATCGTAGGGAGCTACACTGCAAATCATAGGGAGCCAAACCTGCAAATTCTAAGGGCCTCTGTGGTGTTGCTATAATAAAAATATATTATTTAAAATGTCTGTACAATGGGTGAGAAGATTTATCTCATTATTTCACAGCAAAATAATGTGGGTTTTTTGATTATTATTTAAAATTTCCCTATAAACTAAAAATGCAACCAACACTCCCAGTATGGGAACTGATGTTGAGATAAGGATGGAAATGGTGTCATACCAGGAGATGAGTGGGGTGGAGGGGCTTTACTAGATGCTAGTCCAAAAGTCTGAGGAGCACTGAAATGAAAGGAGAAAAAAGGTTCCTGAGAATGCTCTGCCTCCTTTCTCACATTCTTTTGATTTGCAGTCATAAACAGCAACCAGTTTTCCTTTTCATGCTTACCAAAGTTGCATAAAAGGCATGTCAGTAGCAAGGAAGTATTTCAGAGTGGGATGCAACATCCATTCATGTGGCTAAATTCTATGAGAATTCTGTGGTCAAGTCAAGACTGATAACATCATGAAGGCAATAGCTTATACAAGCAGTATCTCTTTTGCGCATGATTCAAAACAGGGAGGCGCTGCACAATAGTTTAAGAACATTTTGCCCATCTCACTTCTGTCACAGCCTACAATAATCCTTACCCTTCATTGCTCTGTCCTTTCAGAGGTGCATCTGTACAAGCACAGTTTCAATGACTGGCAAGCAACAGGTGAGTTGAACTTCACGCATGACAGAATCAAATTAGCAAAGACAAGTAATAAATTATGCAGATAGTTTGTCATCCATTTCCCATAGACTGTACAGCTAATTATGGATTCTGCAATTACTGTGGCATATGCTAACCAAGCATCCCATTCCTCACTAGTGTTATGCTCCATTACAGAAAGTTAAGGATGGTTTGTGGCTCTGAACCACATAAACTAACAGCTGAAAACTGGTGTGATTCAGGTCCCCTTCCACAGCCTCTTGCTTGCATTTGTTAAAAACAAACATCCTGCTTCCTGGAAAAGACTAAACTCATTTGAAAGGTAGCCTCATCTTATGGATAGTTATTAACATTAACATTACCAATACAGTGATTGAAGAAAAATGTTCCTCTTTTGTGTGTTCATGGTTTCCAGGATTTCTACACATTACTAGTACACAAACAACGAGAAAGGACAAAACCCAGAAAGATGATGGACAGGATGGACATTTTACTGGGAAGCTTCTGAATGCAGGACTGAAAGGGGCAAAGACAACATCAAAAACTGGACATTTTTTCCTCAATTGCCTTCCAGGATAAAACCATTGAACTGATCCAAGTCGATTATATCTCAGCCTCTGAAAGAGGCTGAGGTGAGGAAATGGACATGTGTTTCTCATTTGACCTTCTCAACAAAGAAAAAGCTGAGTGTATTAAACACCCATACAAAACATCCCCTATTCCTTTTACAGTGCTTCCCATGTCTCTCATTTTTTCTGTGAAAGCAGATTAGCTGCTCTCTCACAAATCATTATCTCTCCTGTGCTCTGACCTATTCTTTGATGTGACTTGCAATAAACATCTCATTATACTCGAGCCCAGACTTTTGCAGGCAGGGGAAAGAAACCACACACCATTGCTGCCTAATGTCCAAAACAAGGTCAAAACATTCAAGACTTTTCATGATTCTGCCATATTCTCTGGCTTTTCCTAGATGTGACCACCAAACCCCCCTTGGATCAATTATGACTATGACATTAATTTCTTACACTTAGGCATAAAGCTAAACCCACAAATATTTTGCCCAGCAACGCACACACCACTGTATTAGAGACACTAACACTTCAGCACACTCCTTCTATTAAATTTTAACAGAAAGATCTCATTGCATATGCAAACAGCTTTTGTGTGTGTAGGAAAGGTGGGACAAGGAATACCAAAAGATACACATATTTTTGCCTAATTGTTTACTCTTAGTTCTGCCTGCACAATTTTCCCACAGCTCCATGGATAGATGCCATTTCCTTTGTCACAGAACAACAGGTTGGTTGCTGCCAAGCTTTATTTATTAGCTGAAACATAGAGATTTAATAATTGTCACTAGAGAAAGAAAATGGGACTTCTGAAGAAGCCTAAGGGAATTGATGTCCATCATCCAGTGAACTTCAAATGGAGTTGGGCTTCTAATCCTTTAGTACTTTAAGAAAAAAGGAAAAACTAAAGTGAACATTTCAATAACTGGATTAAGCACATAAAGAAAACTTGCCATCACTTGCATTTATGCAGTCAATGACTGGCACAGAGTGCTGTGGTTGAACAAATGAATGCAAACAAAAGAGGAACTAATTTAAACAGAGCAGCCACAAGATTCTGCATTATTTAGGTTCTGCTCTTATTTATTATGGGAATTACTGAAACACAAAATAGTTTTCACCCTTTGGGAGTTCATGGGAGTGTTCTTCGACTCCACATACCACAAAGGACACTAACAGTCTGTGCATGATTTATCTCAAACAGATGAGTCATTAGACAACATAGAAGCAGCAACAACTCTGATACCAATGTCTCTGTCCCCCCGTGTATTAGCTGGCACTCCTCTAGGTGCTGGTGTCCCTAGGAAAATGACAATGCAATGAGCTCCAGGCCCCTAGAGCACACAGAGACCTCTCTTCACTGGCTTTGAAGAGAGCTCTGTCACAAATTGTCACAGTGCTGATTGAAGAGGCAAATCCTCGCTGCTCTACACTCGGTGACAATCCACATCCAAGCAGAGATGCAGTTCTTGGTATTGCACAGGAAAGCCTCTTAGGAGGAGGAAGCCATTGCTTCTCTTTTTAGAGCATATATATGAGACCTTTAAGACACAAGGCACAGCCAGCTTTTGCTGTACTCACACCAAATGTCCCACAATGTAATTTGAACTGATATTTATACCTCTAATCTTAGTTATAATGCAAGAAAAAACCCATTACAATCACCCCCACTAAAAGAAACCTTCTTGGGTGTGATGCTGACAACCAGCTCTGCTTCCTGCAGTGCCAGAGGGTCAGAGCTTTCTCTCTCTTTTCTTGCAGAAATCAGCACTAAAAAGTTATTTAGACATGTTAGCCAAGGACCATGTCTAAGTTAGGGAGAGTTATACTCTCTGGGATCTTAAACAAATCACCTCATGCTCTCACACCTCTGTGCCTTAGTTTCCAAATATAATGTTGGGATAAAACCCATTCCAGTTGATAGGAACATGGTGCAAATTAACCTTTCCAAAATACATCAAAAGCTTCTAATATACAGCTAGGCTTCTTTAGAAATACAGCTTAATGAAAACCCTGGTCATGAGCACATCCTCAGATTCTGCAAGATAATTTCATTCCACAAAATATTTCTTCAGTGCGTGTAAGAAAAAAGCACAGTAGACATATGGACAGAGAACCACCAGAGAGGAAAAAATGAGCTATTGCAACATGCAGCCCCCTGTGAAGAGCAATCAGCAGTTTGGGGACCCTGTTATGGTCTCCTCATTGACAGAAGAGGCTGCAAAATTTCCAGAAACTTGTGAGGCAGCAGCAGCCTGTTCATGATTCATCTGGCTGGCATAAGATAAGCAAAGTGGCTGATGGCCTAACCTTTCTTCAGAGAAAGCTGACAGACATTGCCTCTTCACTTGAAACAATTCCCTGGAAAGGCAGAAGTGATGGTGCACCTTTAACTAGATACTGCTTATCAAGGAGCTGCACCTTTTACTCTAATAATGATTTCAAAAACAAAGGACACACTACTCCAGTACTGAGAACAGAGAGCTCTCAGGGTGTCTACATTCCCTCTCTCCCCCATTAATAAAAGCTTTAGTTAGTAACTAAGCCTGTCTGTTGTTTCAAGGGCAAGGCAGCAAACCCTAACTCTGCCTCTGCCCTGTCTTTTGTTTCCATCCCACCCCTCCTCCCTGGGGGTAATAAATGGATTCTGGAGCTTTCTGAAATTAGAATCCATCTCTTTTGTTCCCTGCCCAGTAGTTGCACCCTCCCTAGACACGATGAACCCAGCTGCAATGCACTGCAGCAAGAGCTCCTGCATGCTCAAGGTATGCTGCTCACATGCTGACAGCCAAATGAGAACAGGAACACAAGAACTCCTTCCTGGGCCAGACCTGATTTGTCCTGCCTCTCATGTCAAACTGGTCTCCAAAACTCAGGTTTAAGAAGTTGATGAGGCTTTCTGGCCCCAGGCAGATCTAAGCTCTCATGGAAGAGCAGACACATTTGGTAGCCCTCTGGATGCACAGAGGACTTGTCAAGTATGTTTCCAGGATAACACAGCACTTGTCAAAGTCAGTTAGAATGCTACCGAAGACTGATCTTTCCACTGCATTTTGGTGTTGCTATCTTATTGCAAAAGTTCCATGCCTCCTCGTTGATTTCTCATGCACAGCTCCTCACAGCACTGACACCTTCTTCTCCACAGCCAACAAACTCCAACTCCCTCCTCACCCAGCTAACCCCCTCTTTTGTAGCACTCATCTTCTTATTGGACACAGCTGTGGCCTATTAAGAGCAGGCCTGTTCCTAATCTTTGGTGATTAGTACAGCTGCAGCTCCTCAGGTGTGAGACTACCTTCTGCACTATCCTTATATTCTGACATCCTATCCCTCCACATTTTGGAATACTTGTCTTGGTATTTGAACAAACTGTTGAGAAAAAAACACAGGTGGGATACTGTGTGGAGTTAATATCCCTATTTCCCCTTGAGAAGTTGTGTTCTCATCTGGTGACACAAAACAGAGAAGCAAAACAGAGCAAAATCATCTCCAAGATATGCAGTAATGAGCCCTTACCATGCAATGAAAGAGGTACCATTTTCATCAGCTTAGAGGCATTTATGGCATAATAAATGTACTTTTATAAAAAATATAACTGCAAGTAGAGGAAGAATTGGCTGCTTTTAGCATAAAGCATTCTTAGACAGGGTGATCCAAGTGTTTGTGGCATAGAGCATTAAAGAAAAAATAAATGGTAATGGTGTAGCAGTAAATTCACACTCTCTCACCTACAGACAGCTTCACAGCTCTCAACAACTGCATGAAAGTAGAACATAGAGAGGAGCCAAGAAGATGCCAGCCACAAAATCCGTCGCTTGCTGATTACTGCTGCTAGAAACCTGCCCCCACTGCAATCCATTTGGCATTGCCCACCTGGAGCCGCAAGTTAAATGAGGAATGCCAGGCTGGTGTGTCTTACACCTCTGCTTCGTTCTCTCCCAGCACCAAACACTGGGATTGAAGGGACTGAGGCCAGCGCTTGGCTCAGCACATGCCAAATTACTGTGTGAGAGTGCACTGTACCCCAGAGGGGCAGCAGCTCCCTGGGCCTCATCTTCTCATTTGGTGAGGTTGATGAATGTCATGCTTTTGATTACGTTTGTGCAAAAGTGAGCACAGAGCAGGAAAATCTGGGCAAGTGAAGGCAAAGAAAGCAGCTGGAAAAATCTCGAATTGCAGAAAGTAAAGACACTGCAGAAGGATGGGTTTTGCTTTTCAACAGCTTCCTCAGGTGACACAGCTTTCAGCTGTGCAGCTCTGCAAAATGCTGCTGTGGCTGTGAATTCATCAGTGTGGCCTAAACCAAGAGAGGTGTCACTGTCAGATAAATCTAGTAAAATTTTAAAAATCAACTTTGTCCTTTCCTTCCTAAAAGAGCATTCAGAGCAGGAATTAGCATAGCATTGAGCTAACATAGCATTTAGTGGAGATTCCAGCTGGGCAGCTGCCTCTCAGGACAGGTCTCCAAAGAGAGAAATACTAAGTCCCAGGAGGTTATAACTGCATATATCAGTATAAACTTTTTTACTCTGCGTGTTTGTATACCATTTAGAAAAGAAACAAAACAAAATAGTTAAAGTGGGGTCCACAGAAACCCACAATAACTGTTTTTCTTAGCAGAGCGTTCTAAGTGCCAGGTTGTTCACAGTGGATGCTGCAGCATCTGGCTCTGTTTCCAAAGCAATGCAGAAAATTCAGCCAGGAGTAAGTTCCACATGGCAGTGATCTGGAAGGTACAACACAGCATATTATAGGGTAAGCGCAGCTGGAAAGGAAGGGGGAAACAATACAAGTGGAAGATAAATGCAGATGTGAATCTGATGTCTCTATACTTAGAATTCCAGTTTGGTTTGTGGAGGCCCAGCAATAAGTAATTTCCCTCTATTTTATAATGGTAGTCTAGAGTAGAAAGTTGTAGTGAAAAAAAAGGCACAGTCCTGAATTTCCTTTTATCTTCCAAAAATTCTGTTTAAGTTTGGCAAAATATCTTCTGACCTATAACTACGACTGACAGTCATGCAAAGTCAGATGAAAACTTGGCTTAAACTGTAGTTTCATTTCCTATGTTAGTGGAATTCTTGAAATAAAACCATAAAAGTCAATCTAAATGTCCAAGCCAGCTGGGCTGTGATTGGCCATTAGTTAGAAACATCCAACATGGGGCAATCACAGATGCACCTGCTGCATTCCACAGCAGCAGATAACCATTGGTTACATGTTGTTCCTGAGGCCTCTCAGCTTCTCAGGAGGAAGAATCCTAAGGAAAGGATTTTCCATGAAAGATGTCTGTGACAACACCAAGGGCAGCCGAGTGCCTGGGGGTTCCTGGGGGTGCTCTGGGCAGGGTTGGTGTTGGCTGATTGCTGCTGCTCATCTCGTGGTGTTATTGTAAACAAAACAGAGCTGAACCTGCAGGGATCCACCCCAGCAGGGTGAGGGTCCTGCCTGGGAGGGGAGCACCGGATGGGGGAGCAAAGGCTGCGGAGCATCTCTGGGGAAAGGCCGAGGCTCTGCAGGACACAGAGCTGCCCGAACAGAACCAGGGCCTGAGAGGCACGATAGACACACACAGATTTATTTCTTTCCAGTTTTTCTCCTTTCTCTTCCTCAGGCTGTGTCTTTCATGCTCCAGATCTCGAGATGCACAGCACGGAATGTGGCGTGTGGGAGGCAGCTCTGTGATTGAGCTGCTGTTTTAAGTTAAGTTATATATTGCCCATAAATGGTTATTTTCTGGAGCTTAGCGTCTTCATTAAGAATCACTTTGTGCTGAGAATTTCCATTAGTCAGCTTGAAGCTGCCTGTTTATGCCTCTAAAAAAATTTTCACTCTACATTTTCTGAGCTTTTAAGCTTTTATTGAACGCTTTCAAAAGGAAAATCCCTCTCAAATCTTTTTAAAAGAAGAAACCACAAATAACATCTTTGACAGAATTCCTCTTCATTTTGAAGAATTCTGAATCAAAATCACGAATGATATTGTGGAAATCAGCTTTTTTAAAATACCCAAATCCAGAATTAGCTGAGATTGCCATAAAACCACTCATTATGTAATGATGGTCATAAAACAGCAATACTATTTTATTCTGAGATTTAATTATGTAAATGCAAGGAGTATGTTGATTGAATTCTTAGAATGTTTAATGGTGTTAAAGATAATATTGTGACATTTTAGCCCATGTTCTTCAGAAGTACTTCTAAATGACACCAGAATTCACATGCTCCACCTACCCTCCCTTGTATGTTTTATTTTTCAGTGAAGTGGGAGTTTTTTTAATGCAAACATAGTGCAGTTCTCCTTATGACTCCAAGTGACAGAGCAAGGTGGCATTTCTGTCATCACACACTGCCCAGTTACTCCCTTGTCCAGCCCTTTGAATCCTTTCCTTCAGATCCTGGTTCACCTACTCCAGTCCAGCTGTTTTCAGTTGGATTTCATAATTTCAGACTATGCAAGACCCCTTTAAGGACCCCACAGATACTGTCTGTTTCTGGTCCCGGTACTACAGGAAATAAGCTTTTCACACCTGATAAATTTGTTTAAATGAACAAACAAATAAATGGACAAAAAATCCATCTGCTTTTTTTGTCAAAAAATAAGTTAGGTTATCTGAAATTACTTTTGGTCCTACACTGTGAACATCCTTAGATGGCAAATGCAATCATCAGAGAATGTGTAACCAAATACTAGCACAGAATTCCATTTTAGAGATCAATGTATAGCTCTTGGCATCATTAGGGGCAAGTTTCATGCATAATATAATTACTGCATCTTATAAATCAAATTATATTAATAAGCAGATCTCTTTGGGACAGGAGCTGTCACTTGCTATATTACTGAACAATGCTTATAATGCTGGGCTTGAACCTTGATTGAAAGTGAGATCTGACTGTAAAATTGTAATCAGGAGAGCTTGGTAGATTTTCTTCCCTCAGTTTTTACAATTGCTCAATACATTTTTCTCTATCATTTTAGCCTTTTTCATTTGACAAATATTGATGGCTTTTCCTGAGCTCTAAATGGAACTAAAATTGTCATGATAAAAGACCCAATAATTGCATGTGTTTCTGTAAGAGTTACAAGCCAGAATACTTTGTTCCAGAATAAGAACTCAAATTAATATAGTCAAAGCCACTTAGTCTTTTTAAAATCTTCTACTCTGAGTCAATCACAGCTTCTCTGAATTGTGATTACCAGCAGTACCTTTACAAAAGTACCTGACTGGTGCCTGTCCTCATAAGAGACTTGGCTTGCAGCTGTTTGTTAGTGTCAATAAACATTGCACACAGGAATCAACAGGAGAGCTTGCAGGACCAATATTAACAGCCATTAGCTATTTTAAATTGTAACACCTAACTGCAAAGTATTCTTACTCAGAATTTATTTAAACGACAATCAGGGGAATTTTTCTTCATTTTATGCTGGTGTTCTATTATTAAATCCAAAATTTCTAGTGGTGATATCATACAAGTGTGTAAGTACCAGTATAAGCAATACCAGTACTGTATGAAAAAGTATCAAATTTATCTTGATCCAGCACCATTTATTTCTTTGGGATGAGAAGGCACAGATTAATCTAGATGGAGAAGAAGGAAAATAAGCAAGGCCAAGGTAGACAAGCTCATACTGAATGTCTCAGGCAATCCATCTCTCTCTGAGTTCCTTACATAATTACACAGCTGTCCCTTCAGTAAGCAGGTGACAAAGCAGCTGCAAGTGGACAGGGGCTGCAGCCCCCAGTCCCACCCCGGGCACCTCTGACCTTGTGCCACCCTGAGCTGCAGTTCCCAAACTCAGGTCCCAGGTTCAGTTCAGTTTTCCTTGGAGTAAGAACTTCCCAAGGCAAGCAAGGAGTGAGAGCAGGGCACTCCCAGGGGCTGCCTGATCCTGCTGTCCCTGTCTGCTGGAGATGCTCCTGCCTGGCTGATCCTGCTCTCACAGTTTGGTGGGAATGCACCTGCCTGATCCCGCTGTCCCTGTCTGCTGGAGATGCTCCTGGCTGCCTGATCCCGCTGTCCCTGTCTGCTGGGAATGCTCCTGGCTTGGAGCTCATTCAGAGCCAGGCTGCCTCTCCCATGGTGCTGCTCATGCTGCTCTGCATCCTGACTCATTTTGGAGGGTTTTGTTTCACCCTTCTGGCAGCACATATGCAGAGACATTGCATTATTCATTCTCTGGGTATGACACCTCTCTCGTGGTTTGGATGTTTGTAGTTAGATAGCTCTCAGGCACACCAAGCTGGAAGATGCAGATTTTGCATGGAGATTTTCAGCAGTTTACTGTAATGTGGCCACTTTAGGGAAGAACAGACTATTTTTATGCATGAGAATATTCCATGTCCATAAAATGCTGACCTTATTCTGGAAGATAGGGTTATTGTCTTACATCTACAGGTGAGCAAGTATAGCAGATCCACATATTCACAAAACTGGAATTTTCCTAGCAGATGTGTAATGGAAGAAGGTGCTCAGAGAGTCCAGCTGTTACTGTGACCTTGACCATGCAGACCTGTCTGGTGTCACTGGAGCCTTTTCCCAGAGCCACTGCTCAGCTGCAGCTGCAGGGTGATCATTGACTCCTGCCAGTGCTGGGAACACCCTCAGGGAACCAATGGAATAAATCAGAGACTATAACTGAGGGGACAAACAAAGAAAATGACGACATCTTGTTCTTCCAGTTCTGCTGTCTAACAGCAAGACTATTTCTTCATGGTCCAGACTTTCTCTTACCTCTTTCTTGCATATAAAATTTTCTGCTGATGATTTGTGTACTTTTGGCCATATTGCACTGACAAGACAGTGACATCTGCTGACCAGTTCTGTGTATTAATTTTATTTTTTGATACTTTGCCATGAAGTAGTTACCCCAAATTCTGGTAATTACTGTAAAAATCCATTAATTAAGATAAAACTTTGGCAAGACCCATAAAGTGTCACAATTTTTAAAACATTAAGCAGTTTCTTATCCACGTAGCCAGCTGCCTGCCCATTGCCACCAAGCTGCTTCCAGTCAGGTCCTCCATTGTCCTCAGGTGTCGCCTGCCTGTGCTGGGTGTTTGGCCTGGCCACAGACACAGAGGGCTGTGTGTTATTTTTAGATGTGGAGGATGCATTGAAATGGAGCTGATTTCTCTATAGACTTCTTCAAAAAAACCAAAGCAAAACTCCCCAAGCCCTCAACCTTATTTGCTGTGGCCGCTGTGGTGTTTGCTCCCCAGTGGGTGCCAGCAGGGCTCTGCTGACAGCCCAGAGTCCCAGCGGGCTGCCCCTCCTGGGCCTGTTAATTCCATGAACGGGGGCAGCAGTCTGCTCCTCCTCCAGGCTGGGACGGGATGTCTGCACTCAGCCTTTATCAGCAACTGCTGTGGCTGCTGCAGCAGCTTCATCTCTGCTCCACCTCACTGCTGGATCTCGTCATCCCTTCAGCTCTCAAATGTTCCCTTTCTTTGTGCCCTCCTCTGTCATTTCTCCAGAGGGTCTGGAAGTAAATTCAAATCATCATCAGTTACTAATCTGTGCTATTGGTATCTCCACTGAGGTGAATAAAATGCTACAACATTTTAAGTCTAATTTCTGTGCATGTTGATTCTTTCTGTATTCACAGCTCCTGCAAGGCTTTGTAGATATGCAAATTAGGTGTGATCCATTTTTGGGAGCTAGTTTTAATTATTAATATTTTTAAAAAACCAATAAGAATAATTTTTGGAGTTGTTAGCTATTTTAAGTTAGTGTCATTTTCCTATCTGTACTGCTGGGTACAAATAAAAATGGTGATTGCAGTCCCCTGACTTAATGGGGGTAACTGGCAAGTAGTAGCATTCCAAGGCTTTTTTTCTATCTTTCTTTTTTTGCCATCATCCGAGCAAAGATGGATTTTTCCATAGTATCATTATAAAACATTCATAAACAATAATGTTTTCCTGATTGTAAGTGGTATGTTTTAAGTTGCATTTAAAGCATCTGAAAGTAATTTAACCTGGAGTTACATGGTGTCTCTTGAGAGAAGAAAATCAGAATTGCTTTTGAATCTGCTGTGACTTCAGCAGTGCTTGCAATGGCAGCTCAAGCAGCTGCTTAGAAAAACAGTCCCTGAGCATGCTGAGGTGGGAGATGTGTCTGTGTGTGCAGTTTCCAGCTTCAGGAGTCCTCTAAAGCTTCACTGCCTCATTCAGGTGTCTCTGATTCCCTTGACCTTGTGAGTACTTTAACGTTGTACTCTCCAAAAATCTTTGTTCTTTGTTGCAGCTGCAATTGAACATTTTAATTTGTTTGGAGTGTTATTTTGCAATGGATAATGCTATAAAGCCAAATTAGAAAAATTACAATGTATGTTCATACAAATTAATTATTCCTAATGATTTCCTGCCCAAATATATATTCCTTTCTGCGAATGAAATGGAAAGATGATTCTTTACTCTGGGGAAATGTCCATATATTTATGCAGATCTTAATTTGCAATCTCATTATAGTTCTGAATTACACTAAAATGTATTTCTATTATAATTTTGAAGACTTTTTTTTCTTCTTGACTCTTGTCCTCTCCCTGCCACCTGCAGGTGGTTTGCGAATGCAGCTGGTTTATGGTTCTGTTCAAGGTTGCTCTGGCGCTGTAGGAAATGATCTGTTTTTTCTCGTGGCCATGAGGAGCCTGTTGGCTCTTCAGTGGAATTTCTGTGCTTGAATCTCCGCTGTGCATGGCATTTGTACCTCAGCTCCAGGGAGATGTCACTGTTTGGCTCATGGAGTGCTGCAGAGCCTGGGCAGGCGGGGAGCTCGAGTACAAAACATTTCTTCTGCATCTGGACACAATCAAATATTGTGTGTATGGTCTGCTAAAACACAGATCCTATCATTTATGTAGGGATATTTTTCTGGTAATGTAAGGTGTCCAAGCAAATGATGACAGTGAATGGTGAAACCCAGTAGAAACATCTACTTATTTGTAAAGAAAGGCAGTACGTTTTGATGATGTTATGGGAATGATCACAAATAATTTTGAGAAGGTCTAAGTACGATTAGCAAAGGAAAAAAGACAACTTTTGTTGACGCCTTAGTTCAGCAAAACAATTTCAGAGTAACTTAACTGTGGTGTTACTGTAGGTTTGTATTCAACTCTTAATGCCTGAACCTTTTCCATTTTTAAACAAAATCTCACCTCTGTCTTGAAGGTGATGTCTTTAAACCTGCACCAATGGGCACAGAGCTACCATGGTCTGAATTCCTCCAGAATTCCACAGCAGCCTGTCCAGCCTCTCAGGAGAAGGCAGAATTAATCATTCAGGTCCAGACAGGTGTGACTTCCCCCTAATGAAAGAAAATGCTTTTCCTGCCAGAGACTGGGAGACAAACCTTGCCTGAGGCACGCTGGGTGCGCAGCAGCATCCACAGGAAGGAGTGAGAGCAGCGAGGGAGCCCTGGCCTGTGTGGTATGATCTCACAGTCCTAGCTCCAAATGATGCTGAGCATCAGTGCTGGACTCTGCCCCACTAACTCAATAGATTTTCCTCCCATTGTAGCTGTGATAAGGGAAGAAGTTACTCAGGACACTCACAAAGCTGAAGGATTTGTCATAAGGTCATTTATGTTCGTTGTACAGTCCAGACTCCTGTGCAAAGAGGTAGACACAAAATATTTTATTTTCTTTGCAATCATCTACCTGCTGTCCTGCCTCACAGAAGCAGGGCGAGTCTTTGAGGAAGGATGTGCTGACAGTGCCAGCCCAAGGCAAAGTCTCTCAGATATTTCTCTGGACCCAGAGCTCTGCCAGAAGCAGTCTGATCTTGAACCACATGCTCTCCCTTTTTATAAACTTACAATATATAAGCTTATGTAATTTTACAGTGACGCTTTCCATCTTGTAATTCTATAACCTGAACTCTAAACACTTTCACTCCTACTGGTGATGCTTTCCTTTCTCTCAGCTGTGTCCACCCAGGCTTATTGCTAATTAATGTCCTTTTTCCTTAGAGCGCTTGGTGTTTGTCCCACAGGGCTGAGAACAGTACAGCAAATGGAAAAGCTGGTAATTCTGTGGGACTGGCACTGACTGGAAAGGCTGAGCCCGAGTGCAGCAGTGCAGGACCTGCTGCCTGGGCACTGCAAACGCTGCAGCATTTCCTGCTCCGTCCCAGGGGACAGCCTGCTTTCCCTGCTGTTGTTCAAAAATGCATGTTATTGCCAGCCAAATGGTTGACCTGGAAATGTTAAATAAGTGCTAATTCAAAACCAGCAAACTGCAAAAAGTTTTGGGCAGGGGAGAAAAAAGAAGAAAAAGAAATGGCAGGAGCTAAATTTGGAAGACAGTGAAAAATCAATTAATAGAAATGTATTTGAAGGAATATGCAAATGAGGCATAAAAACTTATATAACGTGTTCTGTTTTGGCAAGAAATATAGGACAAAATATGGAAAGAGTTTTCCTTAACCAGGAGAGGCAGTAATGGATGTAGGTCAACATGCTGGAGAGTTGGTTGAATGAGAACAGTGAATACAGAGGGGCAGGAAGATGGATTGTTTTATTCCTCTTCCTCTCTCTGCAGTGCTGTGCAGGTGCTGTTTGATGTCAGCAGGTAACATTTCCCTCCCCATTTTAATTCCACCCAGGACGCCCCACTCCTCCAGTGCCACTGTCAGTGCACTCTGTTCTAGCTCAAGGAGATATCCTGATTTATGGCATAATAACAGGATCATTTTTCATGCTCAAGCCGGCAGTTATCAGCAGTTTTGGTGATGCGTTGGAATCTATGTGGCTATAAAAGGCTCTTTCCAGTTAAATCAGTTTGGAAGATAAGCTGAGGCGTTTGCAAAAATTGTTTTATTAAACTGCTTCATAGCTATTCCATTCCAGCATAAACCCACTTGACTTTTCTAAAGAAAATTGTATTCCTCCATGATTTTAAGTCATTGATGGCTTATGTGGCCATAACTTGCCCCTAATGTCAGTCCAGAAAGATAATATTTATGCATCCTATTTTTTGTCCTCCAGGGCTGCTCATGGGCTGGTGGGGGATGTCCCTGCCCACAACAGGGGGCTGGAATTAGATGATCTTTGGGGTCCTTCCAACCCAAGCTTTTCTCTGATGGGATCAGTATGGGAAAGGGAAAGGCTCACACACTGTGTGTAATGTCTAGAGTTAAAGCAAATATGCCATAAGACATGAAATTCCAAGTGAAAATAAGTAATCTTTTTTTCCTATCTGTGGTGTTTCACATAATTGCTGTGCTGCTGTTGCTATGGTAATGACAGCAATTCTCTGTCTCTATATTGTCCTCTTTTCTGTCATTTACAACTACTTACATGTGCTCACTTCTACTGCACAGATGAATTGCCCATCTACATCAACTTTTTTTTTCATCTTGCTTTACAGCCTCATACAATAAACTTATTTTTAGTCTACACAGAACTTAAAAATAGATATATGTTTAAAGGCTTTGCTGGGCTGGTACCAGTGCTGTATTTCTCACATGATCAGCCACCACAGAAGTGATGGGAGCTCTCTCTTACTCTCCAGAACATTTCAAGGACCTCTTAAGTTGATGCAAACATTGTCTCTTGAGCTGCTTTAGCAAATTGGCATGAGGAAGACTGAAATTGGCTCCATGCTATTTCAGCAGCTATAAACTTCCCTCCTCCTGTGTGATGTTACATTTAGAACTTGGCTGAAGGAGAAAGGGGAGAGGCTGCTGGGCATTATCCATCCCTCATGGGGCAGAGTGTGTTTGGGACACAGGGATTTCTTGGTATGCAAGGCTGCAAATGGGAGAGCTCTGACAGCGGGCACACAACCACAGCAATAGCAGAACATCCACTGTACAACACTGACATTTCTCCAGCATGATGGACGCTGCATTGTCATCTTTGTGAAAATCTGAGCTATTGATTTGGTGGGGAAAAAAAGGATAATGTAGTGCAGACTTTTAAGGTGGAGAAGTTCTATTACAAAAATGGCTTGTGGCTGATTATCCAGACTAACCCTACTTGGAATGGGCTCCTCCATGACGGTGCCATGCAGTAGCAGAAGAACAATAACCTGGGGGTGTCATTTGTGCAAAAGAAATAAAAATGGTGCATGTGCTACATGAGGGAGAAAAGGACAAGGGAACTTGTTCTGGCGGTTTCTCTCAGTTTAGTTTGTGATCTTGGGAACTAGTTTGGTTTGGCTCCCATTCTGCACAATAGGAGTGACATCCTGGGTAAATTATCTGCGTGGCTCCTGCTCTGATATGATCTCTGGGATCCTGCCATCACTTAGCAGAGCATCTGCTATGTTTTCCAGAGACAAAGATAACTTTGAATTAGAACTCTGAATCTTTCAGGATCAAAGTATCCAAAACTGGCCTCTGCTTCTGCGTGATGTGTAGGAAAAAACCCCACAGTGGACAGATGGTGAGATGCTCTTCTTTCCAGTATTATCTCTTCTCAGCCTCTTGCCCCAGTTTCTGCAGCAGACTTTTATGTTCTTGGAGATAATCACAAGCATCAAAACATGAGAAAATGCAAATACTATCATAGAATAGACCAAGCTATGAAACAAATAATGCTATTTTCTTCTCAATTTTCAGATAAACATTAATCTTGTCTCATTCATCTGAAAAATGCAGGTTTTCCTATTTCCACTTGTTCAGTGGCAGGTTCCAGCTTGTCTGGAGTCCAGTTGTGTGGGACTGGCAGCTGTGCAGGGTCTGTAATTGGTCTCCTGCCAGTTCTGGGCCTTTGGGGTTTCGCCTGCTGCTCTCCCCTGAGGCTCTCCCAGGTTTTTGTTTTTCAGCACCACTCCCCTGCCAGGCTGATCCCCAGGGAGGGTCTGGCCTCCTCTCCTGGCACAGCTCCCTCAAAAGGAGCAAACATTGCTTGCTTGGAGCTTACACTGCGTACAAAAATGTGGTTTAGGGGTAGAACACTCTTGCAATTTACCCACAGATTTGTGTGAAGATAGAAACAAGGCACACCCCACAGCTGGAAGTTTTGTAAATTAACCAGAACCACTGCAGGCTCAATTAACTGCTAAAGCTGCATAGAAAGCTGCAGAGAAGTGCTAAGGCAGTTTTGGCTCTTTTCTACTTTTGTGTTATACATTATAATGGCATTTATGTATGCCCTGCCTTTTTGGTTTCACTCCAGGAAGGACTGAACCTCAAATCAAAGTAAATTCAAATTTTGCACTCACAAAGACCAGAAACTGGTTGAATAATCAAGTTTTTAAGAAAGTCACTGAGGGAATTCAGGAGTTGAGAAGGTGATTTTTGGGAAGATGAAAAGATTAAAGTTTTTTGTGGTTTACCTGAAATGTCACTCTCTGAACTGACTGTATTTTTAACATTTTTTGTATTTATTTTATAGAGGTGATTACCAAGCCATATAGTTCTTGTCAGCTCTGGTTCAAGGTCTGCTATGTAAATCTGGCTATTTTTTCATTTACCTCATAATGGTATTTTAAACACAGATCTTGAACTATACTTGAAAGGAAGAGAGACTTTTATCCAATTTACATGCCAGAAATTAGCAATGAAAACCGACATGAAAAAAATTGAACTTGTGGTTCATCCACATACTTATATAAAAATCCAGCTCTGCAGTCCATAGCAGAAGGTTTTAATTAAGCCTGTTCTGGTCCACAGTGCAGCAGTAACAGGAAAACATTAATTACCCGGAGCTATAACAGGATGGCTCAAGATCCTGCTGAGAGCCTCTTTCTGTGAAGAGCCAGAGATACTGTCACATTAGCTGATATGATCTTTAGTAAAGGTTTGAACTGATTAGAACTTCTATTTTTCCTTATAAAGAAAAGTAATTAACAGTAATCAGCACAAGTTAAAGAGAAAATATACAAGTTTCAATATGTTATGTGTTACAGGTATAAAGTAAATTTTTCCCCCTAAATTTGCCACATTTTGAGACTTCCATAAGATCTGCTAAATCTGTTTCCATTGTATCAAAACTTGTTTCTCATGAGGTGCTCTCGGTCTCCCCAAGTGAGGGCAGGTTTTCTGTACAGCCTCATTCATTACTGCATTGGGATGGCAAAGGTTTGTCCAAAGGCAGCTCTGCTAGGAATTGTGTCTGCCTGTCACCACCCCGAAGCACTTACAGGAAAAAGCAAAAAGGTGTGGGAAAAAGGAGGAGGTTTGTTACCCTGGCTGTGCCAAACTGAAGTGGTCTGCAGCAGAGTTTAATTCTTTGCACAGATAAATGCATGGGAGAGTGGGAAGTGATCTCAGATCCCCTGTGGGGCTAAGATACAGGCCCACCCCTTTGTTCAACTTAATTTATAATAAGTATTCATTTTTAACAGTGCTTCAGTGTAAATCTTTTAGTACTAATCCGTCCTCTTGGAGGAAAAGCTAAAACAATCAGCTGGATAGGAATAATTGGTGCTAAAAGATAGGTTAAAATGTCTCTTTCTCTATAAAAATGTCTCCCTTTCTGAATCAGTTCAGCATTTTCTTTCTCCTTGAGAGGCAAGGATCTTTGGGCTGTAAAAGGATAGAAAAAGAGTTTTGTTTTCGTTAAAAATTCATTTTTTCAAAGATGGGTTAGAAAAGCCCTATCCCTTCCCTTACACTGAGCATATGAAGAAAAGGATTCTTTCAGAAATTCACAAAACATCTGCACCAAGTTGTGATGCCAGGCAGCTCTGGGGTCATTGGTGTCACTGGCTGGAATACTTCAATAATAATGGTAATAATAATAATAATAATAATAATAATAATAATAATAATTAGCCAGGTCCCTCTGGTGAGCAGGGATGCTCTTTGTGTCTCCGTGACACCAGAGGAAGCAGCTGCTGCTCACAGCAGGTACAAGAGGTACCTTGGGCATCTCTTTTCTCAGCTGATTAACACACCCCATGTCTCACAGAGCTTTCTCCTTTCCTTCCTCATCTCTTTGCACAAAAAGTGGATTTTGCTTATCACCGCTTTAATTTAGTGACCCATTGAATCAAGTTTATAACTGGAAGGCATGAAAGCATCCAGTGATTACTTTTTTAAACAGAGGCAGCTGGTTTTTCCTTGGGCTGTTTTTGTCTCACTGCCCACCAGATCCCTTGCTATCCAGGAAGCAATTCCTTTATTTCCTCTCCTGTATCATTTTAGGGAGGAACAATTTTGCAAACAGTTAAAAATACTTTGTAGAGAAATTAAATGCAATGAGAAGTGGAGATCAGGACATCTTATTTTCAAATTCTGTCAGCACACTTTAAAAGTAATCACCAGTAAAGCCAAGGATCCTTAGAGAAACAGCCCTAAAGCTGCATTTGCTGGGAGAACAGCTCTCTGAGAGTTTGGGGAGCTTTCTCTTCTCATACAGCTTCAGGCCTCACTCCAAATGGCAAGAAGCGACAGGCCACAAAGGTCTTACATTCATGATGAGTTTAATCCTCCTGAAATCAAGGAGTTTTGCTGGGAGCTTCAACTGGGGCTGAGATTTCACCTTCGGGTTTTTGAAAACATGTTGGCTGCTTCCCAGTTTGATGTGATTTATTCATCTCTTCCTTTTAAGCTTATCCTCTGATTAGCTGAGTGAGTCTTGTGTGGGACCTTACTTAAAAGAGGGAACAAAGTGTGGATCAGAGAAGCTGAAAGAGCCAGAAAAACAAGGGTGTTTATTAATGTTCTATTATTAAGTTTATTCTTTCATGTGGCATTCCCACAAAAGGTAAAAAATGTACAAATAGCTGACAAGGAGAATAATCAGAAGGATGAATAGCTATGAGACGGATTATTGTGCTGTTATAAAGGAAAAAAAAAGGTATGAGAGGAATTTAGAAAGAAACATTAAAATGATGTGCCATGAAAGTGGAGCTGGGAAGCCTGGACGCAGTAACAATTTCTGTGCTGCTCATTGCTCCAGCCATTGGAGCTCACACACAGCTCTGCAGCTGAGGAGCGGAGGATTTTTGCTAGAGCTGAGTAGCTGCTACTGAGTGCAGCCCCACGGCCCACACATCATTCTCCAGCAGGTGCACAAGGCACAGCTCCCTCTGTTCACGTGCCGTGCTGGGAGCTCCAGGCTCATTCTCTGTGTCCTGTCACTGCTCTGTGTCCTTGTGCACGCAGTCAGCACCAGAACCTGAAACAAAGACCTGCTCTGCTCTAGTGAATTCCTCTAAGAAAATCACCCCTGTGCAAACCAGCATCTCTAATTGTCTGTCACCTTGGCAGGTACAACAATTCTCTGGTGGTACCTGTGATAGCAAGGGCCACAGTCCTGGCTGCTCCTTGTCAGCTGCTGACAGCAACCTGGGCCCAGAAACCTTCCCTGGGTCGTTTGTACCTGTGTTTGATGACAAAAGCAGGCAAACAGGGCTGTGAGATTGGTGGCAATGTGCATGGTTTGTGCTTGTGCTAAAGGTGGATTGGCACCTGGCTGCTCTGCAGTGCAGCCCTGACTGGTCCCTGTCCTCACCTGTCACCTGCACTGGTGTCTGGCCTTACCTGGGACCTGCCCTGGGTCACCTGGGACCTGCCCTGGTGTCTGTCCTTACCTGGGACCTGTACTGGGTCACCTGGGACCTGCCCTGGGTCACCTGGGACCTGCACTGGTGTCTGTCCTTACCTGGGACCTGCCCTGGGTCACCTGGGACCTGCCCTGGTGTCTGTCCTTACCTGGGACCTGCCCTGGGTCACCTGGGACCTGCACTGGTGTCTGTCCTCACCTGGGACCTGTACTGGGTCACCTGGGACCTGCACTGGTGTCTGTCCTCACCTGGGACCTGCCCTGGGTCCCAGAGGAGCCCTGGCTCACCTGTCACCTGCCCTGGGGCTCAGGCACACTCACAGCTCATTTCTTTGCTCTCTCCAGGGCGGGCACTGCCCCACCCAACAATGCCCAGTGAGGGCTCTGGGCATTTACTTCTGGCTGCAGAGCAATCAAATCAGTTTCCTTCTATGAAAACAGAGCTAGAAACACACCTGGTGGGCATTGCTGTGGGTGTAATTGGTTTTTAACAAGGACATCACAAAGTCTTTGAAAAAAAGTTTTGCCCTGTTCTTTTGTCAGAAAGTGTGAGTTATCTGTAATTTTTTTCTTCTCCCTGTTGCTTAGCAGCCTTTAGCAGTTGTTGATGTACCATTTGATATATACAGATAGATCATGGCGCAGCCACAAGAGCTGGAAGTTCAGATTTCCATCACCTGATTTTTACACGTACCTCATACAAACCTCTACAGAGCTTCAAATGCAATTTGGCACATTTGCTCTCATGGAATTATGGAATTTCTTACCCTGCTGTCAACAAGCTGTGTACTATTACTTGGAAATCCACTTCAGATAGCCATTCATTATGCCTAGTTAGTGTCAAAATAGTTAATTTCTTTTCTTTTCTTTTTTTTTTTTTAGGCTTAATAGCATGCTATCATCTGGCAACCTAATCTTTGCTTTAATGAACAGTACCAACACATTAAAATGATGTGAAAATTATTACTTTAACTTCACAGAAAAAATATATCATTAGTACAAGAAACACGTTAAATTCTTCAAGGATACCTCAAGTGCATGGATTTTGATGGTGATTAGAAGCCCTTCTGCAGAAATTGTTATTTTAGGATATTAGCAACCCTTTTTTCCCAATAAATTACCACTCTCTGTCATAGCTTGACGTATATATTGTGTACAGATAGAATCTTAATGCATGTAAGAACATCTCAGAGGGTATAGCTAATTAGTTAAAATACAAATAATCACAGTTTTTGATGATTTTGGCTGGAGGTCTAGGGGAAAATAGCATATCATACCTGTGTGTGAACAGATTCATGGGGAAGAGTACCAAAGTATGGACAAATGGACAGATGATTTTTTCGTTGTTGTTGCACTGTTATCTGTTTTTCCACTGAGACTTCACCTGCCTGTTTGTTGCAAAAGCTTGTGTGCTGTTCCAGATGAGCTGGTCTGTGTTACTGAAAGCCCTTCAGGGCTCTCACTTGCTGCTGTAGGTTCTATAAAGTGAAGCAGATCAGCTGCGCTGTCGGATTTCCTCGGGCTGCAGCTGTGACACAGAGCAGCCGCAGGTCTGGCACAGATCAGAATGCCCCAGGCCCAGCTCTGCGTGGAGCTCAGACAGGGCCAGGCTGCAGGAGACCCTGGCTTGGCTCCACATGCACCAGGGCAGCCCACGGGGCTCTGGGAGACGGGCTGGCAAATCTCTCGTGTCGTGTTCCACTCTGCTTTCTGCTCTGACTGAGCCCTGCTGGGGCTGATGGCACAGGAGAGCCATTGGCTGACCCCTTGTTCATCCTGGCTCTCCTTCACAGGAGCATTGTCCTCCATATTTCACCATCTGGGCATCCTCTGTGGATTTCTGCAGCCTCAGAAAGGCAGCTCTGTTCTCCCAGTTATCGGTTCTCATTATCTTGATCAACTTTCCTTTGATTCCTTTGGTATCCAACTTTGTTCAGTGTAAGAATTGTCCCGGGCCTGGAGCCAGGGGATAGAAGCCGTGGCACTGGGGTCTGGGCTTGTTTCTGGGACTGACTGACATGCCCAAGTCCCACATGCAGAACTTGTGTCACACCTTGCAATCAGCCCCGGCACTGCTCTGCCTCCCCTGGCACCGTCCTGGGGACATTTACATTCTCCAGCAGCCTCTTCTTCTTACCTTTACATTTTTTCCCTAGTTAATTTATGATTCTTTAGCCTGCATTTCTCATACGTCCTTTCTAGTTTTTGAAGATGACTTTATCTCTTGTCTCTGGAGGAATCTGACCTACAATGTAATTCAATATATTGCTTCAGAGCACCCAGAGTGCTGTGACCCTGCATCCCATGCCTTAATCTTAATTTCTGAATCTGTGTGAAATGAAGCCTGCATATAGATAGATTTGTCACGGAGACTTGAATTCTATTTTGTTTTTTTACCTTTCTGCCAGTCCATGTTTTCACACACTGAGTTATTCTTGTTTATTCTCAGACCTTCTTTATCTGAGAGGGGGAAAAAATAAAGAAGTCTGTTTTGAATTCCCTGTCTGCCATCTAGCATGAAATTTTATACCAATAACACCAGCAGATTGCCATATGTACTTTTAAGTCCTCTGCTTTGGAGATAAGATTGATATTAATCCCATCTTTCTCAGTAATCTCCTGAAGTATTTACCTGCCTGGAATGATCATATTTGTTTATTTTTGGATTCTAAATTCTTTTAGTTTTAATGTCCCTTCAACATGCTTTTCATTTCAAGTTGCTTGGATGACTCATTACTAGTCTCAGGTAGAGAATGTATTTTCTTTGCCAGCCACTGAATAACAACTTTAGATGGATTCTTTTCCATGGATGATTTTTATGATTATTATTTTTAATCTTAGATATGTCTCCTTTCATGATATGCTACTGGGTACTAGCAATAGATCTGACTGTAGTTTGCACTGAAACTCTTTTCTGACCATTTAAAGGAGCATTAAAGTGGAAGTAAATTATTTGTGGCTTTTTCCTGATCCTCTTAAACCGCCAACATAGTGAGAAAGGGATTTTGTGTAAAAGACAGCTTTATTCCAAAGGTCTCTAAAGAAGCAATAGAGAGTTCAGTCCCCAATGGATCAAGGTGAGAAATTTGGCTGTATGTTGGTGAATAAAGTTTTGTATGCCAGAACACCTAATTTAGGAATTGTTAGAGTCCTGTTCTCCCAAGACTAATGTAGGAGAGGCCAGTTCCCACTCACTACAGAAAGATGATCCTTATCCCAGGCATTTTGCTGCTTTTTTCATACAAAGCATGGAGCTCAAAATGCCAAGGTAGCCAGGCTTATAAGAATTAAACTGGACTTCAGAAATTTAAGATATGGACAAAAAGCTGAAAATAATTGAACATAGTAATTGAACTGATTAAACAACCATCAAAACCAAATTAAATGCTTATAAAGTTGAATCAAATATATGAGCAAATATGAGAAATTAAGCCTGAGGAAACTTTCCATCCATTTCTCTCTACTGGAAGATATAAAATGCAGTTTCCTGGCTGTTTCTAATGTAACTACATTTTAGGAATACACCTGGGAGCCCACCAGATTAATGGGGGCTGCAAATAATCTTGAAACCAAACTGAAACGTTCAAAATAAGGGAAGATTGCA
>NW_005054362.1:264738-277694 GCF_000277835.1 Geospiza fortis
TTGAAATGGGTTTTGTTTTTTTCCTTTATAATGCATTCCAATTACTCCCACAGTAAGTAGATCTGGTTTCCTCAGCCTGTTTTCAGAAGACATTTCTTAGATGATAGATAAAGGCACAGTTATATGGCCAGACATGCATTAGCAAAGAAAGAATTCCTTGCACCTGCAGGCTCTGCCACCTGTGTGGCTCATGGTGCCAGATTTGGACACTGCTATTGGAGATGTCCACCAGCAAAAATCTCCTGCTCAAAACATCCTCTGGTTTCCTCAGGATTTCCACCTTAGTTATCGTGAGCAACGTTTCTCACCGAGGAACTCAGAAATTATTTACCACCTGCTGTGTTCAGAGTCTGGGACCTCCAAACTTACCACCCTGCAGATGAAAATCCCTTTCTTTCCCTGAGAGTCAAGGCAGGAGAACTGCAATGGTTTGAATGGAAACAAGTGGGGAAAAGGCCAGCTACAGAGACAGTGCGATTTAACAATTTAACTTAAAAAACAGTAGACAAACCCAATGTTAAAATGCAAACAACACAAAACCTTTATGGCTCCTTCTAAATCTGCTCTCAAAACGGCTGCTAGACTTTGAAGCGCCCCTTGATGAAGGGAGTTGGGATTTATGGCACCTAAAGAATCAAGTTCCTTTTGTCTTTCAGTTAGTACATGACAGGAACAAAGCAGTACAGAAATAAATAGCAGTTTGCTTCCTGGTTTTAATTAAGTTTGGCAAAATAAGGTCAGAAGAGGAGTATTTGAAGTTGCCTTGGGGATTTTTCAGTCAAACTAATGCTAAAAAATGTAAAGAAAAATATGAGATACATTTGGTCCATCATTGTCATGGCTATAATTGCTTTGGAATCAGCTTTGTACTCTACAAAAGAAATGTGAACAATTTCTGTTGGCATGTTTGGAAAATGGATTGACCTGGTGTTTACTCAGTAAAATAATTTGATGCAATTGTGAGCCACAGCTGGTTTTTAGCATTTGCAGAAGCCAAGAGTTGAAGGGAAAAAAAAGAGCAAGCAAATGTTGGACGTGTTGGAAGTGTTGGAAGCATTAAGGATATTAAATATTTATAGCAAATAATTGTTTTTGCATTTTGGTCTCCAAATTAGTGAGGCTCTTGTGTATTTGGTATGCGGTTCATTTTTTCTTCTAAACTGTGCAAGTCTGGAAACTTTCTGCGCTGTTTGACACAGACGTCTCTGAGGCCATGGATTGCTCTTCCTGCCCAGTTCCTGCAAGGAATGGGCTCAGAGAGGTGAGAGTTTGTGTGGAAAGTTCATAAGGAAAATCCAGCGAGTAGTTAAGAAGTACAGAGCATCGCCCAGCTCCCGTTCTCCTCCCTCTTTGTCCTCTTATCCTGCTCAGCATCTCAGCAGCAGCCAGATGCTCTCAGGCACTGAAGGTTGTTGGTCTGACCCAGCAGGGTTTGAAACCCTTGATGGGCAGGGGAAATTTCTCCCTGAGATAAATGTGCTGGCAGGCACATCCCTGCAAGGGGAGTGGAGGCATGGTGTCCCAGGATGAAAGGGTTCAGAGGAACATTTTGGAATACACTGGAAAATCAGGAGAGAATACGCTCCATTGTTTTCAGAAACTGTCCTTGTCTCTTTAGATAACCTGCAGCTGTGATTTCAGGTGTCTGGGTTTTCAGTACACACCCGTGGTAAGTCCTTATTGTGAAGTGTTTCTTCTGACTGGCCTACAAAGAAATGATGGCATGAATTTGCAGTAACAAACTCATGCCTGCTTTCCAAGCTCAAGGAGAGGTTTTAAAAAACATCTGAAGAACATGCATGATTTTTTGGTTTAATCTTCAGTGCTATTCTCTCTCTAATTGTTCAAAAGCATGTTGATATACAAAAGACATCCAATTCTTTGGGTTCAGCTACCTATAGGTGTTTTAGCCCATCATTCCAGCTGTTTTTCAGCTTTACCATATAATGTTCAGTATATTTTTATCTTTCCTCATTATCCACCTTTGTTTCATAGATAATGATTATATTAATCAAAGCCCATTTTAATGAGTAGTACCAGCACTTTTATTCTTAGCATTTCAACCTCTTATTTTCCCTCAGACCATTTATCAAATATATCTGTCAAAAATACTTCTTGCCTACAACAAATATTATTTGAAGTCATACTCCAAATGTGAAAAGAACAATCTATTTGCTCCCAGCGAGGACTGTTCTGTGGTTGATCAGGAATGAGGGTGTCATTGTGAGATAATAGTTCTGGGATAGATGATTGATGTCACTTACTGGAGCCTGGGCTTGGAGGCTAGGCAGAGACACCAAAGGCTAACTGGACTTGAAAGCTGAATTCCCATCTCGCCCTTACAAATGAGCCATCTCAGCTGGGCTTGGAGCAGTTGTTTAATCAGCAAGGAGCAGCCTCTGCTGAGATCCCAGTGTTGTTCCTATTTGTCATTAAATGGGGGTCATCAGTCTCCCTGACTCTCCCTACAACCTTTGTATTAAATTTGCTGTAAAGAAAACAAAAGCACTGATTAGTGAGGCCTGGAGATGTTTGTCAGAGCTACAGGTGCCTTTCTTGACAGGAGACTGAGTGTAAAAACAAATCTCTGCAAAATAATAAGCTTCTGTTAATCTTGAAAGGGGGGAGGAGGATTATGGATAATTGAAGGAGGGAGAACAAAACTGCTAGATCTGAAACATAAACACATTGTCTTTGTGTCCATCAGAAAATCGATTTTTGTTGCTCCTTTTCCTCAGCTGATTTGTCTTGGGGGAAGTTCATATTTTTGAGATAACAAACTTCATTTTACCTTGGCGAGCAACTTGTAGAAATACAATTTTGCTTCTTTAACCACAGTACAATGCTGGGTGGTTAGTATCATGCTTCTTCTCACTGTACTACCTTGTGGAGTGCTGGGTTTGTTGCCAAATCCATGATTCTGGTAATTCCCATCCTTTCTTCATCCACATCCAGCTCTGCATCTCCTCCATCCTGTGCACTTCCCCAGATCCTTTGCCTCTCCTCCACCAAAGTCCTTTCCTTCTCTATTTAAAAACTCTTTGCTGACTTGTGATCACTTCCTGATTATTTAGGTTAAAATAGGCATTTGGTTGCGTTGCTGCCTATACGTGTAAATAGTTCTGTTTTTAAACTAGAGAGATTTAGCTTTTTGAAAACTCAGACACAAAATGAAATGGTTTGATGCTTTGTATTGGGTGTAATGCAGCTGGAAATAATATTCCTTCCCTGTTTGCAAGTACATAGAAAAGTGTGTTTCTTGATATTGATCAAATAAATACATTTTATTGCACTGTAATTACCGATGGAGAGACAGAGGGGAACCCTTATAACAGAGACAAATATATTTGGAAGAAAAAATAGCTTTAGGACTGAAAACTAAAGAATATGGCTTAGATAGCGTGATAATGCTCTTTGTAGAAAGCTCTGAACAGATCAGAACTTACTGGATAACTGAGGATGTTGATTGTAGTTAGCCCTTGGCTGTTTGTCTAAAGTAATCTTGGGATTGAGCATGGATTTATTTGGTAATCATAGTAGTTCAAGCAATTTATCTAATCAAGCACACTGCAAGTCTTCATCCACCACCAGATTTTATTTCTTGCTTGGATCGTTCTGCCTTATGTGACTTGAATAAAAATTTTCATAAAACCTCTAGATTTCTGTCCAAGAATGGATGTCCATCTGCGGGCAGGTCCACAGGCAGGAGAAGAGAGTTCATGGAAGCAGCAGCAGCAGCACAGAATCCCCTGCAATCTGCTCTGAACTGCAGCACACTCTGTGCCTCAGAAAATCCAGTTCAAAACTTCAGGAAGTTTAAGTAGGGATTAATTTGGCCACAAGTGTTGTACTGGCCTTCTGCAGAGATCTGAAATCTTGCCAGAATTTATACCTTGAATGGGCTTGCTATAATAATTTAAATTAAGACAAGATAATGTTTTGTACTTGCAGGTGGCGCAGAGGGAAAAAGGGGGCTGATCTTGTACCAAAGAAATGAAAATCAAATGTCAGTTAAACTAGTTAACTGCGCAGCCTGAGCCAACGTGAGATGCTTCAGTGCGTGTAAGACCTTGAGTTCTGAGGTGAAAGCAGGCTCAGGGATCACAGCAGCCAGTTTGTCTGCAGCTCTTTGCTCTCAGCAGCAGGCAGGATATGGCACCATCTACATTTAATCAGGAGTATTCCTCAGCATCTATAATTCTTTTGATTAGACTTACAGCCTGCTCATTAAAATAGCAGGTAATTATACACATTTTCTTATTTTCCTCTTGCTCTGCTATCTGAATTTAGCTATGACCCTGGTTTTAGCCGCAGTCCTGAAGGTGAATATATGCAGAATGTGGCTGCCAAAGGTGTCCACAGATGTCTCTTGCTTCCTGGTAGCGGAAAGACAGGAGATTTGTTCAGGGTCAGAGAGCAACGTGTTCCTGAGGCCACACAGCCCTGGGGCTGCAGCTCCTGCTCTGGATCGCAGGCAGACACGGATGTCATGCCCCTGCTTTGGGAGATTCCTTGTTTCCTGGAGCTCCTGGAGCCACGCAGGGAATGCACATGGCAGCACTGAAATAAAACCATGCAGGGAATGCTCATGGCAGCAGAAATAAAACCATGAAGGGAATGCTCATGGCAGCACTGAAATAGAAGGTCAGGCAGGAGATGTGCAGGGGTCCGTGGCCCTGGCTGGTGGCACCCTGAGAGTCCAGGGAGCACACCTGTGGGCACCTGAGGGAGCCTCTCCTGGGAGCCTGGCTGTGCTGCTCCCCACGGCTGGGTGCAGGCAATAGGGGATCAGTTCAAGGGCTTCAATTCCTGCTCCACTTCCTGTCAGCCCCAAACCTATTTCTGTGAGTAGCCTCAGTTTTGGTGGTGTTTGCGAACCTTCCTGTGTGACACCACACTGGTTCCTCGCTTTATTCTCAATGTGGAGCCATTTGGAAGCTTCGTTTTGTGTGGAAATTGAGCTTGCTGCCTTGAACACAACTGAAATGTTTTTCATCCCATTTTTAACCCCTTTTGAGTTGTCAGTTTGCAATGAATTGTGAATTCAAGTCAGTTCTGCCTGAGGTGTTCTCCAGTTCCCGGGGTTTGTGCTCTGCCTCATGACAATAGTTTTACATGTGCTGTTTAGCCCTTCTTTCGTCCCTCTCATCTGATCTCTCATCAGCTCCTGGGGGAATTGGTTTTATCGTGTTCCCAGCCCTTCACTTTCACATCTAAAGCATCACTCTGTTCTGTTCTGAAACCCAGCACCTGGTTATGCTCATGCTGAGCAAACGAAGTACCAGAGGCAAGGGCAGAGCAATTAGAGCCCTGAAGGATCCGCAGCAGTTGCTGTTTCCAGGAACAGCACTTCTGCAAGATGATGCTGTGATTTACCCTGCCTTTGAAAGTGCTGCAAACTCTTTCAACAACTTCCATAGGCGTTTGCCTCCAACGGAATGACTCCAGTTTAATTTAAATGTAAATGAAAAGTACATAGTTTAAAATGTTTAACAGGCACAGGAGGATTTTGCACAGAGCAGAATTGTTCACGTGCTGCGTTCTGCTGTGGTTATTATTCACTTATGGCACATCTAAAATCTTTAATCAGCTCCAGATTACTTTCTCCCTCCCTCTCCCATCCATGTAGAGGGTCTTCAGGAAGACTTCCCAAGAGCTATGCCAGCTTGGCTTCTGCCAGATGCTGCTGGTTTCCTAAATCCTGCTGCAAAGTGGCTTTCATGATTGCAGAGCAGAACTAATGCCTTCTGATGCTTTCTTTGCAAAACCCAGGCGTCAGTTCCTGCAGTGATTCTGGGTCCTGGCAGGCTCTCCTCGGGAGTTCCTGCCTCTTTTCACTGCAGTAAACTGTAGGTTTGAAAAGAGGGACAACAGGGAGTCTCTAACTCCAAGCTTGCAGGCATTTAGAGAGACTGTTCTGAGGTGTGGAGCTCACAATAAGAAGCCTCGTCCATATCTTCAAAGCCTTCAGGATGCTCTGCTTTCTGCAGAGAAATCCTTGGGAGTTCACTGTACTTGAACAGTCTTTCCTACCGGTAATTTGGATATTATTCCAGGCTTTCCCTTAGTTTCACTGTGAATTTTCATCTCCCTTATGTCTATGTAGTCTCCAGTCTGCTCTTTTGTAATTAGAAAACATGATTTTTCTTAAAAAGGCACAAAAATAGGATCAGGCCAATGCTTGTGTCGCACACACCTGTGGTGCAGCAATGCTCCCTGCCCTGGGGCTGAGGTGTCCAGGTGTGTGAGCAGTAACAGCACAGGGGCAGTTCTGATATGATTTTATTTCCTGTGAAACAGCAACAATACTGGTATTGCGAAACGAGGGCTTAACTGACTGAATTGTTGCAGGTTCTAGTTACAGGATCTTACTACAGGCTTTTTAATTCAACTGCCCCCCAAAATTCCACTTGGTATCACCTTCAGGCTTTGCCAGTCTGGAGTTTTCCTTATTACATACACCTGCTCAAAGTAATAAGTGTAGAAATTGCTTTTAATGCCATAACATTAAAAACAGATATAGTGAACCCTGCTGAAAGTCACATTATTTTTAATTGTCTGATTTGCAGGGGATCAATAGCCTGGGAACCTGTGAGTAGTATGGACAATTCATTTTCCACACTGTTCAAGAGCTGTGGAGTTAATCCTCTATGTGGCAAGTTTGTCAAATTAACAGATTCTTCAGTTTTGCTCTGGCTGCTGCTAGAGATAAGTAAATAAAGATGGAAAACCCACCCATGTCCCCAGGAACTGGCTCCAGCCCTGGGCAGGCTGCAGCCTCAGAAGTAGGGGATGGTGGCTTTTACAGTGAGAGCTGTAAATCAGATTTTGTGTTTGTTCTGGGTGGAACCCCCAGGTTCTGCATGGGCCAGTTCTGCTGAGTTCCTGCACAGAGGAGCTGAATCCACATTAACAGGGTCTGGCTGACACTCAGATCCTGTGCTGAACACAAGAATGGCACAGACCAACAGACCACTGTGCACCATGTGGCAGCAGGAGCTCCCCAAGCAAGTGCACCCCATACACTGTGTGTTAGCAAAAGGTAGGATTGAATTTACTCTGCAGAGCAACTCTGTGATAAATAATTGCAATCCTTTAGTTAGTCACTGTAAAGAAGCTCCATAAATAATTACTGATTTACTGACAGCAGTTTAGTTGGTCTAAGAACCCAAGATTAATAACACACTCTGCTTGTTCTCTGGAATAATAGCTTAGGTGCCATTTCTAAACATTATATATCTTTATCTTGGACTCTGATAACTGTCAGCTAATCCTGACCAGAGGAGCTAAGAAAGTGCAGCTAAAATGGAGATTTCTTTCATCTCAATAAATCTCTTTCCCTTAGTGCCTATTTTTTGCCATAGTCAGGTTTCTAGTGAGGCAATCTTAATTTATTAGTTTAATCTGGGAAATTAGTTGCTGTAGGTTTTGGTTGTATAGATCAATGGACAATAAAAAACATTTTGACTTGAGTGAGATTTCTTTTCCTTTTGCAGGGATGCAAAAAGAATACTGAAATATTTTAGGCCATTATTGTTTCAGAGACTGAAATTCAAATACTAATGAAATATTTCCCTGAAATCTCTGCAATAGCTGTCTGCAACTGTGTAAAGACATAACACATTAAAGGTTTAAATAAATAACAACTGTTAGAAGTTCCCCCTTCCCCCCAATATTGTCACAAATTGTGTTTTAAAGAAAGAAAAACGGAAGCATTTTTGAAAGTTTCTAGCTGTTTTGGGAATCCAAGTCACGCCACTGGTGACATGGGACCGAAGCCACATAGTTGTACCTTCAAAAACATTTGTTGAAAGTAATTGGACCATAGCTGCTACTTGAACATTTTTCTAGGTCTCATTTGCATTGGAGGAGTTAAGGATGTTTTAATGTCTGTGCCACCATGATTTAGACTTTAAGACCTGTTCAATGCCTTTTACTACTTGGCCTTCCAGCTGCCCAGTCCCTTATGAGAGCAGGATTTAGCTGTTCAAATCCTTTAGACCTTGTGGTGATTAGTGCAATGGCACGAGAAAAATTAGAGCTGGCTACTTAAACATGGAGCTAAGCACTCAGCAGCTTATTACAAAATGCTCCACAGGCTAGGCTTGAATTCAGGGTGAGCAAAAACCACAAAAGTGCTCAGGGTGTTATTGAACAGGGTCCAGTTGGTGTGCAGAGAAAGTAACCAAGTGCCTTTATCCTTGTGCACATAAAGAACGATTGTGCAAATGAAGAATGATTGTGCAAATGAAGAATGATTGTGCACATGAAGAACGACTGTGCACATGAAGAATGATTGTGCAAATGAAGAATGATTGTGCACATGAAGAACGACTGTGCACATGAAGAACGATTGTGCACATGAAGAATGATTCTTTGCTCCTATATTGCTCTGAAATGGGAAGTGCCTGCAGGAAAACGATCAGGCCAGGAAGGGAAAGCTCTGCCTGTGGTGTGGGACAGCCCCAGTGTCCCCAGCTGCCACTGCCACCCCTCCAAGTGTGGTTTTGAGGCACAAGCCCCTCGTGGCCAGCCCTGGCAGGGCTCAGAGCTCCAGAGCAGCCCAGGCTGGTGCTGTGCTCCCCCAGGTGCCCTTGGAGCGCTGGCAGAGCCAAACCAGCACAGCCACAGCCCAGGGATGGCACTGGGCAAACGAGGTGCTCACTCTTTGCCTCCATAACAAATAGAGTTGAAATTGTTCTTTTAACATTTGGATGTTAGCAGAGTTCTGCTTTTCCTCTGAAGGGCTCTGTGGGATTGGCAGGGCACCCTCACTTGGCTTTTTAAAGTCCAGACTGCATCTCAGTACACTTGTGTTTGCAGGGTAACACAGAGTATTTACTTCTTTTCCCATTTCTTTAGTTTAAAACAGAGATGAAAATCAGTGACTTGTTTAATGGGTTGAAAAATCTCCACTGACACTGGTCTGCTGTGTACCTCGTGTTGCTTTGTTTCAAGTTAGGGCATTTTCCTTGAGACATAATTTTCTTCATCATGGAATGCAGTATGAGGTAGAGGTTGCACTTCAGAGACAAATACCTGGTTACAAAACATTCATTTTTTTCACCTCACTGTTTCCATTTCTCCTGGAAATGTCCCTTATGTATTCATTAGAGAGAGGATGGATCAGTGTGGCACAGATTTGGAATAAGATTCACACCAGGAGATGTGAAAAGACAATATTGAGATAGAGAATGGAATTTTTTTCATATACGGGAGACAAATACTCTGAAGACACAGTATCTGTTTTTGATTTCCACAAATAGTTTTCTTCCTCTAACATTTCCATTCTGAAATTACATTTCTGTAAAAAAAACTTGCATTTTTTCTTTTTTGAAGTGAAATGGCATGTACAGTAAACTGCTGTCTTAAACAGTAATGACTTGCTCAGGACTCCTTGCTGGTAGCTAGTGAACCACAGATACATCCCAAGATGACCAATTTGAACAAAAAGTAGCACAACATTTACTTGAACTCAGCAGCAAACTTTGATTGAAGAGGGTCTGTGTTTGCTCCCCAAGAACATTTGAGTGCTTGACCTAAGCACAGAAATAGGCAGGGAAGTGTGGGGGTGATTTATTCCAGTATTTCTTCTGCCAGAAGCCAAGTTTGGTGCACATATTTCTAGTTCATCATGAGTTCTATCAAGTGAGGAAACAGACCCAACAAATGACTAAATATTTTCTTGCTGGCACTATGGATAACCTATTGCAGTATTCCATTTTCGTAAGTCTTCAATATTCTTGTAGTTAATTACGGTTACTTGACTCATACAACTAAAAATCACACGGGAATGGCAAACCGTGAACATTTGTGACAAGATTTCAGCAGACAGTCTGAGTACCAGTAGTTACTCTGAAGCAGTAAATAAATGTCAATGTCTTAGTCAGCTCCAGAATGAGACCTGACAAAAACCCTCCTGAAATGATTGGAAGTTTTCCAACAAATTGACTCCATTAGGCTTCAAATTGGAGGGTTTGTCTACTAAAATGGGATGGCATTCAGTTGTTTGTATTGTTTGTGGCATACTATTAATTATAACATTTTTATCTTTGAATACTATCAATGATCATATTTATTCAAAATGTCTGTAGCCTTCTGGTGAGAGAAATCTTTCAATCCTGAAACTCCCTGTCCTGTAAACAGCTAGCACCAAACTGTGACAGCCTGATGGCAGCTTGCGTTTTTCTGCTTCACTCTGTTTAGCTGGAAGATAAGTGAGACAAGAAAATTAAAAGTGATGGAGATGTGAGGCAGCCAAAACAGCTCAGACTTTCAGATCATGAATGTTAAGGTATATAGACATACAGATGTGCATACAGACATCTCTAAAGAGTGGCAGGCTTGCATCTGACCCAGAATTTGACTTATGGCTGGGAAACAGGAGTTCAACTGAAATAGACAACGGAGGTTACATTAACTCAATAAAAAACGTAGGGCCTGACTCAAAAATCCAGCATCTTTTAACAGAAGTCAAGGGGTTTTCTCATTTATCTGGCCAGCTTCTATCAAGTTCATTACTCTCTCTTGATTAAATCTTTTCTAATGATTTCTGCCTGAATGAGAAGCAGAGAAATGGTAGCCACCAATCACTCCTCAGACAGACTCTGACAGCAGTGCATATGACTAATTTCTATTCAGCTGGATCTCTTTAATTCTTCCTAACTGTGAGGAAAAGGGTTCCATCAGCAACAGATATCCCAAGGGTGTAAATTCTGGGGGAAACTTCTACTGTGTTATAGCTGGCAGTAATTAGAAGACTGGAAAAATTGTTGCAAGTTTATCAGGGATACATAGAGAAAAAAGGGAACCAATGTAGTAATGCTAAACATTTAAGTTGTTACAGCCCATTTGTCTAACAGAATTATTTATCCAGAGGAGAACATAATGCAACTTTTGCCTCTTTGGTGTTTTTTCTCTAATTGGAGTCAATGAACAGTTGGTCTCACCTGAAAATGAGTGATGGGCACCTTTTGGCCTGAGTAGAGTGACTTACAGGATGTGTGCCCCGGTAGGAGCAATAGTTGTAAAACCTTTTGTGATGCAATCAAACTTCCAGTCAGAGTTATGGGCAAATTTTCATTTTATGCGGAGGATTCTGTTCTGTTCTAGCCCAGCACTGGCATGGTGCTCACGGCTGTACCTGGCCCTGCCCTTTGCTCATCTCTGCAGGTCCAGGTGTCCCTGCTCCGGTCTGGATGCTGGATTTGGGTGCTGTGTGTCAGTCACAGGATCCATCCCTCTCCAGGCAGCAGTCCTTGGGAGAGAGGGAAGGGCAGCAGCCCCTGCAGTGAACCTGTGCTTACAGAAAATGGAACCTGCTGCCCTTCCCTCAGCTTGGCCTTCCAGGTAGGAGAGGGAAAATCAATCCTTTCTCCCCAGCCACCTTTCATTTCTTATTTTTCCCTTTTATCTACTTTTTCTCATGAGGCTGATCATAAATGTGTTTTTTTCTGACAGAGAACTGGGCTGCTCTGGGCAAGATAACAAACATATGCTCTTTCTGCCACTTTCTTTGTATAAAATAATTTTTCTTATTCTATTTGCTTTGCTGCCAGTTCTTATCTGGAATTTGGATCATAAACCAGGACTGTCTTTCTCCAGGACCACTAAAGAATATAATGTCTGGTAAATTGTGAGCATTTCTTTTTTATTTTGTTCTGAATTTTATGATGTTTCAAAATAGACTTGGTAACTATTCATACTCTAAAGAAAAGTCAGAAACAAAAGCCCTTTATCTTCTTCATTTCTGGCTGCTATGTTGACTTGTTTTTAAATGTTGTCTTTGAGTTCTTTATTGAAAATTGGCTTTTTCTGGTAATACTGGTGTGGGTCAAGGTCTAATCCGAAGTTTACTGCTGTTAGTACCAGAACTTTTGCTGTCAGCAAGAGTGTTATTTGTATTTATAATAATAATGAATAGCATGTAAACACTGCACACAAACCTGCTCAAGAGAATAATTTTCACAGATCAGAGCAGGGTTTACTGTTCTGTCTTTAAATCTCCTGATATCTTCAATTGCTAAAGAGAAGTGGATGAACTTTTTGACTGAGATGCATCAGGGCTTAGTGCATTTCTCATCCAGTGGATCCATCAGGACACTCCTGTCCTGTTGTTGCTGCGGTGCTTGGAGCCCTGGAACTGAAATCCTGGTTGGCTGAGGAGCACAGAGGACAGCAGGACATCAGGACAGCAGGACATCAGGACACCAGGACAGCAGGACACCAGGACAGCAGGACACCAGGACATCAGGACAGCAGGACACCAGGACATCAGGACAGCAGGACACCAGGACATCAGGATATCAGGACATCAGGACAGCAGGACACCAGGACACCAGGACATCAGGACAGCAGGACAGCAGGACATCAGGACAGCAGGACATCAGGACGCCAGGACACCAGGACACAAGGACACCAGGACACAAGGACACCAGGACACAAGGACACCAGGACATCAGGACACAAGGACACCAGGACACCAGGACACAAGGACACCAGGACATCAGGACACAAGGACACCAGGACAGGGGTGTCTGGGGGGCAGCTGAGCCTGGCTGGGGCAGGAGGAGCTGGCTGGGGCAATTCCCAGCTGCTCTCCTGGAGCTGTGTCAGAGGAGCCCTGGCACAGCCCTCAGAGAGGGCTCTTTACTGCTCCAGAATGCCAATGGAATTATTCATCAGAAAATCCATTTTAAGTGCTGCCTCCAGTTGGGGTTTCCATGGAGACTGCTGACCTTGTAGGAACAGAAGCAGCCCCTGTCTGGGAATGGCTGTGCTGGGATGGGAACACGGCAGATCACAGCTGTGCCTGTTTCAGGCAGGCTTTTTCCAGATGTGAAGGGTTTTGGGATCAATTGTTTCCTTCTTCAGATAAATCCTTCATTTGCTGCACCCCTGCAGGTTGTGAGACAGCAGAGAAAACAAGGAGGAGAGCAGTGGCAAGAAGCATTCCT
>NW_005054362.1:277704-288837 GCF_000277835.1 Geospiza fortis
GGCCTGGCCAAGTCCACAGAACTCTGCTGGCCTGGAGTGCTAAAGGGTGAAATAACCTCAATTATGGGAATTGATTCACCTGTGCCCATTGCATGAGCTGAGAGCAGAGAACGGGTTCCCTTGAGGGGAAAACAATAATAATTTTTACTTATTCTTAGAAATTCAAAGCAGCTACTTCTACATTTGTGCCCTTGTTCTGTGTGTAGAGGAGAAATACCTTCTGTAGGAACTGGCATCTAAGAGCCCCCAAATCCCCTTGCTCTGTCTATGAAATACCTTCTGTAGGAACTGGCATCTAAGAGCGCCCAGACCCCTGCCATGCCAAGTTCAGAGCACAGAAGTAAATGAGGCAGCCAGAGGTGGTGTCAGCCAGCAGCTGCCGTTCCAAACACCCAGCCAGCCCAGGAGGAGGCTGGAGGCTCTCAGAACATGAGCCAGGAAGTGGAGGGCAGGTCAGGGCCAGGAGCAGAGCCTCAGGAGGGCTGGGGTCAGTTCTGGCTGCTGCAGAATTCAGCCAGAACAGCCCTCAGGTGGCCCCAGCCCCGTAATTTAATTGATGCTAATTCATAGCGCTTCAGGAGCTGCTTCCCAGTGTCTGGAGAGGATGTTTTGAGAAGAGCTCTTGGCCAAGGATGGATTTCTGTACATGAGTGTTTACAAATGAGCTGCTTACCCCCCCGGGCTTTAGAGATAGCCACAAATTCTGTTTCTCACAGAACCTCAGTCCCCCAGCCAGGCAGAGCAGTGCCCTGAGCCCATGCTACAGGAGAAAAGGCAAATGCAGATTGCAGAGAGGAACATTTACAGTGTCTGAGGTAAGTTCTGGCAAGGCCAGGCAGGAAAGGCCCAAGGAGTTAAATGAACTGAAAAGGTATTTATGGGAAGGCAAGGGAAGTAATCATCTTTACAGAATGAAGAAGGAAGCAAGACCTGCGAACATATTTGATTGCCAGGAACAGAGCCCAGCTGCCTTTCACATCCCAGACAAACACAGTTTGAGTTGCAATTGCTTTCATTTTATAAAAGCCACCATCTGTAGGGAGAGAAAGCAGAAGGTCGAAGTGGAGGTAACATAACCTCTTCCCTGTGCCAGTCCCAAAAATTATTCCTGCAAAAGCAGCAACCTGTAGACCATGTAGGAGGCAATTGCCTGCGTTTGTGACATCTGTTCTAGCTTCACCTGAGTAGATAATGCGAGACAGGTGAAACAGAGAACTTAGGGGAATGACTGCACAAGTGACAAAAAAGAAAATTGTTCTTAAAGGATGGTGGGAGGCACCTAGTGGTGGTGATGCACTTAAAGAATGTTAATTGCCAAACAGATAACTGGAATTTGAGAGTTTGAAATGTGCTTATTTTTAAAGGCCATGAAAGGTCAGCTCTGAGTTCTTCCTTTCTCACTGGGAAGGTGCAATGTCTCACAAATTATAGTACACAGAAGGAAAGCAGAGTTGACCTGTTTTGTGCTTCCCAGTGTGCATTTCTTGTGGTGTCATTACTGAGGCTGTTATCTGAAAAAATAGCTCTATTAAATGAAAAGCTCTGATATGGAGAAGCAGATTATCTCTCTTTCCTTGTTAAATTACTGCACTGATGCACAGCCAGAAGGGACTGTGTTTTTCTTGCAGTTAGATGTTCACAGCACCAAACATTTTCCTAATGAGAAGGCATTATTAAAAGTTGCTGTGCACAAGGTTTTGTGTTGGTCATTATGAGTTGTGGACGATGTGAGGCTGCAGGGAGGTGTTCAGGGGGTTTGCAGACCCGTGTGAGCTCTGAGATGGGTTCCAGGGGGAACCTTGCTGCAGGCTGAGAGCAAAGCTGCTGCAGGAGGAATGCGCAGTCCTTGCCCCAGGCTCTGTTAGAGCTGCCTCGGGCGCGGCTGCCCTGCTGTGCCAGCGCTGAGGGGACCTGGTGACAGCCCTGAGCCCTGCCCAGCCCCAGAGCAAAGCTGCGCCCGCGGCGGGCGCTGGGCTGTAGGCTGAGGGCACGCTGAAAATAAAACTGATTGCACAACTTCCCTTGGAACTGCTGTGGATCCAAAGAGAATTTATTCATACAAATGGCTTTTTTGAAGTCACATAAAAGGGCACAACTATTACCCTTTCTGTCCGCTGAAATGCTCCTAAGTGGCTCCCCTGATTTTCGCTTTATTCTGCATTTTCCTCCAGAATATTATAAGCATGAACTAAAGCTAGGGTTTAGCAATGGCAGAGCTGCTAATTGTGCTGCTGTTTTGGTGTGGTTTTGTGTGTGGTTTTGTTTGGTTCTTTTTGTCTTGAACTGTTTTATGCTTTATTTTCTGTTTGTAAGTAGATATCAGCAAAAGCTTAGCTTGGGGGATGCTTAAAGGGACACATTCAATGCCCAATCAAGCCTGATTTTATTCAGTAACAACAGAAAATAACAGGGGTGTGGGAAAATTTCAGCTTTGCCTTTGGTGTAGGTGAATGAGCAGCCCCAAGCGGCTCTGGGGAGCTCCCTGAGGCAGCAGAGCTTCCATCAGAGCAGGGTGGGTGAGGAGCCAGGGCAGAGCTCAGACATCCCCTGGGACTCAGAGATGCTGCCCTGTGTCAGCACCTGGGGAGAATGCTGATGTCAGTGGTGCAGTTAGTGCTGTAATCGTCCTTGACAAGATGAAATATGGCCTCTGAATTCCAAGAACATATGGGATTATTGAGAAGGAAAATGGTGTGAACAAGGGCAATTATAGCAATAACTATCCATGACACACTACATGGAGCCAGCCAAGCATAACACAGATATAATGAAAATATTTTTAAAGGCAAACATGATGTAAGCCAGTGCCAAAATGATCTAATTTATTATTCTGTCATGAATGATAAATGTTAATAACTTCTGTGTTTCACGAAATAGCAAGAAAGCTTTCTTTTATGTATGCCTTGGTACATGATTTTAAAGGAGACAAAGGGAAGAAGGTTTATTGAAAGAGGATGAAAAAGCTTTCTCATCTAAATTCTAATCTTTAATTTTTCAGCATATAATTGCTCCGGTTATTTTTGCACACCTCACCACATCTGCGCACCTGTGCAGCACAGAGGAGGCAGCTGGCAGCCCGTTAAACACCACAGAACCAGCCCTGACCTTGGGAGGAGCTGCACCCCTGTGAGGGAGCTCAGGAGACTGAGATGCGACGTTTCTGGGCTTGCGTTATCATTTTCAGATCAAGGTAAGAGTAATAAAGCTTTCGTACATGAAGTATTATTTTAGAACCATCCCTTCTGACCTGCTGGGGGCTGAAACAGTCCCAGAGCCAGAAGGTCAGGCACAGGCACTCGGGCAAGGCCTGGCCCTGGCTCTGCACTGAATGCTGAGGCTCTCTCTGCTGGGGAGGCTCAGTGCAGTTATTCTCTATAAAGAAATACCAGGTGTAAAGTTTAACGGAAATATTGCCTGCACATCAGCAGGTCTCTCACAGGATGTGTAATTGCTCTGATGGATAATTGCAACAATAGCACTGACAGGGAACCTTCATTGTTATGCTGTTGTTTACAGCCCGTGTCAAAAGAATCATTTGAATAAATACAAAGTCCTTTTAGGAAATTAATATTTCTTCTTTATTTGAGGGAGAAAAAACGACAAAATGAAATTATTTTACTAATTACTGGCAAAGTCATTCTTGCTACATTACCTATTTTTAAAACTCACATTTCATTCAATTAAGATTTCATACTGTTGACAAAATGATACTGTCCAAAAAAAAAAATATTGTAATAGCTACTATACACAAGCCCATAAATAAACTGCAAGATTTTCAAGCTTCAAGAGACTGAGGACAGAAAGAGATTGTTTAAAGATTCATTTGAGCATTTCTTATTCAGTCCATTTGCTGCATTCAGTACCAAGAAAAACACTTTGAATCAAACAAAAAGAATGGATATCGATGGCAAGGGAACACATTGTGCTTGGTGGGGATTTTCACCAGTTTATCAAAACCAGAAGAAGCCCCATCCCTGATGCTGTGTGATAAAGTCAGTGCTCCAAACCTCAGGGGCCAAGAACCAGGTAAAGCTGCTCCATCCCCAGCTCCTGCAGCCAGAGAGGATCCAGGGACACAGGGGGTGACCAGGGCTCCCTCACCACACTGCCCCATTCCAGAGCATAAACCAAACACCTTTTCATGCCTGTCTTAGTTCTGGTGAGCAATTTTAAACCAGAGCACACCTGGATGGAAAACTGATGCAGCCCTTTGTAGCAGTGTCTCTGCTGTGCCTCTTGTTTGGGGATTTTTCCAAATTGACCTTGGGTGGTCACAAAATGACCAATAAAGCACAGGAGGAAATGCAGGTAATTAAAATTGTGCAGAGGGGAATACTCTTAAAAATAAAGATTAAAAAAAAAAAAAAAGCTTTTATATGTGTTGTCTGGTTCATTCAGAGAACTTTGTGCTATAATACAAGGACTAGAAAATTATCAAGGAGGGTTTCAATCTGTATTTGTGGTCACAGTGTAAAAAAACCAAAAGCAAACCAAAGAAACAAACCAAAACCAAAAGAACTCATATGGTCCAGTATAAAAATATGCTTAAATACATTGTCTGCACACAACACAAACTCTGACCACTGTTATCACAGTACTCCTCTATTCCATGTCCTCTGTACATTCCAAGGGCTCTGTCTACAGGGTCTTTTGGGGAAAAAAATCATTTTCAGGCCAAGAAAAGCCCATATATTTGCACAGCTGTAAGACAGAGCAGTGCAGAAAAGGCTAGGAGAAAACCATACAGAAAAACCTAAATAAAGACACAGCCATCTGCATATTTAGCTTTTACTGAGCCTCTGTTTGGAGTTAGCTGTCAACCACTGGAGTTATTTAGCATTAGGAAACATGAGATTAAAGCCCGTGGATTTAAATGTGTGATGTGCAGTTCTGCTCTGTTCCAGCTGCAGAAATCCAGCACAGATCTGGTGCAACTAAAATAATTTCTGTAGAATGTTCTGAGCTGTAAGCTCAACAAGCTTGGGCGGACTCTGGGCTTCCAATTTGGGGATCACACCAACAGGTTCTGGCTAGGAAGGGGAAAAAGCAGGAAAGATTGGGCCAAACTGAAAGAGATCATTTTTTTTAGTGCAGGAAGAAAACAGGGACAAAACTTGGCTTGGATCAAACAGAAATTAAATGCATTGAGTTTTTCTAAACTTTAAATTCTATGTCTTTTGGATTAAACACCTGACTAAATTCAGCCATAATTGGTGGGTATTTCCTGTTCCTAAAGATCAATTTACTTTCATTTAACTTTTTGATAAATTTACTATGCAATAGAAAATTTCCACTCTGCACATTAGAGTGTAAATACCTTTTCTCTTGGAAACAAATAGCACATTCACTGGGACCAGGAATGAGCTGCTGAACACACAAACATTTAATTAAGGTTAAAAAAACCCAGCAGGAAACATCTTAGCAAGAGGTGAGGTTGAAGAGTTGCGTATTTTCTGCCTGTTTGGGGTTTTTTTGCATATTTTCTGCAGTACTTTGGCAGCCCAGGGGATCAGGACAGTGAAGCCCCTGCTGATCTCTGAGAGCAGGGCTAAGGCACAAGGGAGAGCTGGGCACGGGAGCTGTGGGTGCAAAGCCACCCTGGGGAGGGCCTCACCTGGGGCAGCCCCTCTGGGGCCCCTGGATGCTGAACAAACCCCAGAGCAAGCCCCCCGGGCTCTGCCAGGGGTTAAACTCTGGTGCACAGCTGGGGCGGCCCCGCCCCGTGCTCCAAACGCCACTCTGAGACCCCACAAAACACTGCTCAGAAGAAAAATTACAGTGTTTATTTCCTCCTTAAAGGTACTTCATAGCAGTGCTAAAGCAGAAGCTGCTAAATGCTGAGCAGAGTCTAAAAGCACAAAAGAGACTGCAGAGCCCTGTTTAAAAGCTGTCTGCAGGAAACAATACACAGAGCCATTTGCAGGCTGGCTGCCTTCACAGTATATCAGTGTGTTACATCCTCGTGGCAGGAGTTCAGTGTCTCAAAATGACCAGAAATAGGAGCAAGGCAAGTGACAGTGCCAGCTCTTGGCTCCTAGAGGCCACGGCGAGTTTGCAAAATGCGTTCAATGAGAGCTGTGGATTGCAGCCCCGAGCTGCAGGCAAAGCAGGGGAATAACTGAACAGTTTGTATGGCAATACAGACACAGATCAGCAACAGAGGTGCTGGGGGCTGCTCTAGGACAGCCACAGCAGTTTTGCCTCTGATGATAACATGGCAAAAGGAAGAGCTAAAATGCTAGCAGGCCACATCCAGATTTACACCTCACAGGTGCTGTTCATGAGTTTAACAGCTTTGCTCATCCACACCCACGCTGGGAGGGGGGAGCTGGAGCCTGCTTCTCCCTCAAGTCCTGGCCTCCTTGTAGCATTTAGATAAACACCATGGTATGTATTCGGAATCAACTTCACTTTGATAATTCTGCAAGGTAAAAAATGTAAACAGAGAGAGCACAGCAAGTCTGGAATAGTCTCATTACAACATCACAATGGGAAGCATTTGATTTTAGAGCATAAAACCGCATCTTTTCAGAGGTATGTTGCTTTCCCTCAGTTCTGGGAGCTGGAATGATTCAGGGAGCAATAAGCCCTTCTTGCGTACCTAGTGTTTTCATCATTGCTGACAAAACCATCCAGTGTATATTTGTGCTGGTCATTTTTACAGATATTGCTAATAGCCAAGTGCTAGAACGTGTTACAGTTTTGAAGGCAAGCAACGAGGGCTATTTACTCAACAAAACAACGTGGCAATTCCCAATTCATTAGGCAGTGATTTAACACCCCAGTTTTCTGCTGTCACTGGCAGTGAGGAACAGCTGGTGGACACGGTGTGCAGGTCCTGAATGTATGGCTTGGTTTTCTCTGAGGAGCTGCTGCTCCTGTCACACTGCTGATAAATCAATGCGGTTTGCTGAATTGCTGCTTTTATCCCAGGTGTTCAGCTTGGTGGGGGTTGTGCCTGGCCTGTTCCCAGTCATCTGGAAAATAAAATAGTATAGAAAATCTATTTATTTATTTTGCCAAGCAACTCTTGCCTGGATGAAATAAAAGCTTGAAAGCATCCATTTACATTACAGTGTTGTCACAGGGTCTTGAGAACATATGGCATAAAGGATTCTTAAACAGTTATTGCCAGGATCTGAGGTGATTGGCAAGGATCACTTAATGATACCTATCATTTCAGATGTCTGGTTCCTTATAAAAACAAATGTCTTCTGTCTCAAGACAATCTAAGGAGAGCTGGAAAATTATATTCACGTGTTGGCTTAACAGTAAGAAAGCCCTACAACAGAGCCACCATCATCAGAGCAATACATTGCCAAAATGCTGCCAAAATGCAGAAGTCCATTGCAATTGGTGGGAATGGCCTTACTGAACGACATCCAGAGCTCATAAAGCTGTTTGCTTTTATTTGATGGTTTCCCAGAAAGCAGAGTTTTGTCCTTTGCTTTCAAAACAGATACTAAAGCTGCAACTTCGTGCTTGCTGGTTCCACCTGTCTGCACCTTGCATTAGGCTGGTACTAAAAATACCCTTGGGCCTGCTCTGTTCTTTCCAACAGAATTTAATGGGAAACACTCTCAAATATAGTAGGGGAAAAAAGGAGCAATACTTACAATGTCTGAATTGAAGGGCTTCACATTGATGTTGCGTGTTGAACTACTGGTGAGGGACCAGACCTTGGTTTTGTGCTTAAAGGCAGCTCTAACCTTTGGAAAAAACAGTGAAACCAGTTAAAAAAGCTGTGTTTATTTTCACAGGTGCAGCCTGCAATCATTTCCCCTTTTTCCTCCCTCCACACAAATGTCACTGTGCTATTAAACAACAAACAATCCACCCCTACACTTTTCTTTGTCTTTATGGACGTTTCCCTGGGACACTTTCACATTTTCCGACTGAGCACAGAGCCCCAGGCTCTGCCTGGGCTGCACAGCCCTGACAGTCCAGGTGCCACCAGGACAGAGAGCAGCTGCCAGCCTGCTGTAAGATTAGTCATTTAAAGGTGCTGGATGGAACTCCCTGGAGATGGAGCAATATTCTCCACCGAGTGAAAATCAGCTGCAGAAAGGACAGATGGTGAGACAAGGAGACTGGTCAAGGACTGAGGCTGGAAGTGACTGCTGTGGAGATCAAGGGCATCTTGGCCCATTCTCCTGCGATTCTTTACAACACCAGTGCATTTCTGTCTGGGAATAAAGCCCTTTTTCACCCAGCCACTTCTATACCCAGTCCATGGATGTTTCTTTACAATATCTGAGTTTTACTTCTCAGAAAGAAATTCTCAAGAGTTCCTGCTGTTTAGCTAAAGGAGTATTTTAGATATGCATAGCCTGTGAAGGAGCCAGTAGGACCTGCTCTCCAAAAATAACAGCTCACGTCAGCTGTGTGGTTTTTGAGGATAAAAATTCTGAAAAGTTTCTGAATTTAATTTCTCATGAGGTTCCAGAAAAAATAACAGCAATTCAAATATTTGTATTTGATATAAAACATTTGAAACTTGAAGATTTCTAAGCCTGGGGGAGGATAGAATAAAGAAATATTTTTCCTCTCTACCTTTAACCTGCCTGCTTAATTTTAGTTGATTTCAGTAAAGATCAGGAGTTCCACAGTCAGACCTGACTCTCCAAACTGATTTTGGCAGAGACCACATCAGTGAATGCTCTGAGCTGGAATAGGTTGGCAAATATTAATAAATAATAATTTCTCTACAGAAGAGCTGGAGTGCTGCTGTTGCACAGAAGCAGCAGCAGGTTATGGGGCAGAGCTTCTCATGAGCATCCAGGAAAAAATCTGTGCAGAGCCAAAGCTGCCAGGGTCTCCACTGGGCATTGCCCTGGCCGGTCTGGAAATGGCTCTCACAAAAACATTTCTTTCAGCAATACTTGTTGCTGGGCATTTTCTGCTATCTGCCATGGGAGGAGAGGATGCTGCAAGCCAAATTTACATCAGCCTTGTCTTGGCTTTATCCCAGTTGTTCCAATGAAGACTTAATGCAAAAAAATGCCTCAGTCCCCTACGAACACCTGAACTTCCTGCCAAGAAAAATACCTGGAATATCTTCTGCTCAGTACGGCTTCCCATTAAGGACTGCATGAGCAACATCCAACAGCGTGTTTTGCTGAGAATAATATTTATTTTCCTCGCTGGGGCTGCAGCTGTCAGAGATCCCCCCAGCAGGGACTGCCAGGGTGAGTCCTGCTCCCACTTCTGAGCATCCTCTCCCCACAGAGCAGCCCTGCCTGCTCAGCCCCCCAGCTCCCAGGGCAGCCTCCTCCCGCTCCTCAGCTGCTCCTCTTATCTTGGGTCTGGGTTTCAAACCTTCCTCTAATTAAATGCCAATTAAAACAAACGTCAAGCACGGGTAAAAATGCTGCACGTCACAGAGCCAGAAGAGCCATGGATTAATTAAAAGAAAAAGGAAATCAGTGACATAGCAGGCAATGATAATGCAGAAAATCTGTTCTTGTTTCACACTTATGTTCTTTGAATTTGGTAACACCAGATTTATTAACACCATTTGGTTACATACCTCTGAGTTCAGAAGACAGTGAAACAGGAACATGAAAAATCCCTGAAAACAGAAAAAAGGGAGAAGGGTGAGGTCTGGCTGTGAAAAATCAAATGTTCCATACTGTGTTTCTCTCAGTATGTACAGAACAGGCGCCAGGAGCTGGAGCCCTGTAAATATCTGAGTGCACTAAACCAGAGTGTCCCAGGTGAAGCTGGAGAAACCTGCAGCACTGGGTTACTGTGGGGCTTCTCTGGAGCTATTCCTGCAAAAAAACATCTCCTAAACTCTGCTGTACTAAAGGAAAAATCTGGCTGAAAATATGCAGAAATTCTTGTTTCATGACAACAAGAGAACTTTTTGTTTGTGGTTGCAAAGACCAAGGAAATGCTCGTAGGGAAACACCAGATCAGGATTTTTCAGGTTAGAAAAGCAAGGTATTAGCACCAGGAGAATTTTCACAGCAGAATTTTGCTATCTTTGGGCTTTTAGTCCAATGCTAAGTGAAAAGTCCAATGCAAAGTGAAAATCCCTTTCCCTCACAAAATAATTTTATTTTTCTGGCAGTAGTTTTCAGCACCAAGAACCCTGCTTCACTATTTTTGTATCCACAGTGCTGTTTGTTTCCAAGACACGAAAGGATTTACAGGAGATTGTTTTTCCCTCCTCTTTGCAACCGCTGCTTGGGAATGACCTGTAACACTCCTATAGGGTTGTGCCTGTACTGAGATGTCTCCTTAAAGCTAAGCAGAAGTTTACATTCCTCCTTGGACAGAGCTGCTTTTCTGGGTTGCTGTGCCAAGGAGATGAGGGCTGAGCTTCCTGCATGCAGGAGTTCTGTACAGCACAGGGAATAGCTCCACTTTTGATCTTTCCCATAAACTTCTGTTTGCTTTCATTTAGTCTCAGTAATGAAGCCTCAAATTGGCATTGAAAAATTGGCCTGGTATCTCTACAGAAGAATCCTGCCTGTGGTACACAGTGCTGCAAGAATGAATTTCATTTCATTTCTGAGGCTCGGCGCTGTCTCATTTATTTAATTATTGCTACTGGAAACTCTAAGGAGTGGGATACAAGTTCTGTTCAAACAAAGACAAGCAATTGCCAGCACTCCGTGCTTAGCACAGACTTAAAAGACAGAGGAAGGAACATAGGATAAAATGCAATAAATATAAACATGTGAAGACATTACTAATGAGCCATTTAATTGGACCTCAGAAGCACTTCTGTAGCCATAAATTTCCCCACCAGGTACTTACCTGTAGTGAATTAAAAACAGCAAATATGTACTGAAATACTAAAGCGTGGGCATTGACAGCCAAAATGCCAAAGATCCACGAGCTCCCCAGGATGGGTAAGAGAACAGCCACGGCTTTAGCTGTTAGTCTGTGGGAGAAAATGAAAATTGTGGTGAGACCATCAAAGAAATGTCAGCCTCCACACCAAGGAGTTCATCAATTGTGTTCTGGCAGCAAGGCAGCAGGCAGAACTCTTCTTTACTATAAAATTCTTTTAATGGGAAAGATTTTAATTATTTTTTCATGTGTGGAAAGGGGGATAACAGATCATTGTTATCACACAGGATAAATATGGGTGGTGAGTCACGCACTGAGGGAGCAGGGAAA
>NW_005054362.1:288847-297801 GCF_000277835.1 Geospiza fortis
AGAGACGGTCATAAAAACACATAAAAACAGGGCAGGCATGTCCTCAGTTCACAGAGAGGTTTGTAGTGGGCAGCCAAGCGCAGGAGTCAAAGGGCAGCGAGCATGCACATCCCAGCCCACACACAGTCACAGCCTGTCCACCCTGAGATCACCCAGAACACTCGTCAGGCCAGGGGCGAGCCACCCCTGCCATGGAGGCACTGCTGGGAGCCAGCAGCAATCCACCTGCGACAGGAGCAGGTGAACATCTGCACCCCCCTGCCATGGAGGCACTGCTGGGAGCCAGCAGCAATCCACCTGCGACAGGAGCAGGTGAACATCTGCACCCCCCTGCCATGGAGGCACTGCTGGGAGCCAGCAGCAATCCACCTGCGACAGGAGCAGGTGAACATCTGCACCCCCCTGCCATGGAGGCACTGCTGGGAGCCAGCAGCAATCCACCTGCGACAGGAGCAGGTGAACATCTGCACCCCCCTGCCATGGAGGCACTGCTGGGAGCCAGCAGCAATCCACCTGCGACAGGAGCAGGTGAACCTGTGCACACCCAGCCACATTTCCAGCGCCAGCCCTCAAGGGACAAACTGCTCCTCCTGGCCAGCTGAGAACAATTTAGCAGGAAAAGCACAAAGAAGGGACCAGTCCCCATCTGGAACAAGTGCCAAGAAGGCAGATCTGATCCAGCTTCCAGCAGCACAAACACTTGGTGAACTTGGGTTGTAGCCCATGGGATTCATGCAGATTGATCAAACTAAGTGTTTAAAATATCAGTTAATTCAGTCTAGGCTACAATTACAGATAGAGAAGCCATGGGGCAGAAAAGAAACAGGGGTAGTGAGAAACAAAAAGTCAGTCCCTGCTTGCTAAAACCATGTTTTTTAGAAATGATCAGATTTCTATTTAGATGGGAACCTATGCAAGAAAAAAAAGCTGTTTCAGGGAGATTAATGTCCGACTTGTGCCTTGTGCCCCCTTGTACAGATTAAAGCACACATTGAGAGAAATGCACAGAGCTGCCTGACAGGAGACTGCTTGTAATTACAGCAAACACAAAACAAATTATATTTTTGTACAACACAATTCAATGAAGAAATCTTTTAATTAAACTTAGAGACAAGATGTCTTATTCATTTCAGTGACCCGAGTACACACTTCATTATATCCTCAACTAAAAGTGTGTCATGAAGTTTATAGAGAAATCTGGGACGGGGAAGCATCTAGATCTTTTTTCTGTTCTGGTTTGGGTTTTTTTCTGTATTGATTCATATCTTTGTATGCTCAGCCATGAATATTTCTGCACAGTTCAATCTAATTCTTCAAGGAATTGTTTCAGTCAGAAAACGAAGGAACATTTTAAAGCTTGAGGTCCTATTTAAATTTTAAAATGCATTTTAAAAGATACAATTTTTAAACAACTTATACAAGTTTATTTTTGTGAATCAAAGATGCTTTGGGGTTTTTTTTCTCTGATTGCATTAAAGATCCTCCCCAGACTCTAAGATGAAATATGCTGCACTGGGGAGCTGCCAGCAGAACAGCTCCTGCCATGGACCTTGTGCAGGAAGAGCTGTGAAATGCCACTGAGCACCCAGGAAAATGCAGTGTGCAGGATCAGGGGCTGGGCAGCCAGGAACGCCTGGGGATGGATCCAGACCCTGGGAGGGTTCAGGTGTTCAAACAACACCTGGGGATGGACCAGGGACACCCAGCCCCTGGGATGGTTCAGGTGTGTGGACACCTGGGGATGGATCAGGTCCATCCAGACCCTGGAGGGTTCAGGGTTTGAACACCTGGGGATGGATCAGGTACATCCAGAGCCCTGGAGGGTTCAGGGTTTGAACACCTGGGGATGGTTCAGGTGTCCCAACACCTGGGGATGGATCAGGTCCATCCAGACCCTGGAGGGTTCAGGTGTTCAAACACCTGGGGATGGATCACGTCCATCCAGACCCTGGGATGGTTCGGGTGTGTGGACACCTGGGGATGGATCAGGTCCATCCAGACCCTGGAGGGTTCAGGTGTGTGGACACCTGGGGATGGATCACGTCCATCCAGACCCTGGGATGGTTCGGGTGTGTGGACACCTGGGGATGGATCAGGTCCATCCAGACCCTGGAGGGTTCAGGTGTTCAAACACCTGGGCATGGATCAGGTCCATCCAGAGCCCAGGAGGGCTCAGGGTTTGAACACCTGGGGATGGACCAGGTCCATCCAGAGCCTGGGATGGTTCAGGTGTTCAAACACCTGGGGATGGATCAGGTACTTCCAGAGCCCGGGAGGGTTCAGGGTTTAACCCTTTGCATCCTGAACCAGCAGGGATTGGCACACCCAGCACAGCTCCACCTGTAAAACTGCCTTCACCACAAACCACCTCGTTTTCTTTTCCTCTTTTGTCCTCACACTCTCTGGTTTCATAAAATTTTCAGTTTGGAATATAATTTTCCCCAACTATTTTGTTGCCAAAAATGTTATCATCGTTTCCCTTTGAGTCAGAGCATAAAGGGCTTCATCTGATTTGTAGCTGGGGGCAGAATAGTCAGGCAGTCAATTTTCAATATTTTCAAAACCATTCTTACAGTTTGGATTTCCAGAAGCCTTTAATATTGCAAATTACTCATATAATTTTAAAAATCATGTTTAAATAAAGATGGCTCTTCATTAAGCCCAAAGTTCAGCACATGTGCAGCAGAATTCCATAGCTAAAATGAAAATACAATCCAGATGGGGAATTTTCCATGCTAAAGTACTAATGTTTCATGCACACTCATTTAGCAAAGCAGCCATGCAAAGGTGAAATTCATTTAAGACTGAGGGTCAGCTCTGCCTATGATTCTCTTAAATCTCAGTAAGAATTTTTTTAGTTTTTCCCTAGTTATTGCACAGCCTTCTATGCAATTTGGAATTTCATCCTGTGTAGGAAATTATTAATTCAAGGTGTTTGTGAGCTTTACCTAGCAATCAAAGGACCCAGCTCTATGCTTCCTGGAGCTCTTTTGTCTTCTTCCACTTACCCCTCCCCTTCCTACCCTTATTCCATTTTAATCTTTTAACTTTAAAAAAAAAATACTAACTGTAAAATGCTGCTTCAGAATGCCATTAAGGGTAGCAAGGTAAAAAAAATCCTAGAAATACAAAAGTTAATGTTCCACTAGGTGCATTAATTCTGACACACTGCATATCCTTTATCTTTTCTTTTTATTCCAGTTTTTCTTTGCTACATGAATATTTTAGTAGATTAGTTCTAGTACACTAAGATATAGAGCACAATCAAATAGATGCTTTTGGAGAAGGAATACTTCCCCATGCACGACTTAGGCTGCACAACCTAAAAAAACCCAGTCACTAGCATCAATGGAGCTTTATATTGTCCATAAAACTGGGGACATGAAGCAGCAGTTTGGGGCAGGGGCTGTGCTGGCTTTGCAGGTACTGTGGTTCAGCCCCACCAGGACCTCAGAAACCTTGCTAGAAGCTTTTTGCTTGTGCCCAAATGTGTCAGAAAGCAGAACAGCCATCTAACCGTCTCCTGAGAGCCCCTTCTCATGCCCTGGCCTTGGCAATTAATTAACAGCCTCAAATGAGCAGTTTCTCACATGCACTACTCAAAGCTCAGATACTGTCATTTTCTGCAGTCCAATAGCACCAAGTTTGGTGAGATTTTGTCTCTCTGCATCTAAAGGATCAGTCCTGGAACTAATTCATGCGGAACAAAGCAAATCCAGCACAGAATCTCCTTTCTATCATTACATTTGGCCAAGTTGTTGTTTTCGGGTTTTTTTTTGGTAGGTATATACACCTGTCATTACTGAGACAACTTCTGGAAAACACAAACACTGAGAGTCTGATTTAACTTTTACATCCAGAGCAGCTGGAGAAGCCTTTGGGGTGTGAGCAGCTGCACTACCTGTGAGTTCAGGCTGTGGTGTGGGGCTGCTCACGCCCTGCCCCGGCGCCAAAACCCCTTGGGCTGGCAGAGGCTGATGGAGCTGCACTCTCCCAGAGCCCAAACAGCTGTGGCAGGGCTTGGGGAGCTCCGGGAGCCCAGGTAACGCCTGCAGGTGTGCCAGGTAATGCCCTGCAGGTGTGCCAGGTCCTGGCAGCTCAGGTAACGCCTGCAGGTGTGCCAGGTAATGCTCTGCAGGTGTGCCAGGTCCTGGCAGCTCAGGGGCTGCCCTGCAGGTGTGCCAGGTCCTGGCAGCTCACGGGCTGTCCCGCTCACCTGACACTCGTGGCTGAGCCCCTCTGGCAGAGAGCCAGAGCCCAGCTCCTTTGAAAAGCCTCAGTCAATTTTTCAGACACAGGAACAGCATTCACTCCCTCCATTAATTGCTAAGCTGTCCACTTAACATCCACTCACCCTTTCAATCTCCAGTTGAAAAAAAAATGTTTTCCTTCCCTTTTCCTGTTCTTAGGGTTGAGTTCTATTTCCTGAGAAGTAAAACCTTCCTGAGAGAGCTCTTTTCCCATCCAAATTTCTTCAGCTGCCTTTTTTCAGTTGCTTTGGTTCCAGCACTCGCCTCAGACAGCATTTTGCAGCCTGCTGTGTGTCTGGTGGGGGACAGGCTGTTAGGCAGCATTTTAACCCAGCTGAAGTCAGGCACCAGGGGAGGGAGGTTTCTGAGCTGGATAATTGCCTCAGCTGTACTGCGGCCCCGGTGTGCGAGGAGCACAGGCTTCAGCACCTCTGAGACACATTCTCATTGCCAACACCATCCAAAATCATCGCAGTTACTGGGGTTAGCAGGGACACTTGTCCAGGAGCACAGCCGGGCCTGCAGGGCGTTGTGTTTGCAGCTGGTGTGGAACAGCCCCACTGCGCTGTGACTGCCCCTGCCCCTCAGCTCATCCCTGCCCTGAGCACGCTGCCCACATTCACACCGCTGCACAACGGCCACACTGACACCCTACAGGAGAGAAACTTCTCTGCTTGCAGGAAGAAAACTTCATTACTTCTGTGAAGGGGGCCCTAATTCACAAATCAATTTTATTGGTTCTATATGGAGCACTAATCCTTTTAAGACTTCTGACACCCACTTTTCTGTCATGATGCCTGCTGAAGTAAGAACTAAATTCAGACTCATAAGCCAAGATTATATAATCACTGGAGGAAATACTCTTTAAAAAAAAGCAAAATTCCTTCACACAATTCACAGAACAAGACAGGTCTTTTAACTAAAGTTTCTCTCTTGTTTCTTGAGCTCCTCTCTAGTCAATTCCAGCAGTACCCTTTGTGTTTTATACAAAAATAAATAAATCCCCAAACCTGTGACTAACATTTCAGACTTGCGACTGAAAAAAGAACAATTTAATTGCAGTTTCCTGTTTGTTACAACAATGTTTACTCACTCCTCAGCTGGAAGTGGCAGGGGTGCTGGGAAAGCACGTGCAGCAATGCCGGCTGCGAATGGAAGTGCTTTTCACAGCAGCCCTGTGCCTGAGCTGGCTGTGCTGGCTGCTGGCCCTGCCGAGCCCTGGGCAGAGCCCCGGCTGCTCTGTGCTGCTCTCTGGGCACCCACAGCTCCCTCCCTACCCCAGCAGCAACACCAAGAGCTGCAGGTGCTGCAGGGCTGAGCTGCCGCCGCACCAAGAGGACAAATGAGCAATAACGTTCCATTACTGGAACAGCTCATCTGTCTGATGGAAGGAGGCAGCAAAGGGCACAAAAACCACAGAACAATCTCCAGGGCTGATGAAGAGCCCCTGAGTCCATCTGGGATCGGAGCAATGAGCTCCCTTGCGCTCCTCAGGGAAAATAAACTCCTGTTTGGTGTGAGAAATGCCCTGGGGTGATGGAGCTGCCCAGCAGAGCAGGCACAGCTCAGCCCCAGAGCCAAATCCCTCAGCCCCTTCCAACTCACTGCCAGTGTGGCCCCAGGGCAGGCTGTGGGTGCTCCCCTGAGGGAAACCCAGCCCTGCGCTCTGACAGAGGTCTTGCTCCAAGGGGTACAACTCCCACCCTAGAGGGGCACACGTGGAGTTTACCTCTGCTCCTGACTCCAACAGCAGCTCATGAATTCCTGCAAATACACAAATACATGTGTACCTGCTGTTGTTCCTCCTCCTCCCCTCTGCCCTGGCTGCACAGTCAGGCTGCTGGCACAAGGAATGTACTTTAATCAGCACATACACAGTTGCTTACCTAATCTGGGGTGATTTCTAGGCAGAACTATAGGAAATTAAAGGGGAAAAAAAGACAAAACTAATAACTGCAGAGGCCATTTCCCGTTTCCCAAATGTTATTTGTACTTTCAAAATAATGGTGTGAATCTGACTAAGAACCATTTACAGTCACTTCAGATCATTGCTTTCTTGTGGGTGTCATTTATAACCCAGGAAGAGGCTGCTAAATGAGAGCATTGTAGCTACAGAAAAACCATTCTAGGTTGCAACAGCAAATAAATTCAGATTGATTTTTATCCCCTGAGTGGGAAGGGAGGTGGAATTGTTCCTTCTGTCAGCGTTAACAGTCTGCCCTCTCCCCACAGACCCTCACAGGAGGGCAGATGCTGCCACAGCAGCCTCACCTCTCACACACCTTCCCAAAAATCCTTCCCAAAAACCTCAGGCTGCCTTTGGGAGACACAGCATTTGCCCAGGACACGGGAGCCTGGGCTCCAACCACGCTTTGCCCAAGGGATTGCCCTTTCCATTTCTGCAGAAAAGCATTTTGACTCCCTGCTTGGTGCTCATTCTTGCCTGTTGAACCTGTCCCACAATTATATATTGAATAATTAAATATTGTCTGGCTCAGAGAGAGAAGGTGAGCTGCACAGATTAGTCACAAGGCACTCCCTGAGAGAGAGGAGTCCTACCTAATCCTTGCTTTATTAATATTGCTGAATTTATATTAAACATTCAGCAGAGCAGGGACTGGAACTCAAGTCTCACTTCAAATCCCCATCAAGCCAGACAAAATTAAGGCCATGACCAGAAATGGAGCTACCTTAAGAATTTTAATACTGAGAAGGCAATTCCAGGGGCTGCAGCACTGACTTCAGCACCTAGCCAGGGATTTAGGAATCCCTGTCTTGCTGAGGCTTTCCACAGATAAAATCCCTTGTCACCTCCATTGCTTTCAGATTCTAAAAATACAAAAGAAAAATAAAATACTTCCCAAAAATTAAGTACTGAACCAAAACATGTCCTTCTCCTTGTCTTTAGTGCAAGTTATTAAAAACAAATACAAAGAATTAAAACATAAAGTCACTGCAAGCTGAATTTTAGGAGTTTGTGATTTCCCCAGGGAGACAGAACTTGCAGGGGGATTTTACCTTCCTTTTCCTACAATTCCTTTCCCCAGCATTCTTGGTACCAATTCTCTCACTGCGCTGCTGTTGAGGCAGCATTCTCTGCTCCTCAATCCCCAAGCCCAAGGCAAGAGCTAATTTCCCAGTGAACTTTGCCATTAAGTCATCAAAGCAAATGAGAGTTATTCCCACAGCAGAGGAGTGCTCCACGGGCAGCCAGGGGGTTAATGCATGGGGGAGGATGAGCAGGGCTGGAACCTCTGCTCAGCCACTCAAGGGACACCCAGAGGCTCCCAGAGACTCACCAGCCCTGCAGGGGCTGGGACCTGCCCTCGCTGGCCTTGCTGCCCATCTGTGCTTTTATTTGCAAAGCCCTGGGTGTCTCTGGGCTCCCTGTCCTGCTCTGCCTCTCCTGGAGCATCACCTGGGCCTCGGGAGGAGCCCCAGGGGAGCAGGAGGTGTTTTCTCCATAGCAACTGCCAGATGAGCGTGCAGGACAAACCCGCCCAAACCTCTCAGGGCTGCTGAGAACAGCCCCAGCGAGCAGGGACAGCCCTGGAGGATAAACTCACACTCAGGGGAGCGCTCTTCAGCAGCCAGGCACACAGCATGGGCGGGTTCTTGGTTTCAGTCACGGGGTACGCTTTTTGGAAACCCAAAAATGTGGCTGCTGAAAGTGCATGAGGCTCCAGAAATGGATGACAGAACAAATTTCCCAGGAGTGCTTGCTGATGACCATGGCCAGAAGCCAAAATAATTAAATTCTTAGAAAATCATGTGGAAAATGAAAGCAGTTTAAAAGGAAAAGAACTGGCCCTGATGCTTACAATAGTGAAGATTTATCCCTTTCTTGAACACAAATGTTCACTTGCCTATTTCCCAGTGTTTGGTTCTTCCCTCTGGAGTTACTTTATAGAGCTGAGGGTGGGGGGAAGAGACAAGAATGTATTGCCCACTTCCATTACAGGTTTCCCTAATAGTCTCACAAAAGCAAATGGACAAGAAAGTCTGGAGGGATTAATTTGGGTTTTTAAAAGAAAATAAATTACAATTTTTAATGGGGTTTTTTTTTTGGGTTTTGTGTTTCCTTAACATACCATGCTATTATTAGGAGTCAGTTTGTCTCAAAGGTAAGACAGAAGAGCAACAATGTGTTCTCACAACCAGACAACAGAAACCAAGGAGGAGGATTGGGTTTCATCCAGTTTGCCAGGAGCAAGCCCTGGGTTGAGCAGGTCATGGTGTTAGTTCTGTCTCTAGGTCAAAGACACTAAATAATTGACAAATATGTGTGTAAAGTCATCGGGAGCAACAGGGAAACAGGGTAACCCTGGGCACTCTGCCCGTGTGAAGCTGCTCTGACCCTGCAGATCCCTGTCCTGGCTCAGAGCTGGGCTCAGCCCAGGGGAGGGCACTGCCTGTGGCAGCTTATCCCAAAAACAGGAGAGGGCACTGCCTGTGGCAGCTTATCCCAAAAACAGGAGAGGGCACTGCCTGTGGCAGCTTATCCCAAAAACAGGAGAGGGCACTGCCTGTGGCAGCTTATCCCAAAAACAGGAGAGGGCACTGCCTGTGGCAGCTTATCCCAAAAACAGGAGAGGGCACTGCCTGTGGCAGCTTATCCCAAAAACAGGAGAGGGCACTGCCTGTGGCAGCTTATCCCAAAAACAGGAGAGGGCACTGCCTGTGGCAGCTTATCCCAAAAACAGG
>NW_005054362.1:297964-318126 GCF_000277835.1 Geospiza fortis
CAGGAGAGCACTGCCTATGGCAGCTTATCCCAAAAACAGGAGAGGGCACTGCCTGCGGCACTGCATGTGGCACTGCCTGTAGCAGCTCATTCCCAAAAACCTGCCCACCTGTCTGTTCCAGGACAAAGAAATGCAGGTCTCAGAGGGTCAGATGCTGCCCGTGGCTGGGGCAGGCTGGATGTGACCCACTCTTCCTCCAGCATCTGCCCCTGGTTGGATCTTCCCCATCGTTCCATCCTCTTTCCAAGCTCCCAGGGCAGGATTTCTCATTTCCCATGGCAGCATCCTGCACCCTGTCCTGAGGCAAGCTCAGCGTGAGGCGTCAATCTGCACGGATCTGCAGCAGCCCAACCCCTGCCACTTTTAATTGGCTCCATCTCTGCAAGTCATCTTGAGACACTATTCTGAAAATTAGCCTTATTGCTCTATTTGCAGCCATCTCAATGTCCTTTGTAGCTGTTGTATCATGCGGGGAAGCTGCCAGGGCAGAGAAGTGAGATGGCAGACCCAGGGTGACACAGAGGGATTGCCAAGGGACAGCAGCTGTGGGAAGGGCCCCTGGTGCTCCCCTGTCCCTGCAGGGCAGGAGCTGTGCAGGGAGCTCTGCCATGGAACCCGATGGGAAAGGGCACACAGGGAAGGGAGAGGCTGCATCAGAAGCACAGAGCAGCTCAGAGAGAGAGGAAGCACCAGCAGGCAGAGCTTTCAACACCCCTGGGCCAGGAGAAAGCAAAGGAAGAGGCAGAGTGTGGCACTGCACATCTCTGCTGCCTTGCCACACCAGGAGGATAAAGTGCATGGGGCCTTTTCTTCCCTAAAAATGTCAAGCACAGGATTGCATGGAGCTAGCTTCATTTAATTAATTATAACTACAATGAAACACAGTTTATAGCTCTGTTTTTAAGACTTATAGAGCTATCTTCATTTAATTCATTATAACTATAATGAAACGCAGCTTACAGACCTGTTTCTAGGAGTTGTAAAGCTGCAGTCAGTGCTGAAAACCCACTATGATTGATTTTGTTTTCCCTGCTCTGGGATGTCAAACCAGGCACACCATATGCTAAAAATAAGAAGTAGCCCCTACCCTGTGCTCCGTGTTGGGGTTTGAGCTTTCAAGCAATGTGTGGTTCTTTGGAAAGACTGGAGGCAAGCATCCAAAATTATTGGTAATCTGGAAAACATGGCCTGTCTAAAATGGCCCAGGCTCCAATTCCTCCTTTCTCAAACTGTCCTTGAAGAAACACCAACTTTTTAAGAGGAAAATAAAGCTTCTGAACGAGTTACTCCCTGAAGAGACTCAAAACTCCATCACCAGAGGCTTTTACCAGTAAATGTGATTGTGTTCTACACACATTTCAAAATTGTCAGAGACAATTACACAGCCATTTGCCACTCCTTAGCTGACAAGTGGCAGCAAGCTGCACAGCTGGGAAGTTCTGTAGCCCAGGAACACCCAGAAAAAGCAGCCCTCTCTAGGAATCTGCAGTTTGGCAAATATTTCTGGCTTTTAACCCAAAGTCAGTGGGACCCATATTTCAATTAAGGATGACAAAGTAACATCCATGTCAAATCATGAGGAAGATTTGTGTGGAGCAGCATCCACCCCCTGAGGAGCTGGATTCTGAAAATGATCTCTTGACCCCAGCAGTCTCAGCGACCCTCAATTATGCAACGATGTCTTCTCCCGTTTCCATGGCAGCGGCAGCAGTGACAGCAAAGGCTCAAGGTCAGGCACACAAACTGAGAAGTCATTTCTGTGCTCCATGTGAGCTTTAGCTGCAGCAGTGGCAGATAAATCCTGCATCCCTGCCTGCTCTCCTGTCTCAAATGCACAGGGAAAGGGAACCAGGACTGCTGGAGCCCAGTGCAGCTCTGTGCCTCTTATTGTGTGCCTCAAGAGAGCACCTCAGAGTTTAACAGTATTTCTGATGCTAAGGGAGCCTCTTTTCTTTAATGTAATTCCCTGTATTTTCCATTTATTCTATTTTATTTTCAGATTGCTTTACTGGGAAAATACGTAAGCCACACGTAGCTAAGGGCTGTGTCAGACTGGGCAGTGATTTACAGGCTGCCCAGAGCTCTGCACGAGGCACATGCTTAAATAACATTTGTATTCTGCAATGCCACAACTGTAATATTTGTTCTTATTATTCTGCATAAAGCTGACACAGAGTTCCAGGATTATAAATTGGAGCCAAGGGTGCAAATGAAGCAGTTCAAGCAAACTCTTGAGGTTATTGCTGTTCACAGGGAATTGTCCCATTTGTGATGAATGAGCAGCCTTTAATTGTTGCTCTGGAGCCAGGCACCAAGCTGTGACTCACAGTCCTCCCACCAGCACTTTCATGGCTTCAAATCTGGTATTAAAAGATGGAAAACTAGGTCCAGCTAGGACGTTTAAAAACAAGTTAATGTGAAATTCAAAGCTATAGATTTTTAAAACCTGAAAGTTTCTGCTGCTGTAATTCTAGAAGTAAAGGAGACAAGCTGTCCTTCAGAGAACCTTGGCAGCAGGGAGAGGGTGCATCAGAAACACAGACACAGAGGAGTGACAGCACCGTGTGCTGCTCCCCCGTGTCTCAATCCCATTCTGTTAACAGCACCCTTGCCCTGACTCCTCTGCACCTGGCACCTGCTGTGCCACGAAGGACTCACCAGGAGCGATCCAACATGAGGCGTGGGGCCAGCAGAGAGTTCTGCTCTCATTACATGCTGTGCAAACCCTGGCTTGCCTTAAGGAGATGAGATGGAGAGGTGAACCCCCAGGTTCTGCAGAGGACGGATCACACCTGCAGCTACTGCCCTTGGAGTCAGGGAACTGATCCAGCCACAGGTCAGTAGTACAGCACAAGGCTCTGGACAAGATGATAAACAGCTGGAGGGGGCCTTGGCAGGGCTCCTTCACCTCCAGCACTGATTCTGTTCTGTTCACAGCGAGGTTTCATCACAGGGATTTAATAACCAGGTTTTAATAAACCTCATTCTCTCCTGACATCCACATGCGAAAGCAAACATGACTAAGCATCTCTAATAAAAATTGGTTTATCTGTACACTCAGAAAAACCAGCACCTGTCAAAGATGAAGTTTTCCTTGCATATTTTGTACTCATCTGTTTTGTTTTGCTGCCCTTCCTAACACAGAAACAGGCACCAGCATCAGAGCTGCTGCTCCTTTGGAGCCAGTATCAACAAATCCTGCCTAAGGAGCAGTGACAGACACAAAACTCTTCCCACAAAGGACAGCTCTGGCTCTGAAAGACACAGCCAAGGAAAAATCAAGCTGTGGAAGGCTCCCAATGTCACCCAGCTCAGGCAGGGCTGGCTGTTGCTCCTGGCAGCAGAATTAGCCCTGGTAGGAAGGGTCCCACTGCTTGTGAGAGCTGCTCAAAGGCAGCAGCTCTCCAGGTAACCAGACCCACTGCTTTGCTACTCCCCTCCCACTACAGGGAGCTTAAAGATTTTGGATTTTTTTCATCAGTTTAAGCCTGTTTCTATTTGTCCCTGCTTGTCTCCTTTTTGCAGAGCAGCCTCCCCTCTGCAGCTATGCTTTACATCCTTTTAATCTTTTAATACTCCTCCCAAAAAGTGCCTGAAATGCTTCTGAACAATGACAGCGTGGCCTGGAGCCTTTCTGCAGCTTGTGACTCTCAGCACCTGCAGTGAAGAAAGCACTCCCATTACTGTCATTATGATCTCTGAAAGATTAGCACTTCCTCATTAATACCCTCATTGGCAACATTCAAACCCGTGTTATTTTTAGTCTAAAACCCTGAGTCTAATAAGGAGACACCCAAACTGCATTTGTATTTGTCATATTCAATGAGCCAAAAATTTAATTAGGTTGAAGACATTATCATTGGCAGTAGCACTTCAGCTCACTAGTTGTTACTGCTTAATACTTTCATTTTAATTATTTCCTTTGTTGCCAGTCAACTCTCCTCCTTCCAACAGTGTCTAGGAGGTGCATCCCTCATGCTGTTTGAAGCCATGTTCAATGAGCACGATTCCTTACACACAGTGAGAAATTGGGAAGAAAAGGAGCTACTGAAAGCAGATTTGGCCTGTCACACTGCTCTAATGGATGGCACATGGAAAAAGCGCTTTCCTTTTTCATTAGAGCACACAAAAGCAGGTGCTCCCGTCTCTGAGGGCTGCCTGCAAACATCTGCCACCCAGAAAGGCATAGAAAGGATTTTCTGTTGCTGTGGATTTCGAATCCCTGTAGACTTTCAGAAGAGTTTACAGACTGCAACTTGCTCCTCACCTTCCTTGTGGAAGGAGATGAAAAATAAAAAAGCAGAAACGTTCTCTAATGGCATCCCAAAGAGGTGGGATGTAGTTATGGAGAACATTGTGGGATTGCTGCGGCAGGAGAGCTCTCGTGAGAGCTCCAAGCAGCGCCGTGATTGACAAGAACATTCTGTGGAAATGAACAGCTGGGAATGATCCTTACAACGAGGAGTCCTTGGACACCAAGTGGCATCAAACAGGAGAGGAATCACAAGAACAAGGGGCAGCAAACACACAGGAGCTCTCGGGATAACAGCTGATGATAAAGCAGCGAAGTTATCAGCACTGACGCCCAGATTTGTATCCCAGGCAGGAGGGGCTGGGGAGTGTTTATAAACAAAGGAAAACACCGAGGCAGAGCCCTGGGTTCATAAATGAAGGAAAACACCGCGGCAGAGCCGTGGCAGGGAATGGATCAGTGATTAAATAAATGCATGAGCAATCTGCACAGCAGCCCGTGCTGCAGGGGTGTAATCGATGGCTTTGCAAAGTGCTTTGGAATGGCCAATGACTGACTGTGAGAGCCCAGGTGTGTGCAGCACCTGAGCAGCTCAGGACAGCCCTCCTGCCCTGGGGGAAACGCTTCTGAACAGCTCAAACAACAAAGGAAGGACTAGGTCTGCATCAAAGCTACGGCTCTGTTTCAGTTTCCTGTGCAGGGGTTTGTGATCTATTGAAAATGCAGATGGAACTAGCACAGCAGCTGACATGACTTACTCCCTGTGCTGAGATTTTCCTGCAGCCCTCTTTTGCTCCCATTCACTACAGCTGCTGCCATTTTTTCCAATTTTCAGTCATTAATTTAACTAAAGAGAAAACATATTTTTCCAATGGATAACTGTTTTACTATTTCACTGAGTTTGAGGGATGAAGAAAATAATGAATTGAGAGAAAGAATAGGGTAAATAGCAAAGAAATATTTCTGATTTTGCTGTAATTGCTTTCTCCATGGATGATTACGATAGCTATCACTTTTGGTTCACTGAGTAAAGCGTACAGTTTATAAAAAAGACAGATTTTTCCAACTCATTGGACCATTTCAGAGTAAGCAGTGAGAATGTATTTAATAAGAGTTGGACTTGGCAGTTTATTCAAGAGAAGTTAATGGAAGTGTCTCTTCTGGACAGCAGCATGCAGAAGTGAGCTGGCTGGGAAATCACACGGGGCTGGCTAAATGTGCTCTGTGGGTTCTAAACCAAAACCACTCCTGCAACGGAGACAAGCTGGGCATTCCTTCCTCTGCTGCAGGTAGTGTCTGTCAGTGCCAAACAGATCTCTGGCAATTCTTTGTGTTATACTTTAGCCCTTGCAGCCGAGGGAGCTCAGGCAGTCCAGTTATTACCTGTGCTAAATGTGATCAGCAAGAGCTGTCCCATGGGGAAGGAAATGTGCCCTTGTCCAACACTGTCACACCGGGGATCCCTCTCACTGCAACACAAAAGTCACTTGCCATGCAGAAAGCAATGAGACTTTGAAAGGGGTGGGCAGTAAGCAAAAAAAAACCTTATTTCGGCCCTTATACGTCAATGAATGAGCTGAGTAAAGTCTTTAGATGCAGCAGAAATAAGTCAGAAAGAGAGTTCCAATGGTTCATAACTCAGAAATGTAATCATGCGCCTTTTCAAGCACATGAGCAATTCCATTAAACTAATCTGCTTTAATTGCATTAAGCTTAGAGAGGCTACTGCTTAAACTCGAACATATGATTAGTTATGTCCCTAAAAAAGAATGCATAATTCAAACAAATGCTGTAGGTATGCATTTAAATATTTCAAGGTATTAGATTCTATTAACTATAACAAATTAGCTTTTTGGCAGAAAATCTGTTCCCTGGATGCAAAACATTCTCATTAAGCCACAACTGAATTATTGCTCAAAATTATTTTGCTGAGAATCAATTGCTAATCCTCTGATAAAAGGTTCAAGAATAATCAATGACAACTAAAGGAAAAGTTCATATTCTATTCGTGTTCAATATGATTCAAAAACAACACAAAAACATGATCTTAAGTAAATTCAAGCAATAAAAGGAGATGATAATAATTCTTTGCTCAGCTCTTTCCAGTAAACTGGTCTTGCACAATTAAAGTTTCAGACACTAAAAAAGAAGCTATTTTCACACACATAGGAAAATTACTACAGTGACCAAACACTTACTATTCAGACTGTCACAGGAGCCTATCATGCTTTAATTAGTGTCTCTGATCATAAACTGTTTAATTGTATTCATTCTGCCTTAAATTACTGGGTATTTTGCAGTTTATGTATCATTAAAGCTTAGTCTTTTATGTTTCTTCTTAAATTCCTTTTAGGGGCACTATTTATATTTACTTTACACAAGCAAAGGAGCACAGCAGTGGCAGTGAGAGCAGAACAGGATGTCCAGCAGGATGCTCTCTGGTGTCCCCTCTGTGACAACCTGAAGGGACCAACAAGCCAGGAGCTGCACTTTGTTCTGGGGGAAATGGGAACGGGGAAGATGAATAATAAATGCATTTTAGGACACTAAAAGGAATTTTGTTCACAACTTTCTTTTCTGTTTTGGCTTTCAAACCTGAGGTGTGCCAGCTGCTGCCTTCCAAGCAGAGCACTGGCTCACCCCGGTGCACATTCTGCAGTCACGTTTGAGTCAGCATTTGAGAGGACCTGCTGCCATATGGAAAATCAGGAACAATTACTCTAAATAATTACATCAGTTTATTGCTGCTTGTTGCCAAGAGAAACAAGCCTTGTTGGTAATATCCACTTGCATTGCCAAGTAACTTAATTTTTCAGAAAGTAAACATGCTCCAGCAGCAGCACTTCTTCAGCAATAAACACCCTTTCTAACTGATCCCATCATGACTCAGAATGTCTCTCTGTTGTCAGGATTTCCTGAGGTGATCTCTGCTCAGGTGTGGCCTGAGCCACCACACCTGGATTGAGACATGCAGCGATGGTGTCTGAGCCCAGCCTGGGCTTCCCTCTGCCACTGGGGGGAATCAGAGCTCTTGGGGCAAATGAGAGGAGCATTTAACACAGGACACCAGCTGCAGCAGGAGCCAGCAGCAAGGACCAGAGCCCAGTGCCCGTGGTGTCAGCTTGACTGAGCTTAGGGGACACAGAGCCAGGGCAGTGGAGTTCAGTCCTTGTCAGTGTGATTAAAGCTTTCCTTTGGCAGCAGAGCCTGGCCAGAGGCGAGCCTGAGGAGGAGCCTGTTCTGTGACACCTGCAGGCTGGGATTTCTGGGCTGCAGCAGCTGCTGGGGTTTGGGTTTGAGCTTGGGAACATCCACAAGTGTGGGGCCACTCAGCCAGGTGCTCACAGACCTGAGCCACCAGCGAGAGAGGTGGCACCTCCTGGTGCTCCTGCCACAGCCCCTTGGTCAGCACTGCCAGCCCCTTCAGCTCATGGTCAGGGCAGGGCTGACTCTGCTGGGAAGGCGGCTGACCTGCTGTCCCTGCTGTCTGTCCTGCTGTCCCTGCTGTCTGTCCTGCTGTCTCTCCGGTCCCTGCTGTCCCTGCTGTCTGTCCTGCTGTCTCTCTGGTCCCTGCTGTCCCTGCTGGCACAGCAGCTCACTGTCTGCCCATGTACGTCTCACCCCAGCTGGAAAAGACAGCACTGAAGTCCCTGTTGTTTCTGCCCCAGGTTTGCTGGACTGAGCAGGCTCCCCTCCACAGTTCCTTGCCCTGCAGCTCCCATTTTCTGCCTCTGGCTGTCTGCAAGCACAAGCCCAGCTCTGAAGGAGCCACTTTTCTTCATGTCCCCCCTGGCTGCTGTGAGTGGATGCCAAAGCTTTCCTGCCTCACCAAATCCCACCGTGCCACCTTCATCAGCTCTGCCTTTGTGAGCAGGCTTGATAAACTGCTCCTGCCACAGCCCAGCCCTGCCCTCAGCGATATCCATGGGGTGCAGCACCCAGGGATGCCTGCCAGCCCCTTTATTTGGGGTACACAAAGCATTCTGCAGCCTTCAGGGATCCCTCCCTCTGCCAGCTCCACTTGTTGATCCAAAAACTCCCCTGCAGTCGTTCCTCACAGAAACTGCAAACCTTCCTGCTTTTCTGGTCTCCGTGACTGTCACTGGTTTGTTCTGCTGTGCACACCAACCCTCCTGGGCTAACAGCCTGTAGTCAGCTCCCAGGAGCTGCAGTGCTTGGAGCCACGGGGATTGCACGCCGTGAGGAACACTTCCCCTGCCCCTGTCAGATCAGAGCCCTGCTCTCCTTTGTTCTCTTATTTCTTGGAAAATACACACAAGGATTTCATACTAGCATATCAACTCTGTGCTAGAAAGGCTTTATAATTATCTTTTTTTCCAATAGGCCAGTTATTTTCCCCATGACATCCTCTGTACACAAAACTCTGCTTCATCATGCCTCACTGCTATGTTAAATCAGGGTATAAACACTTCCCAGGATCTGATTTGAACATGTATTTACACACTTCTCTTTTCAAACTTCCTTTCAGGACCCACTTCTTTAATGATATGTACAGAAGAACTGTTCTCTAAGTTCTATTTACCTTCTATTGTATTTTGTTGACTTAATTTATTTCTGTGAGGAAAGCTGTTCTGTAAGAGCATATTTCCACTTAATAACTTAATGGTTCAAGTTTTCAGATGTATCAACCCTCTGATAATATTTTTTCTCCACTTTTCTCCCTGTAACTTTTGTTAGGTCGAATCCTGAATCTGTAAAATGAAAAAGCTTTGGCACAAAGAGCACCTCTCAGCCAGGGTACCTGGAGGAGTCTCATTCTCAGTACAGAATTACCCCGTTCCAAATCTACAGCTGATAATACTTGGGCTAGGAACATATGCTCCTCATTAATGTTCCTCGACCAATCATTCATAAATCAATTTACTTATGCACACACAGAGTTTAAATAAAATAAAGTGTGTTAGTGTGCAGGGTGCAGTGTGTATTGAATCCATTCCTTGCAATACAGTAAAATATCCAAGTACATGGAGCAACCTCTGTAGCTCCTCTGGTACTTATGAGATGTGTCATTGTTTTCATATTTCTAACAGTGCAGAAAAATGGGCATTGACAACATACAGTTATTTGCTTCCTAAGTTTCTATATTTCCTTCGTATTTCTGAAGGTCACAGGAGCTCAGCCAAACCTGAAACAGTCATTTTAATTCCCAGGCTTCTCATTTCACTACAGTGTAATTATCTTATTGATTTTTGTGTAGACTTATTTACTGTTTTTCTTTTCCTGTTGGATAAGTGTATAATAAGTAAACTAACTTCAATTAGGTAACTGTCACCAACATTTAAAACTTAATGACAATTTCAAAATTACATAAGTAATCCAAGCGTAAAAATTATTTTTTGTGATACCATTTCAGAACAGTGGCACCAAATCCTTATCATACAATAACCTGTGCCTCAGAAACATTAAACACAAACCATCAGCCCATTTTTCTTCTATCTAAGTTCCATATTCTTTTGTTTATATACAGTGTCATTTCTCTATTGGGACTAAAGCTTCTTTAGGAGATACAAAATGGAATATTCAACATCTTAATTTAGCCCTGATATATTAACTTATCTTCTTAGCTACACACATGTAATCTCTCTATATATTTCAGAGATCAGAATTTGTCCTTGTACATTCAGAGGTATCTCTGTGTGTGCCTTACATTTCCCCTCCAGACTTGCTCGTGCTATTTCAAAGGTGGTTCACTCCCAGAGGCCACCACCCCAAGAGGCTCCAGGCACTATGATATAAAGATCTGCTTGAATTTAGGCACACATTTAAATCCCGTGTAAGTCTGTGTGCTTTGTAATGTCAGGAGAGTCTTAAAGATAAGCATATGCCTAAATATTATACTGAACTGGGGCTAGAAACAAGGTCTGTCCTCAGAAGGAGCAGAAGAGTTGCAATAACCCAGGACAGATTAAGGATGCTCTGTGAAATTCAGCTTTTGACCGTAGCAGGAAGAGGAAAGTCTCCATTAACAAAAGGGAAAACAATGGATCAGCAAATGCTGGAGCCTGCAAGAGGCAGGGAAACACTTCAGCTCCTGCGGAGCCACAGGTTTCACCCCGTGCAGCACGCAGCTTTACCAGAACACAGGTTAACTGGCTGCTTTCAAGGGGAGGACACCTTTAACAGTGTTTGCTCTCTGAAGAGGGATGGTGCCAGTGCTCTGGGGGCAGCCCTTGGTGTAACATTGCTCCTGGGAGATTGGTGTTGTAATTTCAATGAGAAGAACTTACTTGAAGGCATTAGCATCTCCGTGGACCTTGTAGTTGTCTGCACTGATCCTGGAGATGACTCTTGTGACAGCAATGAGAATGCCGATGTTGACCTGGAGGAGGAACAAGCCTTGGTCAGGAGTCGGAGGGGCAGGCTGCCCTGGGAGGGTGTGGTACAAACACAGCAGCAAACAGAACCCTCTGTGCTGGCTTTATTTGCCAAGAGAGGCTGCCAGGGCTGGGCTGGTGTCAGTGATTCCCGCCCCCACAGCTTTTCTCCTTCCTTCAGCAGCTCCCCTGCCTGGTCAGGAAAACCTGGCTGGGTGCATTGCCCACAGCCAAGGTGCTCAGGATCCTCACACACAAATCAATATCCTGACTGTAAATCAATGCCCTGCCTGTAAATCAGTACCCTGATTTTAAATCAACACCCTGATTGTAAATCAATATTCTGACTGTAAATCAATGCCCTGCCTGTAAATCAGTACCCTGATTTTAAATCAACACCCTGATTGTAAATCAATATTCTGACTGTAAATCAATGCCCTGCCTGTAAATCAGTACCCTGATTGTAAACCAATACCCTGTAAACCAATACTCTGACTGTAAATCAATACTCTGACTGTAAATTGATGCCCTGCCTGTAAATCAGTACCTGATTTTAAATCAATACCCTGATTGTAAATCAATACCCTGACTGTAAATCAATAAACACCCTGACTGTAAATCAATACCCTGATTGTAAATCAATAAATACCCTGATTGTAAATCAGTACCCTGATTGTAAATCAATACCCTGACTGTAGATCAATATCCTTGCCTGTAGATCAATACTTTGATTGGAAATCAATACCCTGCTGTAAATCAGTACCCTGACTGTAAATCAATACCCTGACTGTAAATCAGTACCCTGATTGTAAATCAGTAAATAACCTGATTGTAAATCAGTACCCTGATTGTAAATCAATACCCTGACTGTAAATCAGTACCTTGATTGTAAATCAATAAATACCCTGACTGTAGATCAGTCAATCTTGGTTACAAGACCATTTTAAAGGAGCAGTGAGAAAAATATGGTAAATCTGAACTGTGCTCTTCAAAGGCTCTGCTCTTTCTGATGTCAGGTCCAGCAGAAACATCAATAAAATGAAAAGAATTCCCAAGAGAAAAGCAGGAAATCTTGAAAAGACTAACACTGAAAATGTTCAACAAAGGAAAGTTTGTGCTGGAGTCACAGGTGAAGGAAGAAGGAAATCTTTATCTCTTAAAGGAAATGTGGCAAAGATTGTCTTGCTGTGCAAAGACCTTGGGTTTAAAGAAAAAGAAAAGGTAGACAATGTGAAGGTGAAAGACATATTTCCCCCCTCCTGTCCAAAGCTGCCCATCAGCTACAAAGCATCAAGAACAAGGGTAGAACAAAACTATCCTGAACTACAGAACAAAAAGAGAGAAGACTTCAAAAAAGCGCTGTTCCTCAGTTAAAACTCAATAATCATCCCCTACTTTGACATAAATATTCTGAGGACGAGAGGGTAAATTAGAGATGTTTAAATTTGAATATAATGATTTCCTTGGGTTTTTTCCAAATCTTCTGACCCCTTTTTTAATTTTAGGTTTCTGAAGGCAGATCATCACGTGCTGTAGAATCAGAGCATATCTGTAATAGTTCATTTTTGCCATGGCTCTTGAGTTTATCCAAAGGCCATCCTGTGGAACTGCCAGCTCCTCAAGTGTGCCTGTTGCTCAATCAGCTTTAAGAGATAAGAGGTGAAATTCAATGGTCTTGGGACCATTTTCCCTATTGGTACCAAATCATATTTTGTAAATAACCTCTGTTAATCCTTTGAGGTGGTAACGAGCACATTTGAGAAAGCCATTTCTGTGCTGTACTCAGAGCCTTGCAAACACTCAAACTGCAGCACCAGGAAAATACAGTTTACAGGGACAGAAAGAGAGAGGCCCTGCCCCTGCAGCCCAGGGTCTGCTCCTCACCTGCCTGCAGCACAGCCTCTGCTCCGGGCACAGAATTCCCTGAACTCTGCCCCATCCATGGAAACACCAAGGCAGCAGATGGCTGACAACAAACAAACCTTCTGCCAGAAGTTTTAATGTCTTCTGTCAAGAATTCAGGTGCTTTGTCAGGTTGGGTTTTTCCCCCTCGACTGAAGACACATCCCAGGGCCACTTGGGCTGAGCTCAGTTTGGTCTGCAAATTAACTGCAAGGGCTTTAAGAGGATGATGTAGAGGCTTGTGTGCTGTGTTTGGGGTGTGGGGGACCGTGACCTCAAAGCCTTAAGATGTAGGTAGAAGCCAAAAGACCTACATATAGAGGGAACTATTTCCTTCATCATACCCCTTGACTCAAACCCCAAGGGAAGAGCATATTTGGTGTGGGAATCTGTGTAGGGCTGGGAGGTTCTGTGAATTACTGCCTAGAAAATGTGTGTGAGTGTTCCTCCCCAGCCACAGTCCCTCCACATCCTTCTGCTTTAGGCTCCATGGTGTCTGGGCTGCCCGTGAGGCTGAGCAGGATTAATGTGGATGGACTGTGTCTGCCTGGTCTCTGGGGAGTGGGAGTTGAAAGGAGCAGTCCCTGTTTTCTTCACAGCATAATCCTCTTTCTTGGCAGAGACACTGTGGATCAAGCAAGTCAAAAACTGCTTTTTGAGAAGTATTTTCAGACTTAAATGCTAGTTTATGCAGCTGGTGGCTAATTTGTTGTTTAAAGAACACAGGCACACATGCACACACACCAGATAGTGTTTAGCCCTGTTATTTCCCTATAGGCATCAACACATTTTTCATCTGGAATTTTCAATGCCCAGAGAGGTAATTTGTCAGCTCTCTTGCAGCTATTTTGGGCAGAGCTGGGTTTAGACTATTTAACAAATTGCTCTACGTGGATCAACCTTGTGAGCTCACTCTTTCTCTTTCTGAAAGTATTTGCACCCCTACAAGAACATAATTTGAGCTGCACAAATGTTATACATCATAAGCCAGAGCCAGCCAGTTAAACCCTTACATTCTCTGCCAAGCAGCTGCACATGCAGACTGCAGGAGGCTGTGCTGGCTCAGGTGATGAGCATCTCACTGCCTGTGTGTTTTGGTGACCACCATCCTTGGGCAGCAGCCTGGGAAGCTTTGGTGCCACTGACAGCGTCTCACTTCCTCCTTTGGCGCTGAGCAATGGCAGGAAAGCAGTGCTAATGTGAGCAGGGGACATTTGAATATTAGATTATTTTAATTGCTCTCCAATCATCTATATCTACATACCTTGGAATGCATACTGAGGTGCTGACCTGGCACAAGGCTCTCTGCAAACACTCCTGACCCCTGGCGTGAGCACAGCTACAACTGCCTGCAATTTAATGTGTGAGCATCATTCACACCTGCTGTGGAGGTGTGAGCATCATCCTTCACCTGCTGTGGAGTGTTTGTGTGCCAGCCCTGCAGCTGTGACCCTGCACCCCTGGGAAGGAGCAGCTCATCAGCAAACTCACCTGGACAGCCCTGCCCTGCCCACCTGCCCTGCCTGAGCCCAAACTCACCTGGACAGCCCTGCCCTGCCCACCTGTCCTGCCTGAGCCCAAACTCACCTGGACAGCCCTGCCCAGCCAACCTGCCCAGCCTGAGCCCAAACTCACCTGGACAGCCCTGCCCTGCCCACCTGCCCAGTCTGAGCCCAGCAGACTCACCTGGGCAGCCTTACCTGAGCCCAGCAAACACACCTGACAGCCCTGCCCAGCCCTGCAAGCTGTGTCTGTACCTACCAGAATGACAAACATGGCTGGTGCCACAAAAGCCCAGATTGCTCCGTCCTCCAGGGAGAGCCAGCAGCTGCAGGGAGATCAGAGTTGTTCCAGAGGAAACACACAGTCATTTAATCAGTAATGTCATTAATTAAAAAAAAAAAAATTATAAAACAACTAAAAGAGAGTGCAAGAAGATGATGAATTTTGGAAGGAAGAGAATGACAGCCCGTCAGGACAAGGCTCCTTCTCCCCTGACACTGGGGACCCAAGGTGGGATCTCACTGGGGTTTGTCACACAGTCAGTGACACCTCCCTGCCCCAGCCCACCTCCACAGAGTGCAAAGCTGGGAAGAGAGGAAATGTTTTATTTGCAATTTGCTGTTCTGGTGTCCTTGGCCACAGGCTGTTTCAGGGCTGGAGCACTCTGAAATGTCTCATTGCAGTGAATTTGTCTCATTGCAGCCAGAGACAAATTGCAGCCCTCCCTGCCTCCCCTGGCTGGTGGTGGGGAAGGGGCTGGCAAACACAATCAGGCTCTTCTTACAGCCCTGAAGAGATGGACCACTTGTGAAGTTATTTTAGGATTAAATTCTATAGTGCGCTTTCAGATAATTTTGCTCTTCTTTTCCTACATTAGAAAGGAAATTAATTTTCAACGTTTTGGACATTATCCATTCCAGATTTCAGGTGTGTAACTGCAGTTCTCTTCGGCAGATTGAGTATCTTTAATCAATGATTACTCTCATCTTGGTGCAAGCTTTCCCCCCTGAGCAGGGAGCTCGCTGAGGAGTGATTCAGTGAAAAGCAGGAAAAGATCTCAGGAGCTCTCTGTGCATCATCTCTGTGAAAACCAGACATGAGGCTTCTGTGTTTAACAGCATCTCTACACAAGTCATCCTGTTGCAGCCTCTCTGCTCAGGGCAGCACCACAGCCCAGTTAGCACGTTTACAGATTTCCTCCCCACCAGGTTTTCATCCCCACGGCACCTGCAGGAGGGGATTTTCATACTCACTTGCCACTTTCTCCGTAGCTGTCCAGGGACGAGGAGGCAGAAATGACACAGATCACCAGCGGGCAGCCTGCAGCAGGGCAGGGAAAGGCAGATCCAGAGGCATTATTAGGAATAAAAGTACATCTTCCAGTGAGCCCTGCAGGTTCTGCTAAATTGTGTATGAACAGCTCAGAGCCATTTTCAAATTTAGTCTAACTTGACATCCTCCTGCAGCTGTTTAATCCAACATTAATTAACTGATGTCAGACAAAATGACTTTTTAATACAGTACTAGTTTAACTGTTAAACTGGATCAGGGCTGATTTCCCTGGGAACCACAGTCCTGTTTAAGCCTGGGTTTGGTTTATGGACTTTCTGCCTCTTGCTCTCCAAGCAGTGCTACATGTGAAGCAGCATCAGCCTTATTTTAACCACTTCTAACCACTGCCAGGTCCTGTTGTGCCACCTCATTCCAGGCCAGGAGCTGGAGAGGAGGCCAGAGATTTATTGCCAGCAGCTCTGAATGCAGTGAAACCCATCCCTTCAAATATTAAATGATTGCCCGCTAATTCCTGTATGATTTAATAAAATGTGAAGGTTTGAGCTTTGATCATCTTACAGAATTTAATAAACAGGTCCCAGACAGAGTATTAGACATGATAGCTTAAAATATCAATTTTCTTTTTAATTCTTTAGGTTTTCTGCATGATGGTTTTACAAAATTCTCTGACAGACAATTTCTGCTTAATTTTACCACTATCATCCTCACAAATCATGTAAAGTTTTCTAGTACTGGCAGAAGTATAATTTTTGGAAGAAGTATTTTCGTTCTTTAATAACTGCAGCTAGAAGCACATTTATGAATGTTTATATATTTATATGAAGCTATATATTTATAAATATGGGGTATCCTCAGTAGTTAAGAAGCATTGTATTTTGAAAGCTTCTGTGACTTCTTTACAAGGAAAAACCCCAAAGAATACAAAAAAAAAAAAAAAACCAGGCTGTAGAAATTCTGTGGCAGATAATTCAAACCAATTTTAGGACATCAATTCTAAAAGGCTAAGTATGTCATTTATTGAGAAAGATGAAGCATTAGACACAACAGAAAGTGTATTGCCCTCCAATGATGAAAATATCTACTTTGCTTGATGGGGATGAGTATATTCTCCCAATTTATATTGGGAAGTTCATTTTCTATGATTTTCTTCTGCTGTGTACATCAGATCTGGGCAACAAATAACAGGAAATTATGGAATTTATGTCATTTGACAGCTCAGAGCAAAATCTTCACTCTGTGGCAGTTTCTGCAGGAAAGGAAACTGGCTGAAGTGGGAAAACACACAGCACCACAAACTCTGTCACCTGCAAATGGAGGGACAAGAAAGCTTTGCTACAGCAAAGCACCAGCCCACGAAGCCTCCTGACACCTCTGTGCCTGTTTTTCATGCATGACTTTGCAGGATGCAGATGGAATAAGCCACTGGTGTGAGTTAGCACCAAAGAAAGAGCACAGCAGTGAGGTGGGACTTCCGTCCCTCGGTGCTGCCACTGATGTGGTAATCAAGGGTCTGATCTGGTCTGGCCTGCAGAGGTTGTGGCACTCCCTGCACTGGAGTTGCCTCAAGGACTGCACCTTTTGAAGCCTGATTGCAGTCAGAAGAATGATGCATTTTCTCATCCAGCAGACCTGCTCTCAGTAAGGCAAACTGTGATCACAAGATGACAATTTCAAATATGCTTCTGAATATAATCTTGTCCTATAGTGAGGAGACTTAAAGTAAGCAGCTACTAAATGCTTACCCCATCCAATTCCATAATAATACAAGTGCTTGCTTTCTTCTGACCCAAATACTTTGATCACCATGCTGTAAAGATGAAATCCTTCCACCAGCATCCATGCAAACGCACTCAGGAAGAAAAAATGAAGGAGAATGGCCAATATCTTGCAAGGCAGCTAAATTAGGAGTAAAAATGAATACATTAGTTCTTTGTGATACAGTCACATCAGTTTTCTTTCTTTTTTAACTTCTATAGATATTTACAGGCTAAATGCTAAATCACTGGAGTAAAACTGTCTTAGAAAGCAATAGACAATTTCATTTTTCTACTGCATTTTCAGATAGCTTCAGAGCAACAAATCCTCTTACCTTTAAAACAATAATAAAAAAACCCCTTTACAACATTGCCAAATGTGGTGTGGTTATTTATTTATAACAGTAGGAGCAACACTCCCAATAAAGTTACAAAATATTTAGGGAATCAAAACTGAGTGTCTGCATCTGGTTGCTGAGCCTGCAGTAAATACAGGAGTCAGAGAGGTGGGGTACAAGTGTTGTCCTGTACCCTGCTGCCTGCTTCTCCTTCAGGTGCTCCTCTCTGCCATCTTCCATTTTTCTCTAAGCCTCTGTCTGATCAGCCTTAAAAACAGGAGAATGGGATCCTTTCTTCTTCCAGCCTCAGGGGCTCCCCACTGGCCTTTCCTCACCCACTGTTTTCACCTTCCTCACTCTGCTTTTCCCTTTCCTCGCTCTCTGCTTTTCCCTTTCCCTTTCCTCCCTCTGCTGCATGAGCTGAGCTCTGCTGGGCTGGCATTTTATTCTTTATGCTGATGATTTGGGATTTTGTACTCCAGTGAAAATTGAAACGTTGGGACTTGGTAGTGCAATGAAAATGGAGGCTTTCCTGCCCAGTCTAGTGCAAGGACATTCTAATGCAAATCCAATGGGACTACCTGTGTTCAAAAGCAATAAATTTGGGGTTAATTTGTAAGTGAGGTCTGTATGTGGTTTAGTATTTCACAAAGTTCAGTGACATATTATTAAACCAGATTAGCTTATTGACAAAAGCTGTAAGAGCCTTTCCAGTTAATTTTATCATGAGGCTATAAAATCCACTTTAATGCCTTTTGATTTCTACCAGAAGATTACTCCACAAAAATCTAAATGCAACATAAAGCTGACGTCCAGGCTAGTTCTGTCAAATGGATATTTTCCAACTTTAGAGTAGCCAAACAATATGAATCACAAAGCAGCAGAAAAATGGCACACAGTGAAGTAGCAGGAGGCTGGTCTGTATAGAATTTTGTGTAATTTGTTGCAGATTTTACATAAAATCCATAGCAAAGTTGCTGCTCATTCTGGCTGGGTTTTTTGCCTTAATTATTGCTTAGCAGTTACTCTTATAAGGCAAAATTGCCTTCTGTAAAAGCACCGAGGAGCTGAGCCTTCACACACTAAACCCAAGATGTCTTTCTTGCTGCACCCTGTGAAACACCCACTTTTAGCAGAATACCTGTACAAAGGCAGACCTTGTTCCTGCTACTCTTAGGGTTGACAGTTGGAGGGTCTGTGGAAATAGAAAAAGCAGCCCAGCCAGCAGCAAGGTCTGTCCTGCTATTGCTGATGAGAAGGTAGAGCAGGCTTTCAGAAAGGCCAGACAGTATTTGTCATTTTTTTCCTGAGGACACTCTTAAAAGAGATAGGTAATTTTACAGCTATATCACAAACAAAAGCAGCTTGTTTCACCTCTCCTTTTGGATGTTTCCAGCAATTCCAGGCAGGAGTATTGAGTGAGAAAGAGACAAATACCCTGATCCAGAACTGCAGATAGTAGAGGCATTAGATTTTCCTGGTTGTGCTGGAAAAAACCCAGTGCTGGCTAACACCTTATATTTCAATTTTCATTTTCCTGTGTCTCAATAATATAAAGACGCAAAAAGACACCTTGATTTTGGGAAGAATTGCCTTCCTGGAATACGCCATGATCACTTAACTATTTTTGATAGGTGTCAATGGCCAGCTTTTTATAAATAAATGAATAAATTAGGTGTACTTGAAAAATTAAAGTCCTGTTTGTGAAGATAGAGCTTTATGGTCAAAAATCATTATTATTCTACAAAAGAAAAAAATCCACTGTTATTCTACAAAAGAAAAATTGCTGCAGAATGAATTGTAAATCATTAAATAACACATCTGAGAATAGCAGGGACTACTGTGTGCCATATCTGCAGTCAAAGCTGCAATATCCCCAGCGCCAGAGAGGGGAAAGGATGGGCAGGCCCAGGGCAAGGAGGCGATGCCAGCCTCGGGCAGGGGGACACAGAGGGTCCTGCAGGGCACCCGAGCAGCCCAGCCCCACGCAGCAGCCCTGGCAGAGGCAGAGGTTACAGACTGACACCCGCCAGGGCAAACGCTGCCTCCCTCGCTCTGCAGTTCAATTAAAGCTGCAATTAAAGGTATTTAGGCTGCTGTCAGAGCTAGTCACCAGTGGGTAACGACAGGAGACCAATAAAAGGATGAATCACAACCCCCCGGACTCCAAGAGGACAGAACATAAAAATAAAAGCCCAGCAGACAGTATTTGCATCAGGTCTGTCAACTTTCAGATCTTTACAGAGTTATCCCATACAATTACAGCTCTTATAGAGGAGGCAGGGCTAAAAAGTCCACGGATTCTGTGAAGCATTTCATTTCCCAAAGCCTGGGCTGTAAAACATCTCTCACTTCCTCGTGCTGCCATCCCAATTTCACCAAAGTAGGTTTGGGACAGGTTTAAGGGGAAATCTGCACCTACTAAACCGCAGCCTGAGCCTGTGTGACAGCTGCACAAGCTGGGCGAAGCAGGCAGGACCTGAGTGTGACCAAGGCAGGTCCTGAACGTGGGTGGCTCTGGGGCTGGTCCCTGGAGAACGGGGCTCTGGCTCCTCCACCCCACAGCAGGACACAGCTGGAGCTCCACCCCACAGCAGGACACACAGCTGGAGCTCCACCCCACAGCAGGACACAGCTGGAGCTCCACCCCACAGCAGGACACACACCTGGAGCTCCACACCACAGCAGGACACACAGCTGGAGCTCCACCCCACAGCAGGACACAGCTGGAGCTCCACCCCACAGCAGGACACACACCTGGAGCTCCACACCACAGCAGGACACA
>NW_005054362.1:318168-340650 GCF_000277835.1 Geospiza fortis
CCCACAGCAGGACACACACCTGGAGCTCCACCCCACAGCAGGACACACAGCTGGAGCTCCACCCCACAGCAGGACACAGCTGGAGCTCCACCCCACAGCAGGACACACAGCTGGAGCTCCCCACCCCACAGCAGGACACAGCTGGAGCTCCTCCCCACAGCAGGACACAGCTGGAGCTCCACCCCACAGCAGGGCACACAGCTGGAGCTCCACACCACAGCAGGACACACAGCTGGAGCTCCACACCAGGAACAGACTGAGGCCCTGCTGGCCTTGCTCAGCTGTAAAGAGGCTTTCACACACCATCTGAAGGGACTCAGCCGAATTGTCTGACAATTTGGGATGGGTGAAAAGGAAAACCCTGTGAGAATACCTCACACTGTCATGCTGGGTGAACCTTCCATTGCCCTCGAGCCCATGTCCTTTCAACGGGGTTTTAGCTCTCTACTTAAAGAGGATTATTTTCATGCCTGGTTTCTACTGTCTTCAGATTCATCTTTTGCTGCTCTCCAATGTCTCCATTTCATTTTCCTTCTGAACCATCCCCCCTCATCTTCTCCCTTGCACATTGCATGACTCATTCAGGACCCACCCGAATGTTAAACAGCAGAAGAATATGAACTTAGTTTTCCAAAGTGCTTTTAGGTCCTCAGGTAATAACTGCCTGTGCAAACCAGGCATTACAGTTATTTATAAACGTAGCAGAAATTCAAGGGATCCCATTTGAGCTGAATAGAAATTTAGGTAGCTGTTGTATTGGCAAAATGAACAATGTGCAAACCACATATTTACTTCTACTGAGAAAAAATTCCACCACCACCCCCCCCAATAATAGAAACCACTGGCTCTTCTGAAAAATAATGTGGAGCAGCAGCTGGTCACAAGGCTAGCTGAGTTTTTACCAGCACAGAGCACCCTGGAAGTTTATTGTAAAATCAGGTTTTGCTTCTGCTTCTCAGGTGGAACCTTCCGTCAAAGACCTTACGTTACTTTAAATTGCATTTTTAAAATTAACAGTGGAAAGAAATTGGGTGTACTGGCATGCGATGCAGTTAGCTTGGCCTATTTGTCTCGCTCTAACTGGGCTGTTTTGGATGCCAGTTTAATGGTTCACACCTGGTGCCCTGCCCGAGGAGCTGCCCCTGCAGCAGGACCAGGACGGCGGTTTTGGCTAAGGCGCATTAAGGCCAGATCTCCCCTGGCAGAGGCTTCCCTGGGTGTGCCCGTGGCCCCATCCCGCCTGGAGCTGCCCCGAGGACCCCTGAGACTCACGGTTGCGGGGCTGAGCTGGAAGCTGGCCAGCAGCAGGGCCTGGGCCAGCAGCACGGCGCTCGACAGGTTGGCGTGGATGTGGTAGCGCTGGTTGCGGATGGTGCTGACAGACCTGCAGGGCACAGAAACACCTCAGCACAGCCCCAGGGCCCTCCCACGCAGCAGCAGGCACCAAACTGGCTCTTGGTTTGGCCGGGGTGGCCCTGGGGCCTCTGGAGCTCTCCTGCCAGCAGCGTGGGCAGTACCTGGGCAGAGATCCCTCAGAACATCGACCTGCACATGGCAAAGTGATGGCCAGCGACAGAATATCAGCAAGGGCTTGCTCCTGGAGGGTGCTGGGCTGACAAGGGGGTCACACCTCACAGAAAGCACGTGGCACCTGTGCCCGCACTGTGCCAGAGCTCCTGGGTTTATTTTGTTGGCATTTGCCTTTCTGGGAAATAAGGGAATGGGGAAAGACATTGGTTCCAATTCTGATTTATACAAATATAACTTCTGACCACAGGAATGATAGCTCCATACACAGATGGGCAGTGCCTGTCTTGACAGGAACCTACTGTGGTTTCAACATCATCTGAACTTATCTCCCTTGGCTTTTCAAAAACCAGCTGGAAATCTGACAAGAACAGTCTTTCCTGGAAGTCTGCTGACCTCGTGTTTCTGTTCTCATCCCAAAATAAGAAACAGAAAACAAAAACATTGATCTGAACATCTCAGGCTTGCCTTAAATTCTGTTCCCTTTGAAAAACAAACAGTCCTGGTGATAACAGGTTCTATTCCAATGCACCCTGCCTGCTGCACTGCTCCATGGAACAGGAATGAAGAGGGAGGGGACAAGAAGTACTGAGATCCCAAAAGTAACTCAGAGGATGCTCTGCCTGGTGCCATGGCTCTGTACTGAGGAGCTCCATGTGCCACAGGCTGGGCAGTGTCACCAGGAGGGGAGCAGGGCTCACTGCCCCTTGGGAAGGGGCTGCCCTTGTCAGGACATGCAGAAGCAAAGAACTTGCCAGATTCTTCTCCACTTATGTCACAGTCATCTAACACCACATTGCAAAATTCCACTTCAGCTGCTTAATGAGACCCTGCTCTCCAGTGAAAAGATAATCAAATTATTTTCAATTGGCAGTTTGAAGGATGCTGTGTGTAGGTGGGGTGCTTAACCCTGTGACAGTCAGCTGGCTCCAAGCTCTCTTCCAAGTCTTGTTTGCCTCCAGCTCCTGGAGGAGTTTTCAGCCCTGCTGCAGCAACACCTCCTCCTTTTGCTCCTTTTTCCTTTCTAAACACTCCAACATCCAATTTTGCCCTTAGACTAAAGTGGAGCAGATCATTCCCCTTAGCCTAAACATGCCAACAGCACAATGTCAGATAGGTAGATGCTGGACTTATTTAGAGTGGATTTTGCCACACGTTATGGTCTTAATCCAAGTATGACCAACACAGATCTCGAAACTTGGAAATAATACGGGGTCTGGAGAAAACAAGCTTTGCAATCAGTTTACTGAGATTCAGCTAGTCCTTTTCCCTAGAAACTGGCCTCTTAACTGGATATCCAAAATACAAGAAAACAAGAATCAAACTCTTAAGTGGGAACAATATGGTTTAGTGTGTGAAAGGAGACAAGAATCCCACTCCTTGCTGTACTCCCAAAGTGCTGCACAGCCTTGGACAAGTTACTTCACCCTTAGTCAGGTTTTCTGTTTCTTATTTAGACACAAACCTTTATGAAAGCTTTTTTCCAGAAATATTTGTATGAAGCCCAGCTGGGCCTCAAACTCATTTGTCACGAGGGGAACATAAATAGGAATAAAGGTCCTGAGTGTCCTGGGGCAGAAACCTTCCCAGCACAGAGAGCCCTTACAGGGCTGCCCTGCTTTGGGCAGGAGGTGCAGAGGTTTCTAACCACGAGCCATGGAGTGAATTTCACACTGCTTACAGTGTCCTTCACCCCAGTAAAGCGCCACAGAAATGCAGCCTGATGGAGAACAGCAAGACACTTGAACATAAACGTGGGCTGCATGAGGTAATTGTGTACAAGCTGTGTGAAAATAAAGTCGGGCAGCCAGTGCTGACTGAGACTTCCTTACTGGGCATTCCTTCCTGAACACCCTGCCTCACAGACAGGGCACTGGAAAAGCAGAAAGTGCTGTCTGTGCACTCGGAGCCACCCAGAGATGTGGGGGCAGAGGGGGTGGTCCTGCAGCCCCTGCTCACCTTGTACTGGGGTCCACACCAAGGCCTCCTACGAGGCTCTTTGCAAGGTTCCTGAACTATAGCAAAGCCTGGACAGTCAAAAAAAATAAAATCTCTCGAGAGATTGAAATGGCTTGCTATATAAAGACCATCCCATTTCAGGAAATGAAAGTAATTTAGAAATAACCAACGAAGTGTTACAAATACATGTGCAGGATCTAATTAAGGAAGGTTGTAGAATTAATAGCCTTTGTTTTATCCTGAGCAGCTGAAGGGATCCTGCTTGCCTTGCTGCGTGCTGGCTGCTCAGCAGGTATGCAGTTAGAATTACTCACGACAGCACGGCGAACGTGACCAGGGTGATCGTCAGGCAGAAGATGGACAGAGCACAGCCGATGTAAGTGATGGAGGAGAGGGCCACCTGGTGTTCTCTCGTCAGCTGCAGCGAGGAGAGAGAATGGAGCTGTGAGATGGTGTCACACTCAGCAAAGAGAGAGCAGAGCAGAGCTGTGAGCTGGGGCCACACTCAGCACACACAGAGAGCAGAGGAGAGCTGTGAGCTGGTGCCACACTCAGCACACACAGAGAGCAGAGGAGAGCTGTGAGCTGGTGCCACACTCAGCACACACAGAGAGCAGAGGAGAGCTGTGAGCTGGTGCCACACTCAGCACACACAGAGAGCAGAGGAGAGCTGTGAGCTGGTGCCACACTCAGCACACACAGAGAGCAGAGGAGAGCTGTGAGCTGGTGCCACACTCAGCACACACAGAGAGCAGAGGAGAGCTGTGAGCTGGTGCCACACTCAGCACACACAGAGAGCAGAGGAGAGCTGTGAGCTGGTGCCACACTCAGCACACACAGAGAGCAGAGGAGAGCTGTGAGCTGGTGCCACACTCAGCACACACAGAGAGCAGAGGAGAGCTGTGAGCTGGTGCCACACTCAGCACACACAGAGAGCAGAGGAGAGCTGTGAGCTGGTGCCACACTCAGCACACACAGAGAGCAGAGGAGAGCTGTGAGCTGGTGCCACACTCAGCACACACAGAGAGCAGAGGAGAGCTGTGAGCTGGTGCCACACTCAGCACACACAGAGAGCAGAGGAGAGCTGTGAGCTGGTGCCACACTCAGCACACACAGAGAGCAGAGGAGAGCTGTGAGCTGGTGCCACACTCAGCACACACAGAGAGCAGAGGAGAGCTGTGAGCTGGTGCCACACTCAGCACACACAGAGAGCAGAGGAGAGCTGTGAGCTGGTGCCACACTCAGCACACACAGAGAGCAGAGGAGAGCTGTGAGCTGGTGCCACACTCAGCACACACAGAGAGCAGAGGAGAGCTGTGAGCTGGTGCCACACTCAGCACACACAGAGAGCAGAGGAGAGCTGTGAGCTGGTGCCACACTCAGCACACACAGAGAGCAGAGGAGAGCTGTGAGCTGGTGCCACACTCAGCACACACAGAGAGCAGAGGAGAGCTGTGAGCTGGTGCCACACTCAGCACACACAGAGAGCAGAGGAGAGCTGTGAGCTGGTGCCACACTCAGCACACACAGAGAGCAGAGGAGAGCTGTGAGCTGGTGCCACACTCAGCACACACAGAGAGCAGAGCAGAGCTGTGAGCTGGGGCCACACTCATCACGACCAGCCCTGCCCTGCCCAGCCCTGCCCACGGTGTCCCTGTCGTGTGTCACAGCCCAGGTCCCCAGCAGCAGCAGTTCCTGCCATGGCTGCAGGGCTCAGACAGCCTGGGCAGCTCCGCCTGGGCAGCTCGCAGGGCCCTGAGATGCTCACAGTGATGCTCGCAGGGATGCTGCAGTGATGCCCCCAGTGATGGCCCCAGTGATACTGCAGTGATGCTCCCAGTGATGCCCCCAGTGATGCTCCCAGTGATACTGCAGCAATGCTCCCAGTGATGCCCCCAGTGATGCTCCCAGTGATACTGCAGTGATGCTCCCAGTGATACTGCAGTGATGCTCCCAGTGATACTGCAGTGATGCTCCCAGTGATACTGCAGTGATGCTCCCAGTGATACTGCAGTGATGCCCCCAGTGATGCCCCCAGTGATGCCCCCAGTGATACTGCAGCAATGCTCCCAGTGATGCTCCCAGTCATTCCCCTCCCTGTGCAAGCACCACCGCGCAGGGAGACCCCACAAACCATAGAACCCACCCACCAGAACCATTCACGGCCATTAAAATGACCGATCCATCACTGGTTCTGGGCAATGGATGGAGCTGGCAGTGCCTGCTGAGGGAGCTGGGCTGACACTCCAGCATGGAAACCCCAGCACGGACCCGGCGTGAGGGCAAAGCTCTGCTCTCAGCCTCTGCCTGCTGGCATCTCTTGTGGAGGTAATGCAATTGTTAGGAACATTTGAACTGTAACTCCACGGTGCTCTCCACCAGGATCTGTGTTAAACCTGGACAGAGTCATGCAAGAAGGACAGGGTGGTTTGGCCACTCAAATTAATCAGCATGTGTTTCAATTTTCATGCAAGTTCTCATAAAAGAATGACAAAAGCGCCACACCCAGCAATGGGAGCCAGGCAGTGTTAATATGCAATAAGTAGAACAGAGCTAGGCAGGAAAAAGTTTTCTCATCCTAGAAGAATTTTCAAACATTTTTCCTGACTCAATTTTGGATAGACTTGACATTTTCATAAACTGAAGGAAAAAAATTACTCAATCAAAAAGTTTTAATTATGATGCTTGAGATACTGCTTTATTGTTTCAATCTCAATTTACTATTGATTAAATTCCAAGCTGAAAAAAATTCATTGATTATAAAAAAATACTAAAAGGAATGATACCTTTCCAAAACTTTTTTACAGCACATTTATCTAATAAAAACTAGTCCTTTCACATATGTTTGGGATTTTCTATTATTTTACACACACACACAATAAAATTTCCCACCCAAACAAAGTATTTCATCAGAGATTATCAAATCGAAGCAGCTCTACCAATAAACTCCCCATTAAAATTCCTTTTACAGGAGAGAAGTAACGTGCCATGTGGTCATGGGAAAACATAAATACAGACACAGAGATGTGTTGTGTGTGTGGGTTTTTAGTGCAATTATCTGCCAAGTGCAGCAGCTCACGTGTGCTGGGTTTCCAGCAGAAGAGCTCAGCAATCTGAGAGCCTTTAAGGGATGCACTGAAAGACAACTGTTGCTATGGCGTTACTGTTCCTAGGAAATATGATGCAGCTCTTGAGTATTTTTTCTTTTCCAGCCAAAGACACATTTCTTTTCCCTGACTGGACAGCATCAATTACAGAAACAAAAGAGTTCTGTGTACTGGAACAGCTTTAAAGCTCCAGATAATTCCTACAAAAGAGATGCTGTCATCCCTCATCCCCCAAAGAAGGCATGTACAGGCATTCTCCACAGAATGTTCCTGAAACAGGAATAATCTGTGTGGTAAATGGAGCAGTTTAGAAGTGATTTCCTCATCAGGTGCATTCATGTCCGAAATGCACGGACCTTATTTCCTGGTGCCTCCACCCTTTTCCCTGGCTGCAGGTGGCTCACAATTCTGCAGAAGGAGGAGGGGAGCTCAGGAGGCTTTTCAGATGTAAAGTCACTCTGAAATCAGTATTTCTCAGCAGTCCTTAAGCCAGAAAATGTTCCCTGGAGAGCTTCCCTGCTCAGGAAGAATTCAGATTTGCAGTGCTGTGTGCTGGTGCTTGCCCTGGCAGAGATCTCAGAGGGGTGTGGGGCCCTTACTGTCACTGACAAATGCAGAAAGTCCAAGGAGCAAACCAGGGGAAATGGGCAAAAATCACAGAATCGCAGAAAGGCCTGGGTTGGAAGGGACCTCAGAGCCCATCCACCCAGTGCCACCCCTGCCATGGCAGGGACACCTCCCACTGCCCCAGGTGCTCCCAGCCCCAGTGCCCAGCCTGGCCTTGGGCACTGCCAGGGATGCAGGGGCAGCCCCAGCTGCTCTGGGCACCTGTGCCAGGGCTGCCCACCCTGCCAGGGAACAATTCCTGCCCAGTGTCTGCTCTAAACCTTCCCTCCTTCCCTTTGAAGCCATTGCCCCTTTCCTGCCACTGCCTGCTCCTGTAAACAGTTCCTCTCCACCTTGCAGGACCTTCAGGTGCTGGAAGGCCACAGTTAGGTCAGCCTGAAGCCTCCTCCTCTCCAGACTGAACAAACCCAATTCTTTCCATGTGGGAGAGGTGATCCATCCCCCCCAAATCAAACTGTTTGGTTTTTCCCATAGTAATCCAAAAGAAGATAATGATCACACAGACATTTTTTTCTCTGCAATTTCTTTGATGTTGTGTTTCTAAGAAAGTCTGTCTCTGGGTTTCAGTTCAGTCTTTCTCCAGAAACCCCTGCAGGGCAAGACAAAATGTGAATCCTCTATGACTTAGAAATGAAAAAGGAAAAAAAATCTCTTGTACAACAAAATGTAGAAGATTCACTGAAACCTGAAATAACCTGCATAGGTCCCTGCATCTGTGAGCTGGAAATTGCTCTTGCTCTGGTGAACACAACCAAAATCTGACGAGGCTCTGAGAGTGCTGCTCCTGAACCAACACTCACATCAGTCTGGTGGGAGCTGTTTGAAAAGCAGCAGCACTGCACTCCAGCTTCCCCCTTGCCCTGTGAGAGGGGCAGGGCTGGGCTCAGCTTTGAGCCGGGTTTAACTGCTAGGAAGGGCCCAGAGGAGCTGCAGGGGCTGGGCTCAGCTTTGAGCCGGGTTTAACTGCTAGGAAGGGCCCAGAGGAGCTGCAGGGGCTGGGCTCAGCTTTGAGCCAGGTTTAACTGCCAGGAAGGGCCCAGAGGAGCTGCAGGGGCTGGGCTCAGCTTTGAGCCGGGTTTAACTGCTAGGAAGGGCCCAGAGGAGCTGCAGGGGCTGCTCTCAGAGGGAGAGCAGCTCCTGCCCGTGCAGGTGTGAACTGCAGGGAAAGAACAGGAAAAAGCACACCAAAGAGCACAAAACCAGGCTGGGGATGATCTCCAGGGTGTGCAGCCTCACCGCAGGGCTGTGGCGAAGGAGGGAAAACAATTTGTATTTAAAGACATGAGAGCCCCACAAACCTCTCAGCCCAGCTGTCACTGCACATCTGGATGTGGTGCATTCTCATCGGAGGGCATAACCAGGAGAAATTTGTTGGAAGTACCTGGGTTGTCAAAGCATTGGGCCTCATTAATTAAGAAACTATTCCAGTTAATTCCAATGCTCTGATAAGGGCTGTTTTTACCTTACCTCAGCTTGTCTTTTTGAAAGTTTACAGACTTCCTGCATGATGTGGAATGTAAAACAGTAATTTGTGATGGTTTTGTAGTCAGCACAAAAACTCTAATCAAGCTGTAATGCTATTATTAAGGAAAATAGCATTTAAAAGTACCAAATAAAACATTGAGCAAGCTCTTCTCACACTTGTCCCAATCTACATTAAATTATTCTTTTCTTCTAAAATGTTTAGCTTCCTTGCCTTGATATGGTCATTCTTTTACCCTGAAAAGCCAGGAAACGAGCTCATCCAGTCAGGAGTGTCAGCAATCACCAGCACGAAGAGACAGATGTTTCTGAGCTTCAGCTTTGACAAGGTAAAACCAAAAATTCCTCCCACCCTTTCAGCCTAGGCTGTACCAGCCCTTGCCTCGGGTGCTGCTGGAATCGTGGCCAGGGAGGGGATGGAGCAGATCCACCTCCTGGGGCACAGCCGAGCCTGCTCTCCCTCCCAAGAGCAGTTACTGCACTGCTCAACACTTCTGGTTTGGAAACTCACAGGCAAGCAAAAACCGCCTCACAAGCAAGCTGAGAAATGCTCCTGGAAAGACACCAGCTCAGACTACAAGTACAAATCTTTCATTTATAATGCTGCTCACAGAAAAGGAAAAAAAAAAATAAAAAAAAAAGAAAGCAATATCTAACCCCTCTGTTTATAAATAACTGCAAGGAAGATGAAAATATATTACAATAATGAGATGGTACTTTTTATATCTGGAGGAGCTGGGAGAGGTCATTCAGGCTGAAAGCCTTATTCAGTAGGCTCCACAGGAAAAATTGTTTGTGTGAAGAGGAGAAAAGCTCCTTATTCATGTGTAGTTACTGAGTGACCACACAGAGGAGCACAGCAGCCCCTGGCCAGCCCAGAGCACCTGCCTGGGCTCTCTGCTCAGGACTCCCTTTCTCCAGGGCACATTTGCCCTCCTGTCCCTGCCCCTTTCCAAGTAATTCACCTCTCAGGCCACTGACTGCACTCTTCTGCTTGGCAAGGAGTGAACTTTTGGCTTTCTCCAAAGGAAGGCACTTCTAACCTAACATTTTCCCTTCACATCCTGCAAATCATCCCTCTATTTCTGCCTTCAGAGGTCACACATCAGACAAAGCTCAAATACTTCAGCCAGGGCTTGTCATAGCTGATCCTGACAGCTGTACCAAGTTACAGCTTCACTATTTAGATGCCAAAAGCAGTAATTTCACTGTCCAAACCGCTTTAGAAATCTCCTTTCTGAAAAACAATTCATCCTCCAGAAAAAGGCAAGTTCTTGAACCAAAAAAGGTTTCACAGCCTCAAAGATGAGTGCTGCAAGCTGAGGAGGATATCCTAGCCCTGTTTGTATTTCAGCCTCACTCCCTGGCACAGCCCAGGACAGGTCTGCATGTGCCCATGAGTGGATACGTGTCATTGAACCAGGTATTTGTTCACTGCTGGAAATGCCATGACAGCTGCATTCTGCCCCAAGTCCAAACAGAAAAAGGAGTTAGATGTTCACCTCCCTTTTGGTCAGCTTTCCATCCCACAGGGAATTCCCCACCAGGAAGCCCTGCAGTGCCGATGGATTTCCCTGTTTATTATCTGACAGATCTGCAGGGCTGCCCAGCACTGAAATCCCCCAAACCCTCTGCAAACCTGAACCTCCTCCCTGAGCACGTCCTGGGGTAGGGGGGAACGGGTACAGCCAAATCCACTAAGTTGTACCTTTAAAATGTAATCTGAATCCAATTCAGAAAAGGGTGAATAATTAACTTTGGCAGCCTGAGTGTCTCAGAGACATTAAAACGCTGGCCTTGGCTGATGAAGCTAATGGTTTTAATTGCCTCCAGAAAGGCTGCTGAAATCCAATCTCAGTCCAGAGAGGCCTTTATTTATATGTTAAATAATAATAACAACAATACAAATCTCGGTTTTCCTTCAGCTTGCCAAGCACTTTGTTAGGTACATAACATTCCATTTTTTAAATGAACATCTGTGGTGAGCTCAGGAGGCTCAGTCTGCTCCCTGAGAGCACAGGATGGATTTTGGTGGGGCCATGCTGAGTGGCACTGTACAATCACCACCCAGAGAAAAGCCCAGTTTGGTGCACAAACTTCTTTTCTCAAGCCACAATGCACCAGATACTGCGAATTTACAGGAAAAAAGGCCTCTGAGAGTCACGCTTCACAATGCAATCATCTTTATCAGCCTTTTGCAGCAGAATTGTTTTTGAATTCCCCTTCTCTATTAACTTCACATTTCCTAGCAATCTGCAGCAAAGTGCTGCAGAGGGGGCTTTTCAGGGTTAAAGGCACATTTCCCTCCAGCCAGCCCAGCCTGGTGTTGCTTATTTAAAACTTTTCAATGTGACACAAAAAATAGAGAATTTTCCAAATATCTCTGCCAAGATATTAATTAGTATTTTTAAATGCCCACATCATCTTTCAAAGTAGTTCTGGGCACTGTGTCATCAAACAGTAGGAGTTCTGCTCATTACAAATCTCAAAGTTCTTAGTTCAAATGAAGCTTGAAAGAAGCATGGCAGGGAGGAAGGACTCAAGTTGTGAGGTGGCATCAGATTATAATAAAGAGGTTATAATAAAGTTTGGGGACCAGAAAAGCTGATATTTCTGAGTTCTTCTAAAATCTGTTAGTGCAACACAGAGCAGGGTGGGTTTTTTTTCTGCCTTCCTCTCAAATCTAAGCTTGCAGGAAATGTTAAATGCTGTATTCACAGCAGATTATCCCAGACTCAAGGAGCTGCTCTGCCCATCCACCAGGGCTGGTCCCCTGCTCTCTGCCCCATCAGGAGCAGCTCCTCCTGCCCTGCCCATCCAGCTGCTCTCTGCCTTCTCCTCCTGCTCTGCCCATCCACCAGGGCTGGTCCCCTGCTCTCTGCTTCTGCTGCAGCAGGAACAGCTCCTCCTGCTCCCCAGCTTTCAGGGCTGGTCCCCTGCTTTCTGTCCCATCAGGAGCAGCTCCTCCTGCCCTGCCCATCCAGCTGCTCTCTGGCCTTTCCCTCGCCCACATCATCTTTCAAAGTAGTTCTGGGCACTGTGTCATCAAACAGTAGGAGTTCTGCTCATTACAAATCTCAAAGTTCTTAGTTCAAATGAAGCTTGAAAGAAGCATGGCAGGGAGGAAGGACTCAAGTTGTGAGGTGGCATCAGATTATAATAAAGAGGTTATAATAAAGTTTGGGGACCAGAAAAGCTGATATTTCTGAGTTCTTCTAAAATCTGTTAGTGCAACACAGAGCAGGGTGGGTTTTTTTTCTGCCTTCCTCTCAAATCTAAGCTTGCAGGAAATGTTAAATGCTGTATTCACAGCAGATTATCCCAGACTCAAGGAGCTGCTCTGCCCATCCACCAGGGCTGGTCCCCTGCTCTCTGCCCCATCAGGAGCAGCTCCTCCCGCTCTGCCCATCCAGCTGCTCTCTGCCTTCTCCTCCTGCTCTGCCCATCCACCAGGGCTGGTCCCCTGCTCTCTGTGTCCCAGCAGGAGCAGCTCCTCCTGGTCTGTTCATCCTGCAGGGCTGGTCCCCTGCTCTCTGCTTCTGCTGCAGCAGGAACAGCTCCTCCTGCTCCCCAGCTTTCAGGGCTGGTCCCCTGCTCTCTGTGCCCCATCAGTGCCAGCTCCTCCTGCTCTGCCCATCTACCAGGGCTGGTCCCCTGCTCTCTGCCCTGTGCCCCATCAGGAGCAGCTCCTCCTGCTCTGCCCATCTACCAGGGCTGGTCCCCTGCTCTCTGCCCCATCAGGAGCAGCTCCTCCTGCCCTGCCCATCCAGCTGCTCTCTGCCCTGCTCCTGGTCCCCATCCAGCAGCCAGACCCGAGTGCCCTGGAGAGCACCGCAGGGGGATCAGCCCCACAGGGGTCCCAGCAATGCAGTCTCCTGCCAGGCTGGCTCTGAGACCCTTCAGAGCAGCTGAGGACAGTTGAACACCAGCTCCCAGGACAATTCCATGAAAATGAGCGTGTCCAGCTCTGCTTTCCCAGGCTGGGCTTTGGCTCCAAGGGGCCATTTGGACTCAGGGCTGGCACTGGGGTTGTGCCCTGGGGGCCCCTGAGCCCCCCAGCCCAGCCCCAAACACAAGCACAGACCAAACTCAGGCACAGAGTGACCACACCCAAAGAGAGCAGTGATGGATAAAGGCGCCCTGCTCATAACATTTTATACTGCTTGGGGAAATCCTTCAGTCAGCGAGAAGAACTGGCTGCCAAGTGGTTCAGTGCTTTCATTTCCACCACAGAAAGGAAGTCTGTGTTCTTTTGGTGAGTATTCTGATTAAAATAGATACTCTATCATGCTTCTCAAACAAAGCAGTTATTTCGACAGTTATAGCACTCAAACATTTGTGCTTTTCCAAAATAAAAAGTCATTTTTGCTCTCCCCTGCTGAGTGAAATGCAGTAACTGCCAAACAATTCTCTAAGGAATTTGAGGGTTTAGTATCCTGCAGCACTGGCCCAACTCTTCCCGTGTAATTCTGTGGGATTTGGGACAACCAGAAATTCTCCAATTTCTGCCCATGGAAATCAACAGAGCTGTGCTGGCAGAGGGGTGGAACAGCAAAGGAAGGAACAAATTCAAAATCAAGAAAATCAAGTTCACATCAAGGGTTCAAAGTCAACAGCAGGGCTTGATTTTCAGGGAAGATGAGCACGGGTACCCTAAGGACAAAAGGAATCTGAGGCCCAATCCCAGTGTGAGATGTGCTCCTGCCCAGGGACAACACCCAGATGTGCTCCTGCACAGGGACAACACCCAGATGTGCTCCTGCCCAGGGACAACACTCACATGTGCTCCTGCACAGGGACAACACTCACATGTGCTCCTGCCCAGGGACAACACCCAGATGTGCTCCTGCCCAGGGACAACACTCACATGTGCTCCTCCAGAGGGACAACACCCAGATGTGCTCCTGCACAGGGACAACACTCACTGCCATGAAATGGAGGGGCAAGGGGAGAGAGTGAGAAGGAGCAAAGAAAGTTTACAAAGCAGTGCTGGAATAAACACCCAGGCTGATTTATCTTTGTTCATCTGATGGCTGAGGCTGTCTGAACTGTCTGTGGAGATCTTTTCACTTACACAAAATGTCAGTGGTAATGAACAAGGACACAAAAAAATCGCAATGCCTACCCGATTTTTAAATATGCAACACAAAGAAAAATTACTGGACTTAGACATTATTCTTTTCATGTTCCCAGCAATGAAAAGCATGCTGAGAAAAGTAATTATACAAAAATTACAAAACAGCAGAAACTGGAGAGTGCCACATTATTTCCATTTCATTGTCCTATTTGAGTGTGGAGCTGGCTGAAAATTTTAAGAAAAAAGCTTATGGTTTCAGACTGTTATTTTATTGCACACAAAGCGCAGTGTTTGATTAATAACTGCAATATTAGATTTAGGAAACAATGCTCCAAACTGATAAATTACCCATCTATCCCCCACATTTTTAAAGTATTTTGCAATACCAGGACTTTTTCAAAACAGCCTTTATGAATTGATGCACCTTCTTCTCAGTCAGCCATGCATTATCAAAACTCAGCTATGACAGTGAAAGCTAAAATAAAAACACATATATTGCCACAAGAAAAGATATTTGGGATGATTTTCTTTCTGTAAATAGAAGCTCACAGATGAATAACCAAACCTTTTCACAATCCCGGGCTCTCTGAAAATGCTAAGGGTTGTTTCTAAGTTCCATCATCAAGATCAGACAGTTTTAAGTATTTTCCCTGTATAAACACTTGTCTGCTTGCAAGCCCATTGGTGAGCTGCTTGAACTGTATTGATTGATGGTCTCTTCTGAATTGTGAACAGGCTACAAATGGCATAACAACAAAGTCATTTCTAGCTTTAGAAATGCAGAAAACGTGTTCAAAACCCCAAACAATTTCTACCACAGATTGTATAACACTACTGCTTAGCTGGAAATGTCCATCCACATGTGGGCTTTATAGGAGCCATTTTTATATTCTCACAGTTGGAAAAGACAGCAAGAGGAGAAGCAGGAAAAAAGAGCAATTTAGAGAATGGTTTAGGAGACATAAATATTTCAGCTGTGTCCTGCACTGGTGTTCTGGGGGAGGGGGACCCAAAGTTCAAACTCGATTTTTCTGTGGGAGAAAATGATTGCTCTTTAAAAGGATTTTTGAACCCTGGGTCCCCAGGTGTCCACCATCCTTTAGCTGAAGTGACATTTTCGTGGCAGATGGTACAAATAGCCTGGCATGCTTTGGAGCTGTTGGATCACTGCAAAAACAAATCTGCCAGATGGCTGGCATGTTCCTTGGCAGGAGCAGAGGGCCCCTGACTGATGGGGGGAGCGGAGCTGCCCAAAATGCAGTAACAGCATCTGAACGTTCTTTGAAGCCCTTTTAGCTGCAGCTCTGTGCTGGGCTGGGTTCCTGCTGTCTAGGAAGGAGAGCTCCTGTCTGTGTGTGCCAGGGCTGCTGCTCTGCCTCTCCTGACCCTGCCACTGTCCCTATCACTGTCCCTGTCCCTGCCAGGAGCCCCCAGCTCTGGATGTCCCATGTCCCACCCAGCTGCCATCCAGCAGGACACTGCTGCAAACCCCTCAGGCAGCTCCTGGCCCTGCCTCTGCTCCTCCTGGCCCTTCTCCAGAGGGAACAAACACATCCAAATGGATGGGTTTCTTCTTTCTCCCAGCACAGCTACACAGTGCACCAGTGCTCCCCAGCTGTTTGTGCTGGATGGAGGAAAGCCTGGAGCACTGCTCTGTGGACAGGAATTCCCAAGGGGCAGCTGCAGCAATGATCTATTTGCTACAGGGGCTTCTCCCCCCTGCCTCAGGTTCCCCATCAGGAGGAAAAGCTTGAGAGCAACCCCTTCATGTCTGCCCAGCCCCTGTGAGCCGTGTGGGCTGGAAGGTGGCACTGAGCAGTGCTCAGTCCCTCTGAGCCAGTGTGTGCTGGAAGGTGGCACTGAGCAGTGCTCAGTCTCAGCCCCTGTGAGTGTCCCACACCAGTGTGTGCTGGAAGGTGGCACTGAGCAGTGCTCAGTCCCTGTGAGTGTCCCACACCAGTGTGTGCTGGAAGGTGGCACTGAGCAATGCTCAGTCCCTGTGAGTGTCCCACACCAGTGTGTGCTGGAAGGTGGCACTGAGCAATCCTCAGTCTCACTGACCTGGCCAGAGCTGTCCAAGAGCTCCCTGCAATCTCCACGTCCCGATGGCCTGCTGACCTTACTTACATCCCTGACACTTCTCAAAGGCAAGCAAGGGTTGAACATGCTCCTTCAGGAACATTCTGCTCATCTGCAGTCCCATCTTACCTTCAATCAGCTTATTCATTTGTTTAAACCAGCTGATGACCACTAATCTCCAGAACTGAAATTAAATGTTATCATTCTCAAGTGAGGACCAGCAAGATAAACGAATGTCAGCAGGCAGGAACGGGGGCCAGGCCGGTGCAGACACAACCCCAGAGTGATAAAACACAAACAATTCCAGCCCCTCAGCAGGGCAGCAGGCCAGTGCCAGGCTGACAGCTGAGCCCCACATGGCTGCGAGGTTTCCAGCACGGTCATTTCAATCCTGAGATAAACTTGTTACAGCTGCTAATCCCCGCACCTCCGAAGGCTCTGAGCTGAGCTCACCAGCAGCATTGTGTGTGTCCTCCTTTCACAATCACCCTGGCTGCAGTGCCTTAGAGCTCCTGCTGAAACCAGGGTAAAATCTGGAGTGCTGTGCAGCTACATTTGTCATCTGAGCTCAGTTTTAACTAATTCACAGCATTCAAAGCTCTCCCCATCCTGGTGTAGAGCCCACAGACATCACAGTGAAAGTTCATTTTGTCCCGTTTAAGTTAATATCCCAGAATTTCAAATTTTCCTTTGTGACTAGTCTCTTTCAATTCCTTTCTCTGAATATTGGAATAAAAATGATTTTTCATCTCAGCAGATTTCAGCCTTTGGAGATTACCTCCAGCTGGCATTCAGCTGAACAGTGACTGAATTAACCTAACCTGTTTTGAGCAGAGATCAAGAAGGAAAATGGAGAACTCACAGCTTGTTCTCAAGAACTTTCTGGCATTTCTGTGCTCCCCAGAAATTACACCCACCTGACAGTCTGTGCCACACATGTCTGACAGTTCATCAGCACCCCTCATCTCAGCACTTCAAGTGTTCAAGAGACAGCAGCAGGAAATGCAAGATGCCCTTCAGTTTTGTTCCTATGAATGTCTCGGTGGAATAAAATGGAATCCACATGGGACACTGTCATTCCTCCCCAAGGCAGGAGCATAAATTAATAACACGGTTCTGCAGTGCCAAGGAATGTAGAGAATACAGCAGGGCATTGATGGGCACAAAAAGGCACAGAATGAGCTTGAGGGGAGATCTGGTGGGTGTTGTGAAGGTGGGAGGGAGCAGGAGCAGGGAGGGAGCTGGGGCAGGGTCCTGGGGGCTGCCAGGGGCTGGGGCCTGCTGCATTCTGCAGCTGGAAAAAGCCACATTCAGCCAATGAAGGAACCAATTCAACCAATGAAGGAACAAGTTTAACCAAATTTAACCAAAAGCCACATTCAGCCAGTGAAGGAACAAAGAGAAGGACTTAAGCAAGAAGATTCATGCTGGAATTCAGCATAACTCAGGAAAAGCCACCCTCCCTGACAGAGTTCCCCCAAGCTCAGCCCTGTGGGCACCAGCAGTGCCCAGGGGCAGGGCAGGGCTGCTGGGGAGGGTCACTGGTGTCAGAGCTGGGGCTCAGGGACACCTCGGCTGTGGCTGGAGCCCTGAGGTCCTGCGCACTCCAGCTGGGAACAGTAAACTCTAGAGAACTGCAAAGCCACATTAATGGGAAGCTGATGCCCTTTTTTTGAGCAGAAGGAAAATCGATGTGAGGAGGAGCTGAGGGACTCAGAGCTCTGATCCCCTGGAGCTCCTGGATTTCCCCAAGGGCTCTCCCAGGGATGCTCTCCCAGCTCTGAAGCTGCTGCACATGCACTGGTGTGTATTGCAGCTCTTTATCCCTGTCAGTATCCCCCTTTTTAGATTTTTAAACTGTTTTCCGTGCATCTGCCTGCCTTTCTGCCAGTGCTGGCAGAACTGTGCACCCCTGGTTTTGCTGCATGGAAGGCTCTGAAGGTGCCCCTGGAGGAGCCTCTGCTCCCCTGAGAGCTGCTTTTATCTGTACCCTGGGGAGAAAGGGAATGGCACTTTCCACAGGGGAAGGGAAGTGTAAAACACCCAGAGAATTCCCGTGAAAAATTAATTCTCTTCTTTTTTTTTGGTACCAAAATACAGCTTTTGATGAAAAAATCTACAGTTTTCAGGCAGTCCAATAACTTATTTCCATTTTTTATGAAAAGCAGACCCGTTTGGGTAAGAATCTAATTTTTTCCAGAATCTAGAGAAAAATAAACATTCTGTCAAAAACAGTGTTCATACCGAAAAATGTGATCCATTTCAATTTGTTTGGCCACAGATGTATTATAGCTGTGTAAACAGAACTGTTCAAATGTGGCAATTGCATACTCCCACCCTCTTTTACTTGCTTCGTATTATCTGTGCACTTCATTTATGAGGAGAAGAAGATTAAAATAGACAAAAGTTCAAGATCAGATATAACATTACTGCAACAATGTCTTGGAGCATTTGTTCCCAGGGGTGATTTCAATGGGCCCTTTGAACCTTGGCTCACGAATTCAAGCACAAGGATGTGCTCAAAACCCACAGCGTTTTAACTTTTGCTTAAGAGGGTTCCAAGGACACCTGGGAGAAGTTTCCAATTGTCAGGCTGGTTCAGCACGCTTTTCTCAGGAGGTGTTTTGGGAATTTGTGGCTGCTGGCACAGCTCAAAAGGCAGGAATTCTGTCTTTGCCTAACTCTCATCTTCATGCCAATCACACAATGAAGGCAACAGTTCTTTTCACTGGTTAAAAAAATTAGTGCCACAAGAAAACCCTAAATGGTCCATTTAAAGGAAATGTCTTGGACAAAGGTTTGGGATGAGACTTTCCTTTTATCATAAAGGGGAAAACAAAAGCTGTGGAAAAATATTCTGGTGGATGGAAATGCATCAGACCAAAAATTTAAGCAGAGAGAAACTACTGAAAATGGAGCTATTACAGAACTGTAGGCTCTGGAATGTCCATTCACATGCAGCCTTTCCCAGTTATGTGTTTCAGACGTCTTAAGGAAAACCCAATTCCAAAGAATTCTGTATGAAATATCTTTGATCTCTAATTACTAATATCACATGATACTAAAACTTATTGCAGCATCCCATTAATCATCACAATCCTAAATCTGTTTAGTTGAAAGCTGGGCTCTTCAGAACTATTCCCCAGTGGAGAGCCAACCAATCTTTCTGTGACATTTAATTGGTGCTGTCCTGTTTAATCCTGGCTAATTCCCTGAATGCTGCTCTTTAAAACAGGGTTAATAATAGCACATTTCTCCCAAGATATTTCTGCCTTACAAGATGGGAGGTCTTGAGGCAAAGATGCATTTTATCATCAGCCCAAAGGGTTCCTAGAAAAACTGTACTTGGAAACCAGATGGGGTCATTAGGTGCTTTACAAGTAATAAAGATAATAATGGCTAGATAAAAACTGGATGACCTGAGGAAGCCAAACCCCCTTTAATGGACAGACTGACACAAAGGGCTGGGGTATGAATTAAGTCATTAAACTCTCTGGACAACACAAGAGAAACAAGAAATAAACCCAAGCTGGGTACAAATGCACCCAGTTTCAGTCACTTAGGTGATGAGAGGGTGTAACTGATGTATTTACGGTTCATTTCTACCAGACAGAGTCACCGCCCTGCTGACTCTCACCTTCAGGGGCACCACTTGCATCAGGATGGCGAAGTTGGTGAGGTGGTTGCAGAGGCACACGGAGTAGTTGAGGTCCCCACTCTGCCTCACGCAGCCCTCGCTGGACCAGACACCAGTTCCATTGCTGGGAGGCACAAAAACCAAACGTTACCCCTGCCAAAAGGCACCTGCTGGAGCTTCATTTGACATGCTCTGTGCTACACAGGAGATGGAAAGGTCTGGGAGCCATCTCAGGCTGGAGACCCCCAAACACTGCGAGTGCCCTCTCAGTTCCACCATGGGAACAGTAAAGGAAAATATTCACCAGGACAAGGCACAGATCAGAGCCCTCCATGAACGTCTCTAGAGATCTCTTCCCATTCATAATCAACCAATGATAACTGCATTTACATTACATTTTGCATCTCATTTATGGCATTTCACCCAGACCCAGTTCTGAGAACCATAGCACCAGACAAGTCAATAATGCTGCAAAAGCCCCAAAATCAGAGTGTGTTCTGTGCTGCCTGACCCTTGCCCAGTGCCACAGCCATGCTGTCACAGCAATTCAGGCTGACAGCACAGATTCCAGATTCCCATCCCTGCACCCAAGGGGCAGCTCCTGCCCCGCTGTGGGAATGGCTGGGCAGGCTGTGGGGGCTGCTCTCGGCATCCTCTGGCACTTTGCTTTTTGGCTTTGAGCAGGGATCCTCACGAGTTTGCTTTTCCTGGGACAAGCCAGAACTCCCTGTGCCCTGCCAGCCCTGGGGCAGGGTGGGGACCCAGAGGCCTCAGGCACCACAGGTCACCCACCCCCGTCTGACAGGAATTATTTATTTCTCTGGTATTTCTCTGAGTCCTGCAGATCGGCTGAGTGACCTGTGCTCCCCTCAGTGCCTGTTTTAAACAGAGGTATTACCTCATTCTCCTGCCCTTCAGGACCTCCTTGAGCTCTCAGAGAGACTGCTGTGGGTCAGAAACCAAATTAACTACAGTGCACAGGGAATAAACCCACCCTGGCACAACGAGGCTCATCCAGAAGGACAGATTTCCTATCTGGGTTTGTATCCTCACAAAGCCTCCAGGGCCCCAGCCCCAGCGGAGAGCAATGCCCCAGCCACATTCATTTGCTCCATAAAACCTGCTTCTAATTTATCCTAATTGGTGAGTAACCATAACAACGAGGAGCTGCCAACAGCTGGGGCAGCTCAGCACAGGTGAACAAAACTTCATGAAACAATTACTGTGACCTTCCCAAGTGCATGGTGCTCAGGAGGGATCATAGCATCCCACACCATTGCTGCATCAATTAGGCTTGAACTGCTACAGCTCAAAACCTGTTAATCCCCATGAAATTAAAAATTCACCATTTGTACTCCTTCTCCATGAGTTCACTAAGAGCAGCGTATTTCAAAAGGAAAAAAAATTAAATTTATTCAGTGCTAAAAAAAAGAAATAAAAAATAAAAAGCCACTGCTTTTCCATGGCTCTTATTTTCTGAGTGAAATTTGAGGTGATATTTATTTCCCTTTAATTCTAATTTGCATTCAAGATGGATCATTGCATGATGTTTATCCATTCCGTGCATTGGCCAGAACTCCCAGCTCTGAAATACTGATTTCACAGGCTGCTGTGGCACAGAGCCAGTGACAACAGAGGCTGTGCTGGAGCTTTGCCACCCTGGAGCATCCGAGCAGGTGCCCAAGTGGACACACTCACAAAACAAGATAAGCGGGATTTGTATCAGGCTGCAACTTGATCACAAAACGTTTCCAGTTCCCAACCACCACCCAACCCAGGGGCTGGGAATACCAGCTCTCCTATCTGTGATAAGAAGAAACAACCAGATTGTGGTTTTTATAAACCAGTGGTTCCGTTTCTTTAACCATTTCCATGAATGAAAGGAAGAAAGAAGAATATGGATAATACACAGCATCACAAAGTGTAATTTAATAAAACCAAGTTAAAGAATGTGGAATTATGCAACGTACCTATAATCCAGAAATGCACAGTAAAGATGAACTCTGTTGCTTTTATTTAGTGCTTGGCTGTATTGTCTGGGCGTCTGCAAGAGAAAAGCAGAAACCCTGAAGGAATGTTCAAAAAGGGCTAAATTCCACTATTCAGCTACTTCACATTCTCATTGCTACAACCATTTCAAGAAACTGGTTAGAGATTAACACACCAGAACTGGCAGCGAAATTGTTCAGTCCTCACATCTTCAACACAAGCTCCAAACATGCAGAGATGGTATTCAGCCTTAATTTTACACACTGGGATTGAACTTGTACTGCTCTGAGTGAGGAATCTGTGCCTCCTTTAAGCAAACAGCAAACCAGGATCACAATTGTACATAAGCACAAATACTTGTGCTCATTTTTGCAGGACTGGGACATCATTCCTCAGCTATACTTGGCTTCTTTGGGTTTTGTTCATCGTTTGTTCTCGGCGTGCAATAAAAATGTCCCATTTTACGATTAATAACTCTGAAATATGTGCGCTACAATGACCAACTCCCAGACATTTTCTTTCTACTACAGCAATTATTTGAAAACATACATTCAAACTGAAAGAGCCATGCTGTAATTCAAGATTTTATTTTAGCACACCTCAGCATTATAATGACATAATTTCTATCTTCCGTAAACAGGTTTAGCAACTAACTCAATCTCCTGTATTCCAGAAGCTTTAAGATCCCATTCTCCACTCTGTTACATGAGCTTGATGACAAAATTATTCAAATTATATTGGAGTGAAGTAATAGTTTGTTACAGACAAAATATGCAAACTAGAGGATTTCCAGTGTTTGTTCAACCCTTTCTAATACATAAATCCCTAAAGTCCACATTATGTGGGCCCTGCCTTATGGCAATTTTTTAATTACAAGAGTCTTCAACATAAAAAAATCACCGGTGAAATAACAGCTCTCGGATTATTGCAACACAGTTCTGCTGTCAAGACCAAAGATAATCAAGTTCTGCTTTCCTTGTTTTAAGGAACGAAGAAAC
>NW_005054362.1:340681-349687 GCF_000277835.1 Geospiza fortis
ACCAAGTACAAGAAGTTCCTGATGCAATTCTCCTTCTCCTCTCCCTCGAGCCCAGCCAGGAGTGTCAGGCACAAGGTAGCACAGCTCCCTCCTGCCTGGAGATAACCGAGAATTTCTGCCCAGCCAGGGCTTGCAGGGCTCCTCCTGAGTGCCACACACCTCCCAGCTGTGCTGCAGATAAGGGCATTCCCTGCTCAGCCCACACCTCTGCACAGCACAAACGGAATTTTCTTATCGCCCTGAGCTCATCCCTGGCCCAGGTTTGCAGCTCCTGCCTCACCCTGTTCCCCAGCCTTTGTCCCAGGCTGGGGCTGCGGGTCAGGTGCTTTGTGAGGGAGGACTGGCACTGTCACCCCAGCACTGGCACTGTCCCTCCAGCACTGTCACCCCAGCACTGTCACCCCAGGACTGTGACCCCAGCACTGTCACCCTAGGACTGGCACTGTCACCCCAGCACTGTCACTGTCACCCCAGCACTGTCACCCCAGCCCCAGCACTGTCAGTGTCGCCCCAGCACTGTCACCCCAGCACTGTCACCCCAGGACTGTGACCCCAGCACTGTCACCCTAGGACTGGCACTGTCACCCCAGCACTGTCACCATCCCTCCAGCACTGTCAGTGTCGCCCCAGCACTGTCACTGAGCACCAGCTGTGCTCAGTGGTGTGACATCCATCATCTCTCCTGAAGTGGGCAATTGAGAGAACCTACAGCTGCCTTGTATTACAAATTATTTCACTTCTGTGACAGACAGCGGCTAAAAAACCATAGAAAGGGAGAGAGAGAAAGATCTGCTGTAATAACAGCAAAGATGCCAGCACTGTCACTGAGCACCAGCTGTGCTCAGTGGTGTGACATCCATCATCTCTCCTGAAGTGGGCAATTGAGAGAACCTACAGCTGCCTTGTATTACAAATTATTTCACTTCTGTGACAGACAGCGGCTAAAAAACCATAGAAAGGGAGAGAGAGAAAGATCTGCTGTAATAACAGCAAAGATGGAGCAATAACTGCCATTTCTGATTTGTACCATTTCTCTGGATAAATCTGGATTCTAATACTCTAAATGGAAAGGGCACCTCAGGGTCAGGTTGGAAGGAGACATGGTACTGCAGTCGTGCATGTTTTACACAAATAAATCCCAGATGTATGCTTTACCCTCAATTACATTTCTCTGCAAGGAACAAGTCCTTGTTTTTCTCCATCTTAACTCTAAACACAGATGTCACTCATTAGACAATGAACCACACCAAGTGAGGCTCTGACTTGTCCAGAGCTGTGTATGCACTCAGATGGACAAAGAATAAGTAAATAATAATAATGAAAAATAGATAAACAGATTAAAGAATGGCAAAGAAGGGTCTATCCTAATTTGCCTTCTTATTTCTCTTAAAGAATCTGTCCCGTGTTTTATGACCCATTATATAATCTCCACAAGGCTTTCCAGTTTATAACTTTCCATTTATGATAACTTCACAAAACACTCATCTTCTGAGGCTTCACTGAAGCTCTGCAGCAGAACTGTCATTAGGATGGAGAGCCCCCAACACGTAAGAAACTGGCTGCAGAGGAATAAACTCCCTCTGATCTTCAACAGCTCTACTTCAAAGTACTCTCTAATCTATGAAAAAGGAACTGACTGTACCTTAATACTGCCTTTTTAAAGTTAAACTGTGTGTGACAGCTTGTATGTGGCTTGGATCCTGTAGAACTGAGGATATTGATTTAATGACATTGATAACAGAAAGCTTAAAATGCAAGTAGGCCTTTACACTAAAAGATTAAGTCACTTGAGTGTTTATTAAAAGCCTGTGAAAGGACAGTTTATGAAGCTTTCAGGGGAGGGAAAGCAGCAGCACACTGAGTAATCCAGCATCTGTGCATGTGCTCTGCCTAATCCAAATTCCTCAAATCACTCCTTCTGCACGGAGAGGGCCACATGCAGCTTCTCGTGCAAAAAGAATTGCACTGAGAGAGGAAAAATTACACTGAAAGAGGCACCAAAGCAGGGCAGAGTCAGTGCCTGTCTGCTGAGCCCGTGCCCTGAGGAGGGACTGGTGGGACCCAGCTTAGGAGGGTCCTTTCCAGCCTGAATAACTCTGTGTTGTCTGTCTGTCTGTCTGTCTGTGCTCACACCTGAGGGTCTGAGGGTGTTTTCCAGCCTGAACAGCTCTGCGTTGTCAGTCTGTCTGTCTGTCTGACCCCACGGCTGTCCAGCCCCTGCCCCAGTGAGCCCAGCACAGCCCAGGAGCCCAGGGCTGCTCACAGGGGATGGATGTGCAGGGATGTGTGGGGGCTCCAGCCCTCCTGGGAGCCAGGCACACGCCATGCTGAGAGGAAGAGGAGGCCAGGAAAGGGGGGCTGAGAGGACTGCTGGAAGCCTTCAGGAAAAGGCACTGCAGGAAATGTCAGAACACAAGTGCAGAAAGAAAACAGGCGGCAGCTGCTGCGGGGAAGGCTTGCCAAGGCAGAGCAGCCAGGCAGAGGGTGGGGTGAACCTTTATGGGGTTAGCTTGTCTCTCCTCTCCTCCCCTGGATTTAAAACGCAGATATTTAGGCACATAGAGGTGGCCACCAGCAGTGGAGGGCGTGCACCTTCCTTCTCCAGTGTGAGAAGAGGAACCTTTGGGGCAGGGCTGCCACTGACCTAAACTCAGCAGCTCCAAGCCCAAGGAGCTGGGCTTCCTCTCATCCAAGCAGTTGACAAGTTACCCCACTAAGTTCAATTTGTCTCTGTTTCCTCACTTACGAGCGTATGGTTCAAAACAAATTTTGATTCTGTTCTATGGATTAAATTAGAGACTAAAATGATGCATCTAATTTAAGGATTTCCTGTCCTCACAGTGACATCCTGACTGTTAGCGTGACCTATTCAGGTTCACACCGTTTATTGACTTTCCTTTCCACCTATTTCTCCTAATTACCCAGAAGATTAAAGCCTTAGGGTACATTCATCTGCTCAGTTACCTGGAGAAAGACAGACAGAAAGAATAATCACCCCTGTCTATGGTGGTGTATTGGCTGTTTTCTTCCAAGCTCTGAGAAATCTGCCTTGCAACAGATTTGGGCTCAGATCAGCCAACTATTTTAATTTAGAGTCCATTTGACTGATTCACCCTAAGATGTAACTAGCATATGTAATGAAAAAAAAATGGCAAATTGCACAAAAAGGAATTTAGGTTATGAATAGGGAATTAGAGTGTGTTATGGATAAAAGCCAGACTTTCAGATGTTTCATTGTTGTGAACAGAGCTGTGCCAACACACACTTTCTGAAGCAATGAACACAACGCTTTCCAACAGGAAAGTTTGCTGAATGTATTTCCTAATGGGACAATCACACAGTTAAAAAAACTGCATGAAATCACCAAGGGTGGGAAGCTGTGACAGGCTGCAATATAAAAGCAAAAATGAGTGAAATATCAGAGGTTATAAAGCCATCTGAAATTGGAGAAGGTTGCCACATGGATTGGGTTTGATTATTCCTTTGCCTGAGGCTAAAAATAGTTGACATACCAATTTCCTGCAAAAATAGTGTTAATCAAATGTTTCACCAATATCCTTCCCCAGTTCTCAGAGTTGTCTATTTAACAGCTGCTGTACTGGGCAAGCAGTGTGAGAACAGAAAAGTAATGAAAAGACCCATGAGCACCAGACTGAAAAATATCTTGGCTGCTCTACCAGATATCATTTCTATAAGAGAGAGGGAAAAGGAGGAGGGAATGGACGAGGGAATTGTCCTGCTGCTTTCTTCTTTAATTATGGCACACAGCAAAAAAAAAAAAAAAAAAAAAAAAAAAAAAAAAAAAAAAATTACTGCTTTCAAATATGTAGAACATCAGAGGATCTTGCTGTTTTTCTGCTACCAAGTCCACATCCATTTGAATAAAAATGCCATTCTCTTAAGTGGATCCCATCTTTTTTACAGCACTGCACAAGGGGCTGCATGTTCAAAGATCTCAAATATCTTCCAGTGCATTTCCCTTTCCCTGCTCTTTGGGCTGTGTCTGTGTGTGAACGCTGGGCAGTGATGAGGGGCTGAAGCCAAAACTCTTCCAGTTTGGAAGCCAGAACCATTTAAGATGCAGCACTGCAGTGCAAACCCATGGCAAACACCCACTGACTGCAGTCTGGATTAATAACACTCACAATATTGTTGTAAATCATGGTAATAAAGGAGAGCACAGAAAGGTTAAAAAATAGCTCCAGAAAGAAGCAGGTTCATTTTCATTAGAGATGCATGGAGCTGCCTTGAATGGGAGATGTGCACAAACAGAAACTGCAGGATAAGGACCTTTGAAATTCAATTTGGTGAGCAACTGGGTTACATCAGTAAATATTTGATGTTTAAAAAATTTAAATGCCAGTCAGGGAGAAGCAGAGCTCAGCGTGGCAGCCTTTCCTTGTGTAAGCACCAATAGACAGAACTGAACTGATGATCTGTGTGAAAAGCTGCCTTAATGCTTAAGTGAAAGCATTTCTCATGTTCCTTAAAGCACAGCTCTATTCCAAAGAAGGAAGAGGTGAAAATATTAGTATTGTCTCTCAAGAAATAGTCTCATTTACATAATTAGCAACACAGCAGTGAGAGAGTTTTGCTATGTCCTTACAGTTAAACAGTTATATCCATATGTAAGGGAAAAATTCTGTGTACAGAGCCATGTAAACCTGTGTGGAGGGATGGAGTGGGGCAGAGCTGAGCCAGTGACACTGAGGCAGGGTCAGCCCAAAGGGAGAGCAGGGGAGCCCAGTTCCCTTGCTGGGTGTTGTAACCAGAGCTGTTTGTGCAGAGCCATCAGAGCTGGGACCCTGCCAGCCCTGGCTGGCTCAGGGCACAGCTCCAGCAGACACTGCTCTCCAGAGCTAGTGAGCACAGTCTGGCTCCAAAGGGATCCCATTTAATCCAGGTAATTACAAATGCACGTTATTCCACCCAGGTGCCCACGCTGGGGCAGTTACTGATTGCCTAAAAGGCTTTATTCTGATTTAATGCAATGCACAGCCCTCAGAGCAGGGCTCTGTGTCCACTCAGCTCAGAGCTCCAGAACATCCCACTGCGCTGAAGAAGAAACCCAGTGGGACTGTCAGGGCTCAAAAGGAGTTTTTCAGACTGGCAAATAAATAAAAGAAGGAAATCTCCTTTTTTCAATGGCAGATCCACCTGGAGATCACAGACTCCCTAAAACACAGACTAAACACACACTCCCATGGGCCCTTTGCCCATAACCAAGAGCTCCTTTCTGTCTTTTATGCTCTGATCCCTTCTAGGACATCTGAGTTGAACGGGCCAGGCTGGAAGTGATTAATCCTGGAGCATGGAAGCAGCAAAGCTGGGAGTCCCAAAGCCCCTGGGCGCCCCGGGCCCGTGCAGGGGGTGACTTTGGGAGGCTTTTCTGGCCACGGCTGCCGCTGCAGCCTGGCTGTGCTGCTCCCTGCCCTGGCCCGGGCTGGGCTGCTCTGTGCTGCTCCTGCATCCCCGAGCTCCGTAAACACAATTCCCAGTGCAGGTAGAGCCCACCCTTCTGAAGCTGTCTGCGCAAACCAGCCTTGCCAGCCTCTGCTCACACACACTGCCAGAAGCTTACAGGAAATTTGGGACAGATGAATCCAACATCATTTCAGCTTTTCCCCACCTGCTTCACAAGCAGAATAATGCAATAGATTTTGTGATAATGCTGATACAAATCCAGGATAACTTTCCAAAACTGCTTAATGAAATAGACTATGGTGTCTTTTGTTAAGGTCACTTTCTATTCTGTGCCTTTTTCTGCTACTCTGCATTATTACATTAAAAATGTGTTGCCTTTCTAAAACAAGAAGCAGACATGCCTCCTGTGCACTCTTTGTTAATCTGCTCTGTTTTTCTTAACTCAGGTGAAAGCATTCCCAAAGGAAAACAACTGGCCTGACTGCTGTAGAAAAAGCTATTTATAAAAGGACACGTTCTCTAATCCAACAGAAGCTTGACGAAAGAAGCAAATGAACCTTCCTCTCCCCCATTTACCTGTATTTTGACAAAGGCAGAAATGTTTCCCCTTGCCATACAGCTCTGCAGGCCCAGCAGAGAGCTCTGGGCCAGAAACATTGCCCAGGTAATGGCAGCAGGGACCAGGAGGCAGGCATGGACCAGAATCCCCTAAAGGGATGCACACAGGAGAGTCAGTTTTAAAAATACTTTTCCTATTAGGCAGCATTTCCACAATTCTTAGTTTCCAAAACAGCGCCTGGACTTTTCCTCCTGCTGGCTTTTTATAATTTTTGTAAGAAGAGGAACATTTGCGTCAGACAGGAGCCATCCAGGACAGTCAGCACTGCAGCTGTGATTCCCAGTCCCTGTTGCTGGGGCTGAGAATTCAGGTGAGAGAGAAGAACGTGGGGCAGCTGAGCCCCGGCTGGCAGGAGCTGGGCACTGCCCCAGCCCCAGGGCTGGCAGCAGCCAGGGCTGAGCACACACACTCCTGCATTTCTGCTTCCACCGAGCTCAGCTGGAATGAAACCCACAGAACAGAGGTTTGCTGCCTGCTAATAATGAGCTCCAGCGACAGCAAGAAGTTGTGAAGAATTCAAAAGCAGCACCAAGCTCAAAAAGCCAGCAGCAATGGCAAGTCTCAGCGGCCCTCAGTGCTTTCAGTTGTACACACTTCTCTGCCAAGCCAGAAATGAAATCTCAGTTAGCAAACATCTGTTTCCTGCAAGAGTGAAAGTCATAATTAAGAAGAATCAATCCATATTCACTCATATTTAGCATGGAGAAGGCTTTAGAGACCTTTTAGGCAATTTTTCACACAACAGGACATCGTGGTTATCCCAAGATACACTTCCAAGTGAAGAAACAGTACGTATGACCTTTTCTAAATGTATTTTTAAAAAGCACAAAGATGCCCTAATTTCCCTCCACAAAGACTGAACAGAATCCGAGCCCTCCTCTTTGAAGAGCACAAGGACTTTGACAGCCTGGAGCGGTGAAACATTAAAATTTCACTTACTCTGCATGGCAATAAGAGGAATAATGAGCTGTTTATGGAATATTTGGGAATAGTGCATTCATCTTCTTTACAAAGGCTTCAGTCCCCTGCCCTTCACCTCCAGGGCCTAAGCTGCCTGCTGGGGACAGGTAACCCTGGGAGCAGGAGGGGTCGGATGTGGCCAAACCCCGCAGGCAGCAGGGACAGGAGCGGGGCAGCACGGGAGTGTCCTGGGAGCATCCCTGGAGCAGCAGCGCAGGAGGGGCTGGGGGAGCTCCAGGGACACTCTGGGGACACTCCCGGGATGCTCCAATTGAGAGGAACAGCAGATTTGTCTTTCCAAACCAGCTGTGGGTCTGCTGGTGGATAAAACCAGCGCTGGGAGATAAAAGAAACAATGGGAAGGATTCCACTGATTGATGAATAGAAAAAGATATTGGCCTTTACAAATAAACTTCAGGTTTGCTGATAAATGAAACTAGACATTGAAAGATGAAAGAAACAATGGGGAAGAAAAGCTCCTAAATTCAGTAAGAATTAAAAATGAAAAGGGAGGGTTATACATTAGAGGGGAATCTTTGGTATCAGGCCTTCTGGGAAGTATGAACCTCTCAAGTACTTCAGAAATGGGGAAAAACTCCTAAATTCCATAAGAATTAAAAATTAAAAGGAGGGTTATATATTAGAAGAAAATCTTTGGTATCAGGCATTTTGGGAGGTCTGTACCTCTCAGGTACCTCAGCCAATGGGGAAAGAGAGAAGGGAAATGTGGCCGGGAAATTGGGATAAAAAGGGAGGCTGCATCCTCAAAAACATGGGAGATCCCAGAGGAATGCCCCATGGCCTCTCCCTTCATTGGAATAAAGTAAAAAGGCTCCTCTGTCTCTTTTTTGGACATAAACTTCTGGTGTTTGTGGATTAATTTTCCTAACACAGGAATGCTCCGGGGATGCTCAATCCTTTTGGGGTGTGTGTGTGCACGGGAGGCAGCACAAAGGGACCATGGTGTGTGACACCAATACACTGAGAGAACCAGGCTGTGCTCCTGAAGGAAAACACCTTTTGGCAGGAGGAAAGTCCTGCCAAAGGAGGAGGAGAAGGAAAACAGCTCCTTTGGCTGTTGGAACCCCCTTGGTCAACTTCAGTCAGACTTGATCTGGCCTGCACTTCACACCTCAGAAAAACTCAAGATTTTGTAGGATACTCAGCTGGTTTGTCCCCATCCCTCTGCTGGCTCATTCCCTTCCATACAGAGCTGCATGTCTGAAAGGGAGTTTTGAAGACATGATTTAATGAAAGCTTTAGGAGGAGTTTTAATAGTTCACGTCAGAAACGGAGTGCCAGGCTTAATGGCAAAAATATTTACCACTCAGTAGTTTGTTGTGGATATATTGTTTTAGGGCTGGATTTATATGTTAGCATTTTCCATTCTCATTAAACCCCAGCTATGCGAATGTTGCCTGTGAAAGGCAGCGCCTCACATTCTGTGTGAATTCTGCGTGCAGCCTTTGTTCTGTACTGACCCTTTCAGCCCTCCCATGCCCTGGCCAGCTGCATTTATCCTTGCCCTGCCGCGCTATCTCCCGGGAGCGGCGGGACGGGCGCTCAGTGGGAGCGCTGGGGTACAAATAACGGCAGAGCACAATAAACATTCCGGAGCGCTCGCGACAAAGCCCGCAGCACAGCCAGGCTCAGTCCCTCAGACAAGGCTGCTGCAACCAGACTGGAAAACATTACCAAATCTTACGCTTGCTTAAGGACAAGATATTCGGGCCCGCTAGGTGAGATAAGGGAATGTTTATTTTATGTGACCAAAAAGTCACTTGGACTCGGGACGTTTGGTTTTATTCCCCAATTCGCTTTTCCCGTGCGACTTTCCACAGGTTCTTTCCAGTCTCTCCGTCTCACTTCCCATCATTATCCAGGAATTGACAGGATAATGGAGCAAAGTAATGGGCACACAGCGTGGGCCAGGGGAGCCCAGCCCCAGCTCCCACCTGAGCTCCCACCTGGGCCGGGCATTTCCCAGGCAGCAGCTCCAGGGC
>NW_005054362.1:349717-353441 GCF_000277835.1 Geospiza fortis
CTGCCCAGCTCCGGCCAGCGACACACACACACACCCATCCCACTGCTTCACCTGACCAATTCTAGCCAACAGAGCGAAAATGAGCCAAAACCAGCCAGTCACCCCACAAACCCCAAGTTTTCCATCAATTTAATAAGTTACAGCTGCTGTTGTAAGTACAGTCAATAAATAAAGAAAATTAGCCACAGCAAGGGGGACAGAAGCGGGTCTGAGCTGATCAGACACAGCCCAGCTGGGGCTGCACTCCATCCTCATCCAGAGATAAAAACTCCTCTGTAATGCCCCAGGAGATGCGAGGAGATGTAACACACCCTCTTGCAAGAATATTGCCTAGATCTTAGCACCTCATTAAGATATTACACTCTCCTGACCAGATCTTTCAATGGTTTCCATTACTGCTTTTTTTTTTAATATATTTTTTCTTTCCGTTGTGGGAAAAAACCCTCTCTGGAGAACATTTACATTTTTTTCCTCCGATTTGAATCTTTTCTCCCATTCCTGTGCCTTTGCCAAACATGAGTTGTCTTTTAGTCTGCTGCATGAATGGGGATGAAATTCACACAACTATTTCGTGTCATTTTTCATTCACAGGAAGCATCAGGGTGCCAGAACTATTTGATGTGTGCATCAACCACATCCAACAAATTGAGAACCAGCCTGGAATTAGGCCTGGAGCATTAACTCCAGCTAGGGAGCTGAGCAATGTGAGACTAAGCCACGGAGTTGATTTTTCAGATGAGGGAGCGGGAGCCAGGGCAGCTGTGTGCACATCCCCAGACAGAGCGGGGGCAGAGATGTGGAGGTTGGTGCAGCCGGGGCAGGAAAGCAGCCAGGCTGCTGTCCCTGCAGTGCCCAGCCCTGTGCCCGTCCCTCCCAGCACAGAGGGGTGCAGAGCTGCAGGGCAGGGTGGGCTCCCAGCAGCACAGCAACGAGAGCTCTGGCAGGCTGGGACTGCCCTTTGCAGCACTGGGCTTTTCCTGGGATAACCACGATGGAACCTTCAAAGGAGGAGCACATTCCACCTCCCAGTCTTCAGTCAGGCTGCAATAACACCAGGCTGTGCCCAGCTGAAGCTTTGCACCAACAGCCACTGAAGGAGGAGTGGGCAGGGGGGCACAGCAGCCCCACCGTGCCACGGGGGTGCAGGGATGGGGCAAACCCCAAACTCCCCCATGGGGATGGCAGGGACGGGGCAAACCCCCAAACCCCTCCATGGGGATGGGAGCAAACCCCAGATCTCTCCACAGGGATGGGAACAAACCCCCAGACCCCTCCACAGGGAGGCTGCTGTGGGCTGGTTCATCAGCCAGGTCCCAGGTGCCACACAAAGGCACCTCCTGCCATGAAATATGAATATTCCTCCATTTCTCAGCTCCCAGCCCTGCTGCTCGGGGCTCAGTTTCTCCACGATTCCTGAAATCAGCGTGGGTCCCTCTGGAAACTGATCTAATGGTCTGAGGAATGTGCACAGCAGAGCTTTGCAAAGCCTCCAAACTCGCTTGTCTGCTAGTGAGTGCAACAGTTGTAGATGGGCAGAGAATGAGAAATTGTTTTCTCCCTTCAGTGGCAGCACTGCTGGGCTCCTCTCCTTTCCTGCACTTCAGGGAAAGGTCTCCTCATGGTAACCTGGGTTTTAAGGGAAAGGTCTCCTCATGGTAACCTGGGTTTTAAGGGAAATGTCTCCTCATGGTAACGTGGGTTTTAAGCTCCTGGTCAGGCTTCAGTGGCCAGGAGTTACATCAAGTACATGAGTGTGACATTCCTGTGAGCTCCTGGACACACCACCCTGTAAACCGCCGGTGAATTTCCTCGTCTTGCTTCTTCTTTAAGAAAAATGTACTACACCAGTAGTGGAAATGCTTTTAGATCTAACAGAACCATAATTGTACGTAAACAGAAATGGCTGAGTGCACAATTCAATTGACTGGGAAAATTCTGCAGCCCACGAGAAGAGTTACAAACCCAAAATCCAAAGCCGCCAGCAGAGTGCTGCGTGCCAGGGGCTTTGCAGGGCTCAGAGGAGCCCTGAGCCCACAGGGAGCTGCCCCTGACTCCCATGGGCACGAGGCACAGCAGCCAGGGCTGTCCAAAGCAAGGCAGCCCAGGCTTAGGAACACAAAATGTGTTCATTTTTAGGACACAGTGCCTCCCAGCATGGCAGAACTCTTCGGTGTCATCTGGGTGAGAGCTCGGGGTGTTTTATGCCACAGAGGTTGAAGATTTCTTCCTTTTGCTAAACATGCTATTTTTGGAAACATTCTTGCTAGTGCTCATGGGAATATTTCCAATGGGACAACACTTCCAATTAAGACCTCTTTATAAATAATAAGTGGCTGACAGCCCAGAAAATCAATGCATTATTTTAATAAAGAGATGATGGCTAACTGGTCACAGAGTGATACACAATCCAAATAAGTCAAGAGATTCCTTCCAACCATGACTTACAACTTAGGAACCTTTTTAGTACCCTCACAACCAAAAATGGCACGTGCTGAGCATATCTACCCTGCGCTCACATCATCCCCTGCTCACCCCGAGGGACACAAAAGGGGCTTCATTAAAAATGCCAGGTCCTTCCTTGCACAGACCAGAGGCTCCTGCACAAACTCTCGTGGTAAATAATTCAAATTCAAGGATTTCTAAAACCGAGGAAAGGGGCAAAGCAGCCTTCCCCAGAGAAGTGTCTGGATTCTCTGCAGCACAGCCAAGCACGCGGGCACCAAGGCAGTCCCTGGGTGCTTTTTCCTTTTCCTGGAGCCCCGGCCTGCCCTGCACACAGGAGGCTCTGCTGCAGTCACAGCACACAGAACGCCCAACATTCACCCGCTGGGGTCACACCACTGCGGGGCCAGCCCAGGCACTCATCACCAGCTTAAAGCACCGAGTGAGACTGCCCTGAGCATCAGCACAAAGGAGAGAATTATCATTTAAAGGCAACCTTCTGCTTTATGGCCAGCCCCTCTTTATGGTCTGCTCATGCTGCAGGGACTCAGAAACAGCAGAGCCTGAGGAGGGGACAGAGAGGGGGAAGCAGAGCTCTCCCTTGCTCTGGGACTCAGAAAGCAGCAGAGAGGACAGGGAGGGGAAAGCTCAGCCCTGCCTTGCTCTGGGACTCACACAAGGAGTCTCCCTCCTGCCTCAGAGCACTACAGAGAGAATGCCCAGAAATGAAAGAAAATAAAGCTTTGAAAAGCAGCAAAGTCCTGTCTGAAGTGTTGTTTACCAGCACAACTATCCCTGCTGCCTCTCCAAACCATGCTGTCCTCCCCTCTGGTGGTACCCAGCACACGCTGGGTTTATTTCCAGTAGGATGCACCAAGTGCACACAGCAGCTCAGGGAATTCTCCAGGCACTCCCACCAGGACTTCAGAAGCACAGTCAGGTCTCTTATTTCTTTTTTACACACTAATGCTTCATTCTTGCTTATTTCCCACCAGCAAAATATCAACCCAACCCAGCTTTTTCTGGAGATTTGTTCCTACTTCTCTTGCCACAGTTTGCCTTGCCAAAATCCCCTGGTTCCTCCCACACTCAACCCCAGCAGAGCAGGAGGAGCAGCAAAACGCAAAGGCCACACCTGATGAGGTGAGTCAGCTGTTCCAGGGGGATTTCACCTCTCGTGTCCCTGCTAGAAAAGCAGCTATTGACAATGTGCTCACTAAGACAGCTCAGTATGACTTCTGTCATCACCTTTAATCTCTTCATGTCCCACTGGAGCCACAGG
>NW_005054362.1:353489-360067 GCF_000277835.1 Geospiza fortis
TGCGCATTTCCCTGAAGAAATCACCCAGTGATCAAAGAATTGTCCCCTAATTTTCAACAGAAGTACTGCAACATGTCCAAAACATTTTGATGTTCCTCCTCTGGGTCACATTCCCTGGGTTTCCAGGCTCTAATTTAATGGAGAATGTAAAGTTGAGTCCTACCTGTCTGTGGCAGAGGGCAGGGAGGTGGCTCAGGTGGCTCAGCACAGCTCCAAGGACACACATGGCATTTGTCTTTTCCACATTTCCTGACCCAAACAAAGCAGCCCCTCTCCTGCTTTGCCCAGGTTTTCCTCCCCCCAGTGAAGGGGGTTTGGTCACTGATTTGGGTGGCAGGAGGATCAGGTGCACCAAATCCACCTGAGCCTGGAGATCAGTCCTGCTGGGGCAAAGCCTTCCCCAGGTTTGCACCAGGATAAAACACAAACAATGCTCTGGGGTTCCTTTGTTGTCTGCTGTATCTGGGGCTCTGGGTTTGGTTTTTTTAATTTTAGCACCTGACAGAGCCTGAAGCCAACAATGACATTTATTTACCTGTGTCCTAGTGATGTAAAGGTTTCTAAAGATCTTGTTTTCATTTTATGAGAAAAAGAGAGGGAAGGGAAACAGCTTTGCTTTGAGATGGTTTTTAGTACTTCAGCTTTTAACTTTGAGAGCAACTTCAAGGCCAAACTGAGACACCTAAAATACAGGGCCTCTAAAGAAAATGCTGACAGCCTATAAACTACAAAAGTTATGGAGAACCCCATAATAGTAATAATAATTTCTTTCATTTATATACAGTGATTTTTCTCCCAAAACATGCCTTAAACTGTAAGTCAAACAATCTCATCCATGGCAGTAAAAAGGACTAAAATAACCTGTACTGTAAACCCCAGGCCAGTTGCTCCTCAGGACTTGGAGGAAAATTGAGTTCAACCAAAAAGGAATTTAGTCCTGCTCACCTGGGCACTGCAGCCTCTCCCGAGAGCTGCCCAGAGTGCCAGGGGGGACAGAGGGCTCCGGGTAAATCAGATGTCTGGGGATTCCCAGGGGGAAGAGAGGAGATTCCCTGGGGCTCCAGGTCTGGGCAGAGCCAGCCCAGGGCTCCAGAGGGGGAGATTCCCCCGGGGGCTCGGGGGGCACCAGGCACTGCTCTGAGAACAGCCAGGCTCTTCCTCTGCGGAGGGAAAAAGGAATTTCTCCATAGAAACTTGGGGTGCAGGGGCTTTTCCAGCCTCTCTTTCTGTTAAGAGAGTGGCTTGAGAACAAAACAAAGCTGAAAGATTGTCACAGAAAAATCCTTTCCTTAGGAGTTTTCCTCCTGAGAAGCTGAGAGGCCTCAGGAACAAAATGTAAACATTGATTATCTGCTGCTGTGGAATGCAACAGGTGCATCTGTGATTGGGCTCATGTGGTTGTTTTTAATTAATGGCCAATCACAGTCCAGCTGGCTCAGAGAGAGTCCGAGACAGAACCTTTGTTATCATTCATTCCTTCCTATTCTATTCTTAGCTTAGCTTTCTGATTAAACCTTTTCTTCTATTCTTTTAGTAGAGTTTTAATGTAATATATATCATAAAACAATAAATCAGCCTTCTGAACCATGGAGTCAGATCCTCGTCTCTTCCCTCATCCTGAGACCCCTGTGAACACGTTCACAAAAGATCACTGTGTCCATCACACAGATGGGCAAACTGAATTATTGCTGACCATTTCCCTCCCTGAGATAATTCACCACTCTGCTTTGTGTCTGGTCAAAGTGCCCCAACTGCATTTAAACAGCTTGCCCCAAGTTACAGAAGTGGATTGTGCCAGGTCCAGGAATGGGGTGTAGATATCAAAGGCTTGGTCAGGGTAAAATTATCTTTGCCTTTGGGATCACAAGCACTCACTTTACACAGCTGCAGTTCACAAACACAGCGATCAAGGGAACCACAGAAGCCCTAATTGAGGGACCATGGGGCACTAAAAGCATGGGGTAAATATATGAAAATCAGCTTCTTACGCAAATAGATCCATCTTAATATTCACCCTTCAGAAAGCAGATTCACACACTCAGGATTGCTATTATGAACAAAAGCAATTTATACTTGAATTCAGCAACACCCCTAAAAACTGCAGTTAAACGAATGAAAACAAGAGAATTCTGAGAGAGGAGCGCCCACACTTTTGTTTCAGAGTTAGAGCAAAAGCAAAGAGCCTGTGAGGAGTTGCATGCTGAGCATTTCCAAAGGGATGAGGCCCTGAAGTGCCAGAGCAGCAGAACCTCCAGGTTTTGTGTCCCTGGGAGCTGCTGGGGACAAAATTCCCTGGTGGCTCAGCTTGGTCCTGTTTGAAACTGCAGCAGGAAAGGGAAAAAAGGAAGAGTGGCAGGAAGATGAACTCCACCAAAACCAGATAATTCCCAGTCTTTCTTCTTATTTTAGCTTCAGACAGCTCAGAAAGTGGAGACACGCCTCCCAAAGTGCATGGTTTGCCCAGAGCCCTCTGGCTCCTGGCACCAACTGCATCCTGTCCCTCTTCAGCTCCTGGGGGTGATGGGGCCCTGGGGGGCTCAGATTCAGCCCACAGCCTGCCCAGCCCCAGCCAGAAATGCCACATGAAAAGCTCTCTCCGCAGCTTGAACTGCAGCTCACGCGCAAAGCCAGCTCTTTGCACTGCTGGCTAACAATTTCTTCTGAATTTCATAGAAACACAGCAACTCTTTGGTTCAGAGTTTGAGCAAAGGTTTACATTGTTTTCATTTTTATTAATTTTATTCCAATTTCTTATGATCTTGCAGTGTCAGGACTGAAGAAATCGCCTTATTCCACAAAACCTTCAGGGGTTTCTGGAAGAAATTGCTTTAAACTTTACCCTTATAATTTAATTTGCTGGCCAAATCCTTTGCTTGCTTTAGAGTTTTCTCCACATACATTTCTCTGCACCTCTCCCAGCTTTCCATAACCCAGCCATTTGTCTGTCAGCCTTTTCCTGCTCTCAGTGCTCTGATCATACAGCATGATTTTCTCACATTAAATACTTTGATTTAAACAGATACCTATTGGAGAGAGGTCTTGTACAGCATTGAGGTTTCATTAAAATCAGGATTAATAATAAATTTAAAGACCAGATTAAAAAAAATAAAGATAGAAAAAGAGTTATATTTACAGGACTGAAAATAACCAATTATTGTCAAGGCAGCAATTCCCTTGTCCGGTCTTTTTTCTGTGTGCAAGGGCAGCCTCAGGTGCTGCCAGGCAGGAAATGGAGAAGGGGCCTGCTGGGGACCCTCTGAGGGTGGCCAGGTTCCTGCAATCAGTAATTCCATACAGTCTGAGGACAAGACAAATCTCACTGTGAAAAGGCCACAGTGCTGTGATGAATTCACAAATATCCAGCTCTAACTCCCCCAATGTCAGCCTGAAGCTCCCAGCCACATCCCGGGGTTTGGCTGAAGCCATTTCAGATTAGCCAAATGGCATCTCACCATTAATTATTTTTTAAAAATGTAGAATATGAAATGAACATCTCTAATTTCCTATTTAAAAAAAAACAGCTCATTTTTCTCAATCAATCTGGATCATTCAGTCTACTTGAAAAGGCAAATTACTGCTTGATTGTAGGGTAATTATTCTGGTGGAGATCACTTGAATGACTGCACTGTAGTCTTTGACAGGCAGTCTCTGTTATTTGAACACTGATGTTATTTAATTAAAGGATGAAAAATATCTTGGGTGCTTCAGAACAAAAACTCATTGCCATGAATAAAAAATATGAGTGCAGAGTTTATATTTTGAAAAATAAATTCTCTCTTCCCAGAAATGTTACATCTAAGGAAAAATAATACAGAACTCATTAGCAAGAGCTCATTATGGAGACTGTGACTGATGCTCTGGGTTATTATAATCAGATTAGTATAATAATCTATTTAATCCAGCTCCATGACAGTTCTGTACAGATTATTTTGAATACTTCAGCTGGCTGTGCTAAACCCACTGAAAAATTCTTCCAATTACACTGACTAGTGTTAACTTAAAAAGAAAATGTTTACTGTGTTAAAAATAACCCTTTCAGCATTTAGGAAAAAAAATCACTTTATTTATATTTATATTCTCATTCTTCACATTTTGAGTCACGTCTCAAGATCAGCTAAAGAAGGCCTTATTGTGGTGCCAGTGATATAAATCCTGGGAGTTTATGCCAATATTTTTATTTGTCATATTTTATTGGAACTGACATTTTTTTGGACTCTGCTCGCACAATGACTTATGAGTTTAATTTGGTTTCATTTGTTTTGCTGTTTAAAATAAATTAAGACCAGGGCGTGGGGGATTTGTTGTCCCTCACGGTGCTTATTTACTGACATTGTGCAATGTGAATTCACATTTAGTTGCTGCTCAGCTGTGCCACCTTGCCTTGCCCAGCACTGACCTCCCTGGGATGGGTCAGTTCTGTCCTGGCAGCTGCTCCAGGCTGTGATCTGGGTTCAGGACGGGAATAAAGCTGATCACACACTGATGGTTTAGCGTGGCTGAGGCTGCCTGTGCAGGGCAAGGACTCCTCCTTGCTTTTATAGTGTTTTAGCGTGGCTGAGGCTGCCTGTGCAGGGCAAGGACTCCTCACACAGCCCTGCAGCCCGGGACAAAGGGGCTGGGAGGGCGCCCAGCCCTGGGGACAGGCTGGGCAGGAGGGCTGAGCTCAGAACCTGCTGGAGAGCTGAGAAAGGGGAGGGCATTGGGAACTGCTGACACCTGAAACTCCAGACAGAAATATGGGCACTGATCAGTGCAAATGCATTCAGCTGCTGGCCTCTGCATACACTTCTCTTTATTATGTTGCTTTTCACACAGTTTTGGCCTTGTACAGTTGCTGCACCCTACTGGGTCTTATTTTGCATTCTATTATTCCTTCAGTCCTATCCATCTCATCATTTCATACAGATGGTATTGAAGAGGTTGATTCATCTTGCAGTTTATCAACCCAGCGCTCACCTAGCAGCAGGGATTGATTACAATACCCCATTCCTCCTAAATTACCTTGCTTACCCAGGTATTGCCCCAGATCTGTCCCCCACAGACCTGCCTGCTGTGTCTGCCAAGCACCACAGACAACAAATGCTCAGCCCCTTCCCTTGCTTTGCAGGTGTGGAAGGAACCTCCTGCTTGGTGTGAAATGTGGTGCCAAACAGACAAAAAAGGTGTTGGTGCTGCTCTGAGCAGGCACTCAGAGGGCTAAACTCAGGCTGCAGGGTGGTCAGTGTCCTGGGCAGAGCTAGCAGCAGAATCCAATCCATCTCCTCACTACTTGCCCCTGCAGACAGTGCTCTGTGCTGTGCCAGAGCCAAGTCATGGCTCACACTGATCTGGCACCTTCACTGGCAGATATTCCCGATTCTGGCCCAATTCTCACAGCCCCACTCCCTCACCCAGAGCTGGGGGCTCCATTCTGGTCCCCCCACGATGGAGCCCTGCAGGAGATGCAGCCAGGTCTCCCCTGCCTGGACAGCTCCTGTTATCCCATGGCACCAGGGCTGGTGTCTGGGCAGTGTGCCACAGCCTGTTAAATTCCAGGGCTTGGCCTGAAATGAGGGAAAATGACGGATGTCCTGCTGTGTGCAGGTGAGCAGAGCACTGTGGATATATCAGTATATTACACAAACTGCCGCCTCTTTGGCAGCTGGGTTAAAGAAACCCAAGCAATAAAAACGAGGTGGGAGCAGGGCCAGGGAGAAGTTCGTGAGGAGGTGCAGAGCTGCCTTTCTGTGGCATCCCAGCTGCATTTCCTTCTCAAGGAAAGTGAAGAGTCCTCTCTCATTACAAGGGCTGGAAAAGGCAAAATTGGCCCAGAAGAGTTGCCCTGATTGTTTTTCTTTCTGGCCTGAAGGATGAACAATACAAGATGACAAACAAAGAAGCAACAGATGTTTCAGTGCCCACTTGGAAAGTCAAGACATTCACAAACCCTGAGAGACTAAATAAGAACTGCAGCACTGTGATTCATCTTCCACAGCATAACCCAGGCTTCATGCTCCCTCTTATTTCCCCGGCTTTGTATTGAAGTGCCCCTGTCCTTCTTAAATAAAAAACCTTACAGACTTTGTTGCCATCCCACATTCAACCAGGAGCCCCTGGGGACTGAACATCCTGGAACAAACTGGAAATCTGAAATTCTTTGTACCTTGAGATGATCTCTCATTACAGTTCCAACCACTGGAAAACAAAGAACAATATGGAATGGCAATTATTTAAAATTCCTTCATTACCAAGGGGCCTTTTTCCCCCAGATGTTTCAGTCCAGGCTGAGTGCATTTCCTGCACACCACTGGAGAATCTGACTGGCCACCACGGGTGGTCTGAGACACTTGTAAAAAAGGCAGGATTGTGTCACAGTGAAAAGTGCTTTGTTTTACAGGCTCACCCCGAGCAACCTCTTTGCAGAACGAGCTGGAAATATCTAATTCTCATGCAAGCCCTCCTCTGCTGAAGTCCATATAAGCTCATGCCAACAGGAGACAGAAAAACTTGCACTCTCTGTTCACAAAGCAGAGCAGGCACTGCAGCTCAGCTGTGCCCCTGCACTTTCCTGGGGGTGCTTTTCACTCCTGGCCCATCCA
>NW_005054362.1:360120-360608 GCF_000277835.1 Geospiza fortis
CCCATTTCCAGTGACAACAGAGATCACCTCCTGGTGCTCCCGCCCAGGCACAGCCCTGCTGCAGGCACTGCCTCACTGCTCACATTTGCTCCAGGTCTGCAGCTTTTGTGGCTGGCACGAGCAGGACAGAACGAACCCTGGAAAGTGCTTACACATACTATACCAAAGGAATGCAGGGCAAGGATTAAATCATAAACCAGAGTGACTTTAAATGAAATAACAGCAGGTTGCGATGGCTGTTTGATATGGCTGTTCAGGACCTGCCTTCCAAGGCATGGCAGAGGAGCAGGAGGCAGCTGTGGGACAGGGGAAGGAGGTTCCTGCCTTGCCTGGAGGCTGGTAAGGATATCCCAGGCGGGGACTGCACTCCTGCTCCTCCCAGCTCTCCAAACTGCTCCTCCCTGACTGCAGCCCAGCAAACCCGGTCACCTCCACGCAGGGCAGGCAAGGAGCCAGTGTCCCAGTGCTCTGTGACATCTGAAAGTGAT
>NW_005054362.1:360628-376080 GCF_000277835.1 Geospiza fortis
GGAATGCTTCCCGCAGGAATAAGGAATTTTGTGAGGGTTATAAAAAGTTACTGGCACTGCAACGTGCTATCACTGTGGTATAAATTACTGATGTGCTGTCAGCCAGGGGCCAGCCAGGACAGCAGCCAGAGCCATCCCCTGCTCTGCAGGGCTCTGTGGGCTCCCTGGGCAGCCTCAGCCTCACCTCGGGGTCCTCCCCAGCAGGGACAGACCCAGGGGCAGAGCACCAAGCTGCAGCCCCACATGCTGCTCACAGCACAGCACCACACAGGGCTTCGGGCACTTTTGTCCCTCTGCCAGTAAGATTTGCAGTGTAACACCAATTTTCATCAATAGAGAACAGAGCTGCACTTCTCTCAAATTAAATAGAGTACTCTAGAATACACTTATCTATATTTAGTTCCCAAAATAAAAGCTACTTACACTCTCATCAGACCATATGTTTAAGCTGCACTTTTTTTTTTACAAGTGCTCTGAAATTTACCCTTATTTTTAGCTTATGTTTTCTCGGAGTTGGCAGACGTTCTGTCACGGGAGATGTTGTGTACAAAATGTGAAATACTGGAAATATTGCTCTGTGTGCCATCCTTCAGAGCCCTCAGCTGAACGTGGCTGGGCCACCTCCCAGGCCAGCTCAGGCCTGCTGCTCCTTTACCTGGCCAAAAGCAGCATCCCAGCCCTGAGCCCTCCCCAGGAGCTGTGTGACTGCAGGGACACTCACATTGCACTGACAATCATCACCCCAGGGCTCTGAGTCCTGCACAGACAATCATCTCAGGGCTCTGAGACAATTCCTGCAGAGACAATCATTGCACAGACAATTCCTGCAGAGACAATCATTGCACAGACAATCATCTCAGGGCTCTGAGACAATTCCTGCAGAGACAATCATTGCACAGACAATTCCTGCACAGACAATCATCTCAGGGCTCTCAGACAATTCCTGCAGAGACAATCATTGCACAGACAATTCCTGCAGAGACAATCATTGCACAGACAATCATCTCAGGGCTCTGAGACAATTCCTGCACAGACAATTCCTGCACAGACAATCATTGCACAGACAATTCCTGCACAGACAATCATCTCAGGGCTCTCAGACAATTCCTGCAGAGACAATCATTGCACAGACAATCATCTCAGGGCTCTGAGACAATTCCTGCACAGACAATTCCTGCACAGACAATTCCTGCACAGACAATCACCCCAGGGCTCTGGGACACTGCCTGCACAGAGCAGTGCCAGGCAAATGAGAGAGGCTGCAGCTCAGGCTGAGCCAATTCATTTTGTGTGCAGGGCTTGTCATCACTCCCCATTAGTCTGGAAGCTCCAGCCCTGTCAGAGATCCATCAGTGCTTCCAGGACACATTTTTATTTTCAGGGCTCTATAGCTCTCGGCTGAAATGTCACATTTGTGGTATCATCAAAACATATAAAACCTAGTTCAGTCATGCAGGAAGGAATATGGGGAAAATAAAGGACTTTTATAGTATCATTCCCTTTTAACTTTTTCTCTATCTTTCTAAATGCATTCCTTAGGCTTAGAAAACTGCACACTACAGAAAATCCAAAATGGGGCAACTTTTCCTCAGCAGCTAATCCAAACTCCTGTCATTACAAATATCAATCTCCATATCTCATCTGGGCAGCCTCTACACCAGGCACAAAGAGCACCCCTGGTTCCCTAATGCATCCCAAGTGCCCCCCCAGGAATGCTCCAGCAGGGAGCTCCCCTGGCAGGGCTGCTCTGCAGCCAGGCTGGACACACAGGGAGCGGCTCAGATGAGAGGTTTCCTGCTCCAGGTTCCCTTACCAGCCACGACAAATAGGAAAAATTCAGCCAAAGCCTTTTAACAAGCGCTCTGATGTGAGAGCGTCTACAAGACCTGCACAGACAGCAGCAGATACCAGGGTGAAATGTGTGAGCAGGAAAGGGAAAGGGAAAAGCTGCTCCTTGAGAAGAAGCACTGGAACAGATGGAATGTGTGAGCAGGAAAGGGAAAGGGAAAAGCTGCTCCTTGAGAAGAAGCACTGGAACAGAGCCCTCGTGTTGATTAATTGCCTTTAAACATTTGATCACTCTGTGTAATCCAGTAAATCTCCAAGTGTTTCAACATATCTGTAGTGAAGACAGAGTCAGGCAATTATGCATAAAACATCCAAAAAATAGTAGATACCTAGGAAAAAAGGTCACAGCTTCCTTTTGGAGTCTGCCTTCCAGGAACAGTCTTCTGTAACCACTTAAAATTTGCTGCTCTGGTAAATATTCTTGCCAGTACCTTTGTTTTCTGCTGGCTAGTTGATAGTTGCAGGAAGAAAACTCCAAATCTTTTTTTTTCCTCTGAAGTGGAAGAATATTTATGTGTGGGCTTTTTTTTAGACAATATATACTGAGTTCTAACTTTCCTCAAGAGAAAGCCAGAGAACGAGCTCAAATATGCAAATCTACTTCTGGGATATACAAAATAAGCAAATAGAGAGAAGTAAGAAGCTAATCAACAGTCTGAAGAATCAAAATATACAATATAGAAATATACTACATACTGAAGTTATGCTTTTGTTCCCTTGGGGACAGAATTTACCACAATAAAGCACTAAGTCTCTGCAAATTCTTTATAAATTTTTTATGGGAAATTCTTCTATCATTCCTCAGGTTTTATGTTCACAGGACATATTTGGGTCTGATGTTTGTGTGGTTCACTGTGAAATACATTATTTAAAGTGACATCACGTACTTCAAGGTGGTTAGATAAGTGTAAGGTCACTTGTTCCTTAAAATAATGATCAGTGTTAACAACACATTTTGGAGAGCTTGTTCCCTCCACGCTGCCCTCAGAGGATTTTGTGGGGTTTGGTCCTGAACTATTTGCACACAAATTCCCTTTTCATCCCCCAGCTGCTTTTGCATCCCCGTGCATTTCAGCCCTGGAGAGAAACCACAAACGGAACCGAGGCAGGAGATGGCCTGCAGGGGAAATGCCAGCAGGGGAAGGGCAGGGCTGTCCCTGTCACGCACAGAGCCCTGGAGCTGGGCTGGAGCTGGTCCCGGGCTCCAGGAGCCCCCACCTGCCCCAGGGCTCCCCCACCTGCCCAGGTGCAGCCCCCGAGCCTGGCTCAGCACAGCCCTGAGCAGGAGCAGAGTGAGCCCAGCCTAACCTGAGCCAGGCTCAGGGAGGACAAGCTGCCAGCCCTGGTCTCTTGCAGGAGCTCAGTGCCCAGGGGATCTGAGCTCTGATTATTGAAATCCACCCTGGCAGCTGCCCCCAGAGCAAAGCCCTGCCCGTCTGTAGCACAGGCAGGCTTGGTGCTGGGTTTCCTTGGGCCACATCAGATCGTTCCCTGGATGGTTCTCCTCCTCACCCACACCTCCTCTAGCCCTCTAACACTCGGTCTGACTCCTGGCAGATGTTCAATGCAAATATTCCTGTTGCTCAGAGGAATTTACATCCAGCCCAGCCAAGCTGTGCCAAGGAGAAACACGTGGAGCTGTCACAGCTCCTTGGTGACAGTTCAGGAGGACTCAGCACTGCAGGCAGGACCAAGAAAGGGAACATTTCAACCACTCATCAGACAACTTCACTCCAACAGTCAAAGCTTCAAAGCTTTGGTGTGCCTCTCTGGAATAATTCCCTCATCATGGTGCATTTTCCCTGCCCTGCTCTCCAGGCTTGCAGCAGGCACATTTTGGGAAGTTTGGGGCATTTTGGAAGCGCAATCACCTGGGAATGTCCTGTTCATCCAAACTAGCACCATTTCACTCACCCTGTGAGCTCTGCTAGCTGGCTCGAGATGAGAATCTGGTCCCACAAAGCTTGAGCCCATTTCTATGATCATGGAGCCCATTTCTATAATGACGGAGCCCATGTCTATAATGGCAGAGCCCATGTCTATAATGATGGAGCCCATTTCTATAACGATGCTTTCTCCCCACTTTGAGCAAGAACAAACAGAAGCCTTTGACCAGGAAATAGATCATGTCAATGCAAAGAGTTTCATGTATCAAAACCAATGGAAATCAGGACTCCAACACTGAATAAATCTAGGGGAAAAGTTTTGTATGACTCACAAAACAACCATGACACAGAAGGTGAAACTGAGAAATCAGAGGTTAGAAGAAAAACTCAATACTGTTCTAGCTTTTTAATTACTAGAAGTGCAAATGAATAGCATTACATTGCAAAGCTGACTTTCTTGATAGAGAAAAATCAATCCAGTTCTGAGGGCCTTTAAGTAATACTCCTAAAAAATTACCATATGCCTGCCATATGCAAAAAACAAGAAAACTTATTTTTAGGTCAAGGTGGAAAAAAACACAAAGAAACAAACAAAAAAGCTTTCTCCCAAATCTGACATTCCAAATCTTTTTGAGGGTAGAATTGGCATCCCTAAGGACAAATGGGAATCAGTAAGATTCCACCAGTGTGGCTGAATAATTACAAAATCACTCAGGAAAAGTAAATTCCCTGGTGTGTCTGGTGCTTTCTCCAAAGTTATTCTTTTGCTGGCTATTCAAGCTGTATTTGATGTCAATTATCATAGCAGACAGAAACAAGAAATGAGGAATACAGACAGCGCTGGCTCCTGGAGCTCTTGCTATTGAAATTATTCAAAACATCCTCAGGCAAATAAGAATTCTGCTATAAAAACGCTGACAAGGAGCAGCATAACTCACACACAGTTTGCTGTGAGCCCGTCTGAAGTGCCACAGGATATTTTTTCCTTGCAGGTTGATTAATTAGCTGCATCCTTGGGCAGTCAGTTCATGCACTCCCTGCCTGAGAGCTGGGCAAGGGAGGAGTGGCTGCGGTGCCCTGTGGGCATGGAGAGCTCAGCCTGGGGCTGTGTGTGCCAGCCCTGTGGGCCTGGGAGAGAGGGCAGCACTGCAGGGCTGGCAGCGGTGCAGGGCTGGCAGCAGTGCAGAGGAAGGAGCAATGCAGAGGAGGGAGCAATGCAGCACTGGCAGCGGTGCAGGGCTGGCAGCAGTGCAGAGGAAGGAGCAATGCAGAGGAGGGAGCAATGAAGCACTGGCAGCAGTGCAGGGCTGGCAGCAATGCAGCACTGGCAGCAGTGCAGGGCTGGCAGCAGTGTAGAGCTGGCAGCAATGCAGAGCTGGCAGCAATGCAGAGGAAGGAGCAATGCAGCATTGGCAGCAGTGCAGAGCTGGCAGCAGTGCAGCACTGGCAGCAATGCAGCACTAGCAGCCCTGCAGAGCTGGCTCAGCCCCTCCAAGGCAGCTCCTCCCTGTCCTGCCAGGAATTGCTCTGAGCCAGCCCAGCTGCCTCCTCAGCCGGGAAGGACTGGGAAGGACTCCGCTCCTCTCTTCCTGTCAGAAAGGGAGAATCCCTCCTCAGCAGCTGCACATTTCCTGCCAGAACAACCACCCCAACACCTGCTCTCCCGGTGGATAAGGACAGGTACAGCCCCTGGCTGGAAATGTCACTATCCACCAGGAGAGCAGCTCAGTGCCGAGGGAACACGCCCCAAATGTGCCATCTGCTCCTCTCTGAGTATCAGTGCTCTGCCCTTCTGACTCAGTGGAGAATTCCTTACAGCAAGGATTTCACTTGTGTAACAGTGCCAAACTTTGCATTGATTTTAAAATCATGAGCTGGATTATTATTGTTGCTTTTTGCTTAATTGTGGTACATTCTGCAAGAGCCACAGTTTCAATTGTATTTTAGTCCAGTTCTCTCTCTCAAAGTCCATCCACTGAAAAATTCTATCTTTGTTCTGCAGATGTAGGCAAAATTCACTGGTTTTCCTCAATCAATATATAAATTAGCCAACACTTAACTTGCCATAAAAATTAATTGGCTCCACATTGATTTGCCTCTCTCAGGATAGCACCAATATTTGCGTACCAACGGGAATTGCTTCTTCCCTTGTTTTATTTTCTTATCAGCAATGATGTTAAACAAACCCCAGGTGTGGCCTGGCCAGGAACAAGAGAGAGAGAAGAGGAGGAGGTTGGGGTGAGCTTTCAGGCAAAATCCCAGTGCCTCATTAAAAGCTCAGTGAGAAGAGACAAGTGAGGGGCGGTTTGTGAACCAGGCTGAGTTTGGGGAGAAGGTCTGAGGTGCCTGCAGGGCAGCATCCCCAAATGCTGAGATGTTCCTGCAGCTCCTGCAGGACAGCCAGGAACAGGAGAGGGACCAGGAGAGCCAGGAACAGAGTGGGAGAGGGCACCAGGAACAGGAGAGGGACTGGGAGCAGCAGCTGCTGAAGGAAGGAGCTGATAATAATCGAGATGAGACCATGCTACAGGAAGGAAGGAGCTGGTAATACAGAGGAGAAGCTGATAAAGGAAGAAACTGATGATAATGGAGAGGAGAAGCTGATAGAGGAAGGAGCTGATAATGGAGAGAAGATGCTAAAGGAAGAAAGGAGATATAATTGAGAGAAGCTGCTGAAGGAAGAGAGGAGCTGGTAATCCAGAGGAGAAGCTGCTGAAGGAAGGGGCTGATGACAATGGAGAGGAGAAGCTGCTAAAGGAAGGAGCTGATAATGGAGAGCAGAGGCTGCTGAAGCCTCCCTGGCGAAGGGAAGGGTCCCAGCAGGGTCCTGGTGGGAAGCACTCGCTGCACAAAGGGGGAGAGCAGAGGCAGCTCCTCAGCAAGAGGAGGGGAGCAGCTCTTTGAGGAGTCAGTGTGAGAACATGGCAGGAAAGATGAGCACCTCTCAGTTCCCCAAGCACTGTGCTTGTTAAAATGGACCACCACTGAGATGGAACAATGCTAAATTAGTCCTCACTTGCAGTATCTCAGTAAAACATGCCTCTTTTTCCCAGAACCAAACAATTCTTCAAAGTGGCACTGCCCCAAACTATATTTGAGGGAAGAGCAGCTGCATTAAGAATTCCCAATTTGCATCTAATCTTCACGAGAGGATTCTCACAGAGGGTGCAGCAGCCAGGAGCTCATAACTCTCCGAACTGCAGCTGCACATGTTCCTCTTCTGCAAAGAGCAATGAGAAAATGAAGCCCTGGAGAGAACTCCAAGTGCTTGAAATGAGTGCACAAGAAGTTTTCTTCCAGATGTGAGGCAGTTTTCTCTGGAGTGCCAGCCAGGAGTGAGGGATCACAGAGCAGCACCCAGGCTGTGAGTGCTGCCCTCCTGTGCCACCTCCTCATTGTCCCTGCACTTCTGGGCCCTCCTTGTACCAGACATGCCTGGATTTACACCCTGCTGCTGCTCCTACAGCTGAAAGTTGCCTGAAACACAAGAACTTACAGCTACAAAATTAGAGGAACAGCAGATTTGTCTTTCCAAACAAGCTGGTGGATAAAACCAGCACTGGGAGATAAAAGGAACAATGGGAAGGATTCCACTGATTGATGAATGGAAAAAGATATTTGCTTTTACAAATAAACTTTAGGTTTGCTGATGAACAAAATTAGACATTGAAAGATGAAAGAAACAATGGGGAAGAAAAATCCCTAAATTCCTTAAGAATTAAAAATGAAAAGGGAGGGTTTTACATTAGAGGGAAATCTTTGGGATCAGGTGTTTTGGGAGGTCTGAACCTCTGAAGTACCTCAGAAATGGGGAAAGAGAGAAGGGAAATGTGGTTGGGAAATTGGGATAAAAAGGAGGCTGAGTCCTCCAAAAATGTGAGAGATCCCAGGGGAATGCCCCATGGCCTCTCCCTTTACTGGAATAAAGACAAAAAGGACTCCTCTGTCTCCTTTTTTCACATAAACCTCTGGCGTTGGTGGATTAATTTTCCTAACAAAAACGTGTGTTACATCAGCTACACTGTGTCAGACTGGAGCTTCAGCCTGGGCAGAGGCCAAGGCTGATGCTGTGCAGCCTGCGCTGTGCAGCCATGTGGGTCCTACAAAACACTGGTGCTGTTTGACACAATTTCCTCCTCTGCTGCCTCCTCTGACTTTTTCCAGAGCACATTGTGCTGCATTTCAGCTCTGACATTCATTCCTTCTGAATTTCTACCCTGTGCTGTAATCTCTTGGATCACAGCAGTGAAATGTTAGTGCTTCCCCAGTTGTTCCTGCTATGGAAAACATCTTGCTGGAAACAGGATTTTTTTCAGATAATCATTTTACAGAATGTGCTGTTGCCTCACTACAAAACATCTGGGCAGGTCAGGACTGAGCCGCCTGCAGCCCCAAACCCCCTCAGTCTCCACATCCTCCCCAGGCCCTGGAGGTGGTTCCGGGGATTTCTGTGAGTTTCTGTGCCCTGGACACAGTAATTCACTGAGCTGGGGAAGAGCAGAGCATCACCACTTTTTACATCTGACAAAAAAATGTCTGTCTGTCCCTGAAGCGTTCCTGAATAACAACTGACCTTTGCAATTTAGTGTATCTTTAAATTAAATTAAATTGTCTCTTAGAGGACTTAATTCAGGCTGGTGAAAAAGAGCAATGAAATATATTCAGTGTTCACAGAGGCTGTGCTGCAATTACAGCCAATCCCCCCTGGCAGAGCCCAGCCTGCTCCCCCTGGCCCATGAATTAACCTGAATTAACCTGAATTAACAGGTTTTTATTAGCTCTGAGGTGAGTTCTGAGCCCCACAGCCCAGCCCTGCCCCACGCTGCTCTCTGCCAAGGGAAGCACTGACACAGCACTGACAGATATTCCCTGTACCCTTCCCTAATTAATTAATTAGTCCCCATTTGGAATACCTCGTGTTTTAAAATGTGGCTGGGAAATTGGGATAAAAGGAGGCTGCATCCTCCAAAAATTGGAGAGACCCCAGGGGAATGCCCCATGGCCTCTCCTCTATTCAAATAAAGCCAAAAAGGATTCCTCTGCCTCCTTTTTGGACATAAACCTCTGGTGTTTGGGGATTAGTTTTCCTAACACCATTCATCACTCGCCCTCCTCAGGGGCTCTGCTGCCTGGAGCAAGGAGAGATGCCTGACAAATGCAGCATTCCTGTCTGTGTCCCAGAAAAGCAAAAACCACAGGTTCATCCAAGAGCCTGCCAGCGAATCGTCGCCTCTGCAGCACGGGGAGAACCTGGGCAAGCAGCAAAGCGCATTTTGGAAATGTCTGTGCAAAACTCACTCTTCACAAATGCCCACCTCTGAGAGGCCTCTGGGGACATTTGGGAGCTCTCAGTTTGGAAAATGTCAGCAAAACAGCACATTTCACTCCTGGGCCTCGGGGATCCTCCCTGCTGCTGCTCCAGCCTTACCAAAAGCCCAACAGAAAGAAGATAAACCCGCTTGAAAATAGCTTTAAAAGGAAAATATGATAAAATATTCAGGAGAACATCTAAGAGATGTATTCTAGGAAATGCTTAAGAATTTAAATCTTTCCTTGCTGCTCCCATTCACGGCTGTAAGTGGGTCAGAGATGCTGCACTGCCTCCTCTCAGCACCTCAGAGCCTGAACTCCTCCATTCCACTGACACCAAACCACCAAACCCCCTCAGTCATCTCAGTGTGGACCAGGATCAAAAAGCAAAAACCACAGGGGAATTGTTGTTACTGAGCATCCCAGCGGGAAGGGAAAGCAGCATTTCACCCCAGTGTGCTGCAGGCTGCACAAACACACCAGAGCACACAGACAAGGGGCTGGAGCTGCCTGGGCACCCAGCAGCCTTTGGCAGTGAGGAAAAAGAAACCACAGTGCAGGGGAAAACAGAAATGTGGCAGCCACAAACGGCAACTGAACTGCTGCTAAAAATGCCCACAAAAATCACGGGAGAAGCACAAAGGAACGGTGCCAGGCACAGAAACTCTGCACAGCCCAGAGCAGCAGCTCCATCTCACTTACCAGGGTGTGGCTGAGCTGGATGGTGATGAGGGGAGAGCCTGACAGGTTGTAGGACAGCTGGGGCAGAGGCTCCACCTTGATGGAGATGAGGAAACTGCTGGCTGAGATCAGGGAGCCCCGGTAGGCAGCAGCTCCAGCAATCCTTGGGAAGAAGCAAACATGATGAGGAACAAGAATAACCACTGGTTTTTAGTTCATACGTAACAGCAGAGGAGCACAGACCCTCCTGGTTCCCTTCAAGTTCCTTCAGGGCAGCCAAAGGTCCCACAGCACCAGAGGCCATCACCTGTGAAGTTTGGGAACAGCTCTGGACACGGGACTGACAGCAAAGCTCCTCCTTCACCCTGCTCCTCCTTGCAGAGGTTCTCAAGCCTTGCTGGAAGTGTGTGAGGGAATTAGGGAGAATCCTAAGGAGGGATCCAAACAATTCCCTGAAAGAGAGGAGGAAACTTGCAGGGGCTGGCTGGTCAAACAGATAACTCAGTGTGTGAGACACACAGACAAAATGCACAAAATAAATGCAGGAATGTATTTAGAGGTGATTTGGAGCTTTACCTTGAAAATTAGATGATGTCCAGTTAGATTTGTTGGAGGGAAAGACAGGTCACAACACACACAGTTGAACTGGACTAAACAGCTGATTAGACTGGAAATGAATTTATTCTAAGGGGAAGTCATTTTGCAGTACATAAGAGCCCTTATTTTAAGGTAAAACTTACGAGTTTGGCATTTTCACACATTTAGGAGTAGCTGAGATCCATTTGGTTTCAGAGTAGACTTCCTTACCCTCTCAGTAACAAACTGCAGGATTAAATAAATGACTGCTGTCATCTGTCCCTTGAGCAGTGGATTAATGGGTTTTACCAGAGAAATGTGAGCCTGGCTGAATTAACCACCAGCCTGGGTTCCCAAACACAGCCCACCTGGAAAGGGCCAGAAACAAATGAAAAACCACCTTGTTTGCACCCACCACCTGTCTGCAGTGGTTTCTTACTTTTATTTCAGAAAAACCCCAAAAACCTCACGTCAGAGGCTGAAATAACTGCACTCAGCTCCTTGGCGCAGAACAGAACTCATTTAGCACAACCCCTCAGTTCTGACCTCAAAAACCCCATCAGCATCAGAGATTACTTCTGCTCCCAGAAACCTGCATGGAATGGGACTTGTTCATCTGAGGCAGAATTTGCTACTCTGATAACAACAAATTTCAGTTTAGGCAAGGACTTGTGGAGTTAAGCTCATTATCCAACAGTTTGAGGTTCCTCCTACCCAGATTAAGAGCACAGATGCTTTTCCCACACCCTTCCTCTGCTTGTTTTCCCTTCAGGCGAATTTTGGAGTGTGACAAACCCTCACCAGCAGCAGGCAATGGAGTTTCTGCAAAGCCTTTCCTCACCCTGGCCCTGGTGTCAGCCCCCCATTTACACAAACTGCCCTGAGCAGCAGGATGGGCTCAGAACATTGCTGGGCTTCATCTTCTCTGGGTGAAGAATCAAAAGCTGCTCCCCTTGGAAACTGGTATTTATGGAGCCTGAAAATAGTTCTGTGTCTGTGCAGCACAAAAGCTCCAAGAGTTTTGGTTTTCCACCACAAGTAAAGAAGGTTGGGTTTCAAATTACAGGTGTTGAAGTAGCCCAGTGGTAGAAGGAAAACAAAAGAAATTCTCTAAAACAAACTATTTTGAGAAAAAAATTATTCTACTGAAAAGTAAGCAAAAAAGTTATAACAGTAGAGCACAAAAAATGAAAAGCAAGCAAAAGAGAAGTGCATACTTATTTTTAAAACATCTTTGAGTACCTGGGGTTTGGTTCCACAGAGGAAGAATTGCTAAGGCAGCATTCCCTGAATTATTACCTTTTTGGATGCTGGTTTGGGCAGACCTGCGTCTACAGGTTTAAGGACATGATCTCGTAGTACATGACATAGTGCAGACATTTCAGTTTGAGTGAATTGTAGAAATCTAGGAAACATTCTTTGCCAGTGACTTTGTGGTTTTTTACCATTGTGACAGGGCAGAGCCTTGATTCTGAAAATGAGTGCTGAAATCAAACCCAGCTCGGGGGAACAGGAAAGGATCTCCAGGCTGTCCTGCCCCCCAGATTTCAGGGAATGCACCCCAAGATTACAGATCTTTTGCTGTACCACAGCCCCAGGACCTGACAGTGCATTAGAACACAGAGCTCTGACATGCAGCATCTTTAAGAAACTTTGACCTGAGCCAGGATCACTGTAATTCTCTTTGTCCCTTTGAAAAACTGAGATTATATCTTTTTAGCATAACAAATTGCATTGATCCTCCTCTTTGGAAAACATAGGCTGTCATAAGTTATTGTCTCATTTTCTTCATATGAGTACAAAATATTGCAGAGTGGAGGCAGAGCTGCCTTAGAGCCACCTGTGTGAGCTGAGTGTCCTGCTGAGGGAGCAGGGCAGGCAACAGCACAGCCTGTACTCACTGGGAAATGCCCTTTAGGGATGGCTGAGGGGTTACCTGAGTGTGATCAGCCTGGATTGGCACCTGGAGCGGCCAGGCACTCACCTGGTGTCCTCGGGGTTGATGTTGTTAAAGAAGTGATGCATGTTGTGGTACAGCAGGCCCACGATGGTGATGCAGCCTGTGGAGAGGGAACAGGGAGAGGGAGCAGGGTTAGTGCTCAGGGCAGGGTTATTCCTTAGAACAGGGTCATTGCTCAGAACAGGGTTATTGCTCAGAACAGGGTCATTGCTCAGAACAGGGTCATTGCTCAGAACAGGGTTATTGCTCAGAACAGGGAGAGGGAACGGGGTTAGCACTCAGAACAGGGTAATTCCTTAGAACAGGGTCATTGCTCAGAACAGGGTCATTGCTCAGAACAGGGTTATTGCTCAGAACAGGGTTATTGCTCAGGGCAGCAGTGCCAAGCAGAAGCACCCTTCCAGGGCTGCAGCCCTTGTTCACTGAGAGCCCTGCCTTGCACAGCCCTGATCTGTAGTGGTGTTCACAGGGTCCCAGGATGAGGGAAGAGATGAGGATCTGACTCCATGTTTCAGAAGGCTGATTTATTATTTTATGATATATATTATATTAAAACTATACTAAAATAATAGAAGAAAGGATTCTATCAGAAGGCTAGCTAAGAATAGAAAAAGAAGAAATTATAACAAAGGCTTGTGGCTCGGACTCTCAGAGCCAGCTGGACTGTGATTGGCCATTAATTAGAAACATCCAACATGGATCAATCCCAGATGCACCTGTTGCATCCCACAGCAGCAGATAACCATTGTTTACATTTTGTTCCTGAGGCCTCTCAGCTTCTGAGGAGGAAAGCTCCCAAGGAAAGGATTTTCCATGAAAGATGTGTGCGACACTGCCCACCTTGGCTTGGGAGGGCTCTGCTGGCTCTGCCCAGTGACAAGGCGTGACACACTGCACAGCACAGACAGCACAGGTGAAACAGAGATAGACATGCCTGTGCTGCACGGCTGCACCTCCAAAACCAGCTGCTAATTACTCAGTGTCAATTAAAACACACGCAGGACACAGCAGAGCCCCCCTGGCAGCCCCCAGGGGCTCCAGGCACCCCAGCACAGCCAGGCTGGAGCTGAGCAAACCCAAACCACCAGCCCCAGTGCTGCTTGCTGCCCACATTCCAGGTAATTCACTGCACTCAGAGTGCTCTCTCAGAGTGAGCCACACAGGTGTCTTTTACTGTCCCTTTTGTCAGGTTCCAAGTATTTCTAGAGCCAGCTGTTTAAGGTGAAATGACAGATTTTTTTAGGTTAGCTCATCTGGACAGTGTAGAAGCATGGCCTGAAGGCTGAAATTGCTCAGAAGTGAGCTTCAGCTGGAAAAGAATAAAACATTTAATGCCCTGGATCATTTCAGGATACAAAGCACGACAATGTTCTGGAAAATCAAAGAAAACCTGTATGGTGAGGAGCTGTAGAAGTGGGAAAGGGAAAAACTCCTCTCACATGCTATTTTTGGCATTCCAAGTTGGTTTGCAATTACAGTTATTCAAACCTGGGAGGACTTGCAGTCTCCAGCCAGAGCCCCTGCCAGTGCAAAGAAACAAAGCTGCCACCCCCAATCAGGCAGGCAGGTCAGTAATTAGCAGAGAACTTTATGGAGGAGGGACCCACCCTCCCTCTCCAGAGGTGACTGCAGAAAAGCCTCGGGGTCGGCAAATTCTGTGGGTTGGAATTTGGGGCACACAAGTCACATTTTCAAAGATTTGAGAATGGAAGTAGAGGCTTTTGTAAATGGGTTCCTTCAACCTCTGAGTAAAGCACAGATAATTAACTCAACATTCTATTTTAGAGTCATGACTAAAGGTGCAGATTTTAGCCATGCTTCTTTTGGGGATTTTTAAAATTTTTGCATAGGTATGGATTTCTGAGTTCTGCCTTTTTGCCGTGAGTGTAGTCTGAATCTTCATTCTGTTCCTGTAGCTGCTATTGCTTAAACCTGTAATTTTACTGTTTAATTTTAGACAAAAGACCAATTTTGCATGAAGGGATAGGTAATACCTGACCTGACATCCTAGAATTTCTTAAAAATAACCAGTTCAGATAATTAAAAAGAATAATTATGAAATTGTGGCTTCTCTGATGTAAAAATGTGTCAGAATTAAATGGCTTCAGTCTCTGTAGCTCAGCCCCATTATTCAGTATTAATCCAATTAGCATGAAAACTCCACCACATTAATTGCTCGTTAGCCTGACAGGAGCACTGCTGCTTCCTCAGGCTCAGTGCAATCCACAGGGATTAGATCAGTTACCTGGGAAAATAGAGTGAACCAAAAGCTGTTCTACAGCAAAATCATTTTTGGACACCCAGTGCACACGGGTCCAGTTCTCTCTTTAATCTCTTCCTTACCTTTTCCACGGAAAGCTTCACTGGGGATGGAGATGTAGCTCTGCCCGCGGGATGGGAATCGATAGTGGGACACATTCAGGCTCTGAGGGTGCATTTTGACCACAGCATAATCTGTGGGATAGCCCAGACAGAAACATCAGCACACCCACAGCCCCTGCACCCCCTGACTGCTTAACCTGCCCTCCCTGAGCTGCTGCAGCCATTTCAATAACGCTGTATTTAAACCCCACGGCAGGCTCAGAGCAGCAGCAGCACTCCTGCCCTGCAGGCACTGAGCCCTGCACCTGAGACCCCAGTGTGTGAGAGATGCTCAGTTATTCACCCCTCAGAGGGGGCTCAACAAGGCAAAGCAGGCAGCCAGAGCAGATTAAACACTTCTGACACCTGCAGCATCCACAGATGCAGATCAAATTAAGACGCTAACCTGCAGTTAAATAAAATTCTCCAAAAAGGTCAAAACTATTTCTATCATTTTCAATCTCTTGCAAAACCCTTGCAAAGATGAAGGTTTTGTAGCACCCAAACCTCTGGGGGCTGCATATGAGCTCTTTCCTTTAACTCTGTTTAACTCCATTAGCACAGCATTACTGAACCCTTCACACATAACTATAATTCTGAATTCCTCCCCAAACAACCCCGGGGAAGCCCAAGCACAGCCAGAGCCCACCACCTCCAGGGACAAATAAAACTCAGTCTGGCATTGCTCAGAGGGATGAGGAGCTGTGCCCTGTGCTGGCAAGGAGAGCTCAGGCACAGGGGTTCAGGAAAGAGGAGTAGCTGTGCCTGCCCCACCAGCTGTGCCAGCTGTGCCAGCCCACCAGCTGTGCCAGCCCCAGCACGACCAGCCG
>NW_005054362.1:376454-397115 GCF_000277835.1 Geospiza fortis
AGCCCCACCAGCTGTGCCAGCCCCAGCAGGAGCAGCAGTGCCAGCTGTGCCAGCTGTGCCAGCCCCAGCAAGGAGCAAGGTGCAGCCCCACCAGCTGTGCCAGCCCCACCTGCCACGGGCGAGGAGCCCTCGAGGGTCAGAGGCAGTGAGTTCCCCTCCAGGTGCAGGGACAGGTGAGCCAGCACCGTGTCGATGGTGTGGATCAGGCTGCTGAGCACGGCGGGGCTCTGCGGAGGGACGGACAGACAGACACGGCGTCAGCAGGGACAGACTGACAGACACGGGTGTGAGCAGGGACTGAGCACAGCCCCTGGGGGTCCCTGCCCAGGCCAGGGGATCCCACCCTCCCTGGAAAGGTCTCACCCAAACCAAGGCCACCCAGAGTGTCATTCCCAAAATGCTGCTTATGGAGCAGCCAAAGGAGAGCTGCCCCACAGCCAGCTCCGCTCAGCAGGATGGGGCCAGGAGCTGGGCAGAATTGTTTCTGACAATATCTAAAGAGTGGTACCAGGTCTTTCTTGGAGCACAAGCTGAGACACTGCAGTTCAGCCTTTCTTTCATCTTTACTCAAATGCTCCTCGGCAGGAAAGCAACTTTAACCCTCCAGGCTGAAACTCAAATCATGAAATCTCAGAGTTAATGCATGTTTCAGTGAAAAGGAAACCTGTTTTATCTGAAATCCATTTACACCAGAGATGAGCAAGGATCTGACACTGAGAACTTAAATCAATTAGACATCCTTTGGTCTCAAAAGCATTTTAGGCTTCAATGAGACCTCCCTGTGCTTTAGCTTCTCCTTCTCTCAGTTTAAAAGCTCTATCTTCTCAAATCTCTGTTTTCTTAAGATTCAAGCAAAAACCAGGAAATTTCTGGATTCACCCTACAAGTATTTTATCAGTGACAGATGATAAAATAAGTCATGGTGCCAAAAAGGGAAGCAACAGTGACAATCATTTCTGTTACCATCATGTGGATTTGTGCATCTGAGGGAAATCACCAATCTGGGCCCATTTCTCTTACCTCTGGTCCATCAATCCAGTCAGACAGCAACAGGAAGTCTTCAATAGCTTTCAAAAACGCCTGAAAGACAAATAAAACTCGATTAGTTATTGATCAGCTACATCTCCTGGCAGGGCAGACCTCTGCCAGGATTTTCTCAGGTTCGTGTTAGGATGCCAAGCCCACTTCCATTGCAGCCACAGCTCCATCTCTGCCTGCCAGCACCCTCAGCATGCTCTGTGTCCCTTCCAGAGTGACAATGATTTCAGTGGCAGCCCCAGCACCGTGCAGCTGCCCGGGTGCAGCCCCACAGCTGAGCTAACCCCGGGGCTGAGGCTGAAGGAATTATTCTCCTGTTTTACCTAAGCTCATGTGGCATCTGCAAAGTCACAGAGGCTTGGAAGGGACCTCAGAACTGATCTCATTCCACCCTGCCCAGCCTGCCCTGGGTCACTGCAGGCTGGGCAGGCTCAGTCCCAGCAGGGCCGGGGACTCCTGCTGGCATGGAAGGGGAAAAGGGAGCACACAAAACTGCGCTGAAAATTAAAAAGGAAAACCCACGTTTCCAGCTTAAACTCAGCCATTCAAAAGCCCTCAGAGAATGATTATAGTGAAGTTCCACAGTGAGATGTGGAAGACACCACACAACAAACCCAAGTCAGACGTGTCAGAAGCGATTCATTACAACGTGTGTCAGTAATCAGAGAGTTTATTGCACATCACTTAAATCAAATTTCCTGGTGCTGTGAGGCGTACACAGTCAGGCAGAGATAACTGCACAGAAAATCTCACGCAGGCTCGGTGCCTGTCTCTCAGAATTAGCTGCAGACAATGCAGAGCTTCACATCAATCAGGCAAATGACAGGGCTGCTGTGTATGATCAGACTCTTGTATTTGTGTCCCAAAATAGCTCTGCTAAAGATAATCACGGCCACATTTCTGCCTGCAAATCGCTGTGGTGGCACACAGAGCAGCCCCAGACAGGGACTGCAGAGATGTGGGGAGCAGGTACGGGCAGGATGCTGCTCCCTCTGCAGCCACAGCCCACGGAAATATTGCGGGAAAACAAAGGAAACAGCGAATTAAAGCCTTTCAGAAGGGCTTTTGCTACATATTACACTGTGATCCGTGAAATCCAAGCTTTAGAATTTGCAAATGCTAAGCTTTTAAGGCAGTCTCTCAGTCGCTGTCCCTGTGTTTTTCAGAAGGTTTATTTGTGTTTTTTGTCTGAGTAAAGCGCCCTTGTCACTCTGGGATTACCCTCAGGCTTAGGGGAACAATCAGCAGCGGGGCCAGAGCTGATTTCTGCAATAACGGCTCAGCAGCTGCTGAAATCAGGGAATTGGATGCCCATCACTTTGCAGCACTCTGTTGTAACTTTGTGTTGGCTATGTTATAACTTTATGTTAGCGCCCATCACTTTCTAGCACTCTTGTAACTTTATGTTTGCTATGTTATAACTTTATGTTAGCGCCCATCACTCTCCAGCACTCTGTTATAACTTCATGTTAGCGGGACACAGCCCCTGTTCTCAGCTCACACTGCAGAAAACACCTGCTTGCCTTTCCCCCTCTGTGGAATGGATAAAACAAATTCCTTGAGCCCATTTCAGAGGGGACAGGGACTCCACCATCTCCCTGGGCAGGCTGTCCCAGTGCTTGAAACCCTTTCAGAGAGGGATTTTCCCTCAAAGCCAGCTGAAGTCTCCCCTGGCACCACCTGAGGCCATTTGCTCTTGTCCTTGATGTTTGGGAGAGGAGACCCAGCCCCTCAGTGCCTTCCTCGCTCAGGATGGGTGCAAAGGCATACAGGAACATCTCCAGGGAGATTTCAGACATTCAGAGAGACATTTCAGCTCTGCCCAACTCCTGCTGCTCTTTGAGCAGCAGCAGCTCTTTTCACAGGGGGTGTCTGCAGTGAGCAGAGGCTTTCCAAGCTGCCCCGGACATGCCAGGCTCACCTGGGGGCTCACTGGGGCCCCACTCACCTGGGCCAGGCTCAGGGCCGTGTGCTGGGCCAGGGCTTGGCTGGGCAGGCTGGAGGACACGTTCTGCAGGTGGCCCAGCAGGGACAGGGCCGAGGGGGAGCTGCCTCTGCGCTGGCTCAGCGCCGCCAGGATGGGCTGGTAGGCGTCCGTGGGGAGCTGCAGCAGGGCAGAAACAGCACAGGATGGCCCAGGTTATCTGTATGGGCCCAGCAGGGACAGAAATCAGCACAGGATGGCCCAGGTTATCTGTATGGGCCCAGCAGGGGCAGAAATCAGCACAGGATGGCCCAGGTTATCTGTATGGGCCCAAGGAGAGAAGGAAAAAGGAAAATTATCAAAATGGTTTTAGCCTCCTATGTTTTTAAAGTTAATAGCAATACTTCAGAAGTTGCTACTTTTTTTCATTATTTAATATAGTAAATATTTTACTTAGCAGGGAATTTCCTTTGTGTTCCCACCTTCCCACAGTGGTTAAAACTTCTGCCCATGCATGTCCAAAAGCATTTATAATTGAGGCATGGAAATAAGTGCCATTAACAGAAATCAGGCAGGGAGGAGGGCGTGTAACTCTGATTTATGCACACTCTGCCATTATGGAAAAGAGTCTGAGCTCTGTCCTACCACAGGGCTCGTCGTGGTTGTCATCACAGACCAGGGGAGGGTTGAAGAGAGCAGGACTTGCACACCTGGGGAAATACAAACACAAATGGGGCTGTTAAAAATCTGGGTTTATATATCAGACACATAATTTTATATATAAATTCCCACCTCAGGCTGGATCAGTTCCAACTGAAAGCAACAGATTTCTGTGGATTTTATTTATTTCCAGTACTGTAGCCACGCAGCCTTCTTTAAAAAATATAATTTTCTGATTCTCTCATCAGTTTTATTCCATCATCTTATTACAGATGAGCACTGCAGTAGTTGAAGTCTTACACACTTAAATCTTGGTTTGCAAACAGGAAATTTCAAGTGTTATATCTCAATAAAAAAGGTCAGTGGTACAGCTACAACACTGAGATCCATCTTTCTCCTCCAGCTCCTTCCCCAACACTTACAGAAATTCTTTAGGGTTTGGGGTTATTTTAAATCTGCCTTATCAGAAACAGGTAATGATCTGTGGGCAGTTCTGACAATGTCGTGGAAGATCCTGTTTTATTTCTGTGTGTGAGACAAACTGGGACTGTTGGGACACTGGATAAAGGAGGGTCAGGCCCCAGCTCCCATCCCCAGCTGCTGGAGCTGACTCAGATCTCGAGGCTGAACTGTCCCAGGGCCAAATAAAATCACACCCACAGGGGAAAGCTCAGAAAGCACAGATTTTCTGATGGGGAAAAGCCTTTCTGAATATCTGAGAAACATTCAAAGCCAGTGGAAATACTCCCAGTGCTTGCAGCAAAACTGAGGAACCCTCACGTGGAAGAGCAGGGGTAGAAATGGTGCTGAAAATGACCAAATGAGCATGGCAGAAATGATTTGTCAAGAGCGAGAGAATAAACTTGATTCTGGATGGCTTTTAGCTGCTCCATTTAAAAAACATTGATTCCTTTCTGTGATAAGGGATTTATTAGTCATTTGTGATAGAGAAATCAAATTTTCTTCTAACCTACATCTGACCAAGAGTTATTATTTGCCAGGGGTGTGGAATCTCAGTGCAATCCAACATTAGCTGCATCCACAGGACTCATTTCTCTCACAGATCAAAAAGGAACATGAACATTCACTCAATTAAAAACCAGGCTGTCCTATTTCCTTATGTCAAAGCACATTACCCTGCTTCAACCCTGCTAGAAATCCCCCAAAATCAATAAATAGATATCACAACCTTTCTACCTACGTTCATTACTATTGTAATACCCATTACCCTCTGAGAATAGTCTAATGTCATACATTAAGTGGGAAATTTTATAAAATCCAATCAGCCTATTGGATTTTATACAATTTATATTTTAAATTATTATTTTAATAATAATATATTAAATTATTATCAAGTAAATTATTTTAAAGAGAAAAGCCAAAAATTAAATTGCCACATCTCCCAAGTGCTCCAAAACACCAGATCACATTAAAACAGTGTTTTCTTGGACTTCTTCTGTCTAATTAAAAAAATATATACCTGGCATCCCTTTACATTTGAATTCCCAAGCCCCTGGAAAATACACATCCAGCTTCCCTTTCAATTAAGAGGCATACATTTGTTTCTCACAGCATTCTGCTAGTTCCACATGACACTGAAAAACCTGTGGAACTAGGAGTTTAGGAGAAAAACCCATCAACAGAGCAATTAATGCCATGGAAATTGCAGGAAAGTCACAGGTGCTCACGGCGTGAACACCTCAAGGCACAAATCAAGGAGTTTGGGATGCAGCCTCCTGCAAATCAGCAGGGATTAAAGGTGGGATGCAGGCAGAATTCTGCACAGCTCTGGAAAAATCTGGATTGAGCAGAATTGGAGGGGCCAGCAGGGTTTTAGAAGGGAGCTCCCAGCACTGATGTGCAGAATCAGATTTGGGGCCCAGAGACCCCCCAGCACAGCCCAGAGGGAAGGAGAGGGAGCAGAGCCCTGCGCAGTAATTTATTCCCTGGAAGGACCTTCCCAGTCTGTCAGAGGGCAGTGCTGGGAGCCCGCAGGGGTCCAGGGGCTAAAAAGGGGTTAAAAAGAGCTCTCCCTGTGTTTATTTAAGCCATCCCTCCCTGGCAGTGGGACAGGGCTCACATATTGATGAATCGGGGCAATTTGAAAAGCTGCTGCTCTGGGGTCTGGCAGCAGAACATTCTTGTGGAGCTGCATTAATCACAGAGGGTGATTAATGGCAGCTGGAGCTGGACAGTGTTATAGTAACCCTCCATTGTTGTCAAAGATACAGCAGCCAAATGCAAAAGCATTTTTTCCACCATGACCAGAGCATTATAAACTTTTTAAAGATTGAATACTATGAAAAGTGAATAGCTGTTTCTCAGAGGTGCCCTGCCCAGCAGCCCCCAGCCTGGCCCCAGCCCCACTCACCCACAGTGGTAGTGAAGCACTGGCGCACCTTGCGCGAGCTGATCTTTGCTTGTGGCCTTTTTACAATTGTATTTTAATTGTGGAATAAATCATATTAATCAAATTGGCTAATTCATTGATAACACAAACTATGAAAAGCGAGCAGCCGTTTCTCAGAGGTGTCAGGCACACCCAGCCCTGCCCAACCTGGCCCCACTCACCCACGGCAGCAGTGAAGCACTGGTGCACCTCGCACAATCTGATCTTTGCTTGTGGCCTTTTTACGATTGATTAATAAGGAGAATTTATTCAGTATTGAAATACAAACTGGCTAATTCGTTGATAACACAAACTATGAAAAGCGAGCAGCCGTTTCTCAGCGGTGTCAGGCACACCCTGCCCCACTCACCCACGGCGGCAGTGAAGTACTGGCGCACCTCGCGCGGGCTCAGCGCCCTCTCCCAGATCACAAACTCGTCGAAGGCGCCGCTGACGGAGCGCGGGGCCGCTCCCTCCGTGCCCAGCAGGTCAGGGCTGGCGTCCCCATAGTCATAGAACACCTTCCCCTCGGGGTCCGTGGTGCTCAGCGTGCCGTTCACGTACACCTTCAGGCCTTCCCTCGACCGCCAGGTGAACAGCACGTGTGTCCAGTAGGGACCTGCAAGGCAGCAGAGGCTCAGCAGGGCTGGGGGCAGCTCCAGAGCCCCATCCAGAGCTGGGTCCAGCAGAGGCTGAGCAGGGCTGGGGGCAGCTCCATCCAGAGCTCCCTGTTGGACTCTCCCTGCCATGGAGCTGCCAGGAGGGCCAATGGTGAGCCACGGAATGCTGGTGCTGTGCCCATGAATCCTCGCCCCTCTGGGAAAGCCCATGCCTGGCAGGATGCCCTCAGCCTTGCCTGAACCTGGGCTCACTGCAGCTCCGTGAATTCCCCCTGCTGAGTGCTGCTGGCCGCGATCTGAGGGCTCTTCACTCCTGCCTCAAACTCAGCCCAGAGAGAGCAGCACAAGGACTGCAAGAGCTGGAGAACAAGCACATAAACCACTCTAAAGTTCTCACTGTTCCCTTCTGATGCTTGAGAGGCAGAAAACACAATATTCATTTTCACTTGGACTGGATAATCCACAAATATGTGAATTATTCTTGCCATTTGCAGCTTTTCTCTTAAAAGAAGATTTCTGAACTGATTCATTAAGGTTTATGAAACTGCTACCGTGAGTCCTATTTTAACAATGTACAGGCAGCCAAATTAGGGCCAGAAAATATTTATGGAATGCCATTAGCATTACTGGAAGACCAGCATTTGTTCCAGTCAGTAGATATTAGTGGTCCCCAGCAAGGCACAGTTTAGACAGAAGCAGTGAGATAATGTGATATACCAAAATGTTTATTAATGCTATGGCTTGGCACAGGAAGCCTGGCACTCAACAGAAACAGAATCATGAAGGCACCACAGAGCAGTCAGAGTTTCCAAATAAAGGCTGAATTCAGCAGAGAGCAGCTCTGGGGTGCCCTGGGAGCTGCCAGGGATGAATCTGCATTCTTTGCTCCTGTTCCCATGCAGACATGCAAGAACCACAGCAGTCAATGAGGACTCACTCTAGACACCTCTGCCAGCTGGGCCCAAGGGCTGCTGGCCATGGCAAGTGTTCTATTATACACCACTGCCTCCCTCGTGCATCTTATCCCTCCCTCCCCACACCAGGAGAGCTCTCCAGCACAGAGGCCTGTAGCTGGTTTTGTACATCCCCTTCTCTTTCCTCGAGTTGTGCTCTTCTCACCACCTCTGTCTGCAGGAATAAAGCAAAATGCAACAAAGAAATTGGGTTTTTTTTAATATATAAACTTTACCTGGTGGGCTGAAGCTTGCTTTCCACTTCATCATGGCATTGCCCCGGGTGTAGAACTCCACGGAGCCCTCGCCTTCGTTGGAGCAGATTTTGAAACCACTGGAGATCACCCGGCCACCAGAGGCAGGGAGAAGCTTGGCCTGCTGGTCCTGGGTCTTCCAGAAGAAGGAAAATGTTACCCCTGAGGAAAGGGAGAGGAGCCTTGAATGAAAAAACCGAGCGCAATTGAAAATTTCCAGTGTGCAGAACACAGGCAGTGGGAATGCCTTTGAGCGCAGATCATCTGCTGCCATCAACCAGGACAGCATTTCCAAAATCAACAAAGCTCCAGTTCTAATTTAACTTGCAGTTAGAAAAGACTAAATTTTCAGCAATCAACACTCAATTGTCTTAGAAGTCAACAAAGTGTCAAGCTTCATTTTTAGATTTCATTCCAAGGAGGAAAGAAACAATGATTATTGAATAACATAATTTGGCAGCAAAAGAAAAGTCAATCACAATGAATGAGTTTCTCACCTTCGGGCCCACAAGCCTCTGGATTACTGATGCAGGAATTTCTGTAGCTCCCAAAGAAGAGAAAGGTGACTCCTTTCTTTTCAGTCACGTAAATCCCTTTGTTCACCATCCCTTCTACAATATCTAGAGCAAAACCAAATCCAGTTTAACATTCACACAAAGGAAAGCTTCCTGGAAACATGATTTTAACAGCCTGCTACAGCTCAGATGTTTGTCTGGGTCCAACTGTATGGCTTTGTCACTTTCTGTGTTTGTTTTCCTTTTCAGAGTTTTTGTTCCAGCTTGCCAGTTTTGTGTGTTCCATTTCTTTGTTTCTATTTGTCAGTGGTTTGTTGTATTTTTAAAGACCGCACAGACACCTCTTTTATTTCAAGTTTGTAAATATTACAGTCATACCCACTCAGCTCTGTGGTTAACTAAGACTGACAGGACCTATACACCCAAAAATGATTATTTTAGAGTAATCTGAGTAAACTTTGTGCTTTGCAGAGTTTGGAACGCCAGACCCTTCCTAGAGGTGTCTTGCCACGTTAGGCTGAGCTAGCAAATAAATTCTTTCACCAATTAAAATGTAACAAAATAGTGTTTCTTTTTTTCATTTTTTGAAAGGGCAAGCTGGTGATGAAAGTCCAGTTTTCACTGAGAAATACCTCAATGAAAGATCCCTGAAAGGTGCACTCAAAGGCAGAAACAGATCTCCTGTCAGACATCCTCTGCTGGGGTGTCCTTGGCCCTTGGAAAGGCAATTGCTTCACCAATGGGGAAAATGAGGAATTTATCCAATGGGGATAATGAGGAGTTTATCCAATGGGGAAAATGAGGAGTTTATCCAATGAGGAATTTATCCAATGGGGATAATGAGGAGTTTATCCAATGGGGAAAATGAGGAATTTATCCAATGGGGATAATGAGGAATTTGTTTGTGATTTCCTTGTGTCCCTCCCACAGAACAGCACTGGTGGCTCCTCTCCCACCAGCTGAAGCACAGGAATGCTCTCAGCACAGAGCCCTGGGGTTTGTTTGCTGCATTATGAACTCATCAAGGTCTGAGTGCAGCTGACAGACAATGATGGGAGCTGTTCTTGTTTGTCCTGGCTGATTTCAGCAACGCAGACAATGGGAAACCACAACCAAAGATCTCAACCAAAACCTCCTGCTGGGCTGAGATGCCTGCAGAGAGCAGAGAATGTTGGATTGCTGTTTCTGAGCAGACAAGGTCAGGTTTTGGTGAAGGATTTCTGTTCCCACCATTCTTGGATGGAATTTCTGCAAGGGCTGTGAGGGTCCAGAACCCTGGGTTTGGGACCCTTCTTCAGAATTTCTTATGGAAAAACATTGACAAGAGCTGCTCTGAGGGAGCTCCAGCATGAGAAACATTTTCCTTTCCTGAATGAATGCAGTGAATGCATGTTTCAATGTTCTTTTAGCTCATCCCAAATCCTCATTTAAATATCAGTTTTCAGGTATTTTCCCCTCTCTTTGAGGAAGAAACCATCAAGTCCCACCTCTAAGTAACAGATAAAATTTAGTTCCTTTAAAAATGTGTGTACTATGGGGTAAATCAGGCATTTCCAAGCTCTTCTCAAGGCACAAGGAATTATAAATTCCCTCTGCAGGGAAGTTCCCATAAGGTGACACATTTCTGTTCCCCCAGCACTTCCTTGCCATGGGTGTCACTCTGTAATGTTCAATATAACCACACTTTATTATGTGAGCACTATGCAAATGGTCTGTAAAGCAGATAAGAGAGGCCTGGAAGGAATTAGGGTCATTTGAAGTTCATCATTAATAGAGTTCCCATTTGCCAGCATACTTTTACTGTTAGAGAATAAAAAAATAGTGGGTTTAGTATTGCAATATAAAAGTGTTACTATCTGAGCAGCCCAAGTGACAGCTTTACCATTCCCATCCTTCTCCCCAGGTCGAGTTTCTGACAGGTTGATGTGAGTTAATACCTAAGGCACAGTGGGCACCAGGTCACATTTCAATTGCACAAATGCAATTACTGAAATTAAGTGACTTTAAGCTGCTGTAGCTGCTTTCCAGTCTACCAGGTTCCTGCCTGGGAACTGGCAGTTTCTGTGTGTGGATGGTAAAAAAATTAATATGAGGACACATATAGAAATATTTGCTTCTCATTAGAAACAAACAAAAAAAACCAAAACAAACCATCATGTTAACCGAAGTTGTCATGACTGACAACACCTCACTCCCAGGCTTTGCAAATCTGCTTGCGTTTGTCTTTCTTAACATGTCCTCTAAAACTATTATAAATCAGTTTAAAAGGGCTTCTTTTCCATTTCAGCCGTGAAAGACAAGAAAAAAATTAACCTGCTTATTCTCATATATTCCTCTGGAATGTCACCTCTGTTTCTTTTAAGCATAATAGAAATATTTTAGCTTTTGGAGGATCCCTGGGGCCCTTCCTCCTGTGGGATTCACGTGGGGATGCCTCTCCCAGAATCCCAGCAATGCAGGTAACATTGCAGGGCTGCTTTTCCAGAAATGTGTGACAGAAATAAATTAATAATAATAATAATAATAATAATAATAATAATAATAATAATAATAATAATAATAATAATAATAATAATAATAATAATCCTCTTTTACCACACGAGCACTTGAACCCAAACCCAGAGTTCACTCTGAATCCAAGGTTACAAGAACCATCCACGCCTGAGAAAAGCAGAACAAAAAACCAGAAATTCCTCACCTACAGTTGCAGAGAAGTTAGAGTAGGCAGAGTCATTGGTATTTACAAAGGTAGAGTTATGGGGAGGAAGCACAGTGAAGTTGTGGATTCTTAGAGCTGGGTGGAACAACAAAAGAAAACAGGCAAATGAGCAAACAATGAATGAACACCATCAGTAATGAACTGGCCAGTTCATATCTCTCACACAGCACAAATCACAGATCTGCTGATTGAGATTTGCCCGCTCAGGGAAAGGCAGAGCCACTGGAGGAAGGTTTCCCTCAGGTACTGAGCAGAAAGATCTGTAAAACCCAGCTGGAGATGGAAAAATGGGCCAGGCTCTGCTCATTTGTGCCCAGAGAGCAGATCAGAGCAATGGGCACAAATCAAAATACAAGAAACTCCAGCCAAACATCAGAAAACCTCCAACTTTTTTATGCCTCACCATAAGGTTTTTTTCCCTCTGATTTTGAAAATTTAACAGTATCTTGCACACTGTAATTGTTTACCCTGGGCAGGCAAATAAAGCCTGATGGAAAGCCCATGAAAGTAGATGGAGAGACATTGATTTGGCATTTAGACCAACTGAGCTCGCAGAACAAAAAGACAAATGCTCTTAGGAAAAGAAACACACAGACAAAAACCTCCAGATAAAAATGCAGGGCAATCAAGGGGCCAGATGAAAAACCTGAGCACGGCCACTTTCTTTCTATTTGCTGTATTTTGAGCTGATTGTTTCCTTTCAATTGCTGCTGGTGCTGAGATTTCAAAGCATTAATTTGCTGCCACACTCTCAGCACACGAATGCTTTGAGAGATATAAATCTGGCTTCACACACAATGACTTCAACAAATAAAATGGATTAACGTGACAGACAGATCATGGTGCTTCAAGGATTTAAGAGGAGAAACATGGAATGAAAATAATTGCATGATATGATGAGTGGAAAACAAGGCAGACTCTGCAATAAACAGAAGAGTTGTGTAATCAGAATGGAGCCCAAACCAAGCAAATTGTCACCTGGGGTAGATGACAACAATAAAGAACGCTTCTCTTGTATATCCAAGTGAACTATCAGGTAGATAAAACCTCTGCTGGAGGCAGCTGAAATGATATCTGTGCGTGATAAGGCACAATATAAACAAGTGGGAGGAATCTGAGCCATCCAGGGCAGCACTGCAGAGAATTCAGCACTGCAGAGACAAACACCTCTGGCTACCGAGGTCCCCTGCAAGTAACTGCAAGACAAAATCCACCCAATTTGTTCAGCAAAGTGCTGCAGCTGGCTCATTTATACATTTCTTTATCACCATGCTGTAATAGGAATCCAAAGAGATTGCTCCTGTGAGCCAGAACCTTTCCTGCAAGTGAGGGTTGGCAGCACCAGGAACTTCATCTGTTCTGCTCTCTCTCTTCCAAGGCACTGAAATATTTCTGAATTTTGCTGAAGTAAAATTAAACTACATTTGAGAAACAATCTAACATCAATTGTCCTTTTCCAAGAGCGGTATTATATATATATATATATAATTTTCAAAACAGCTTGGTTGCAATGTGCTTGCCAAGACAGTGCTAGATATGGAGCACCTCACTCTTTTTGAAACCACCTGGGGTCCAGGGTCAGAAAATTACTTTAACACACTTTAGAGAACCTATGTGGCAACTTCTGTAAGCCAAATTACTATTCTCTTGCAGTGAGTAGGAATGCTGCCATCAGCTCCTAATGGAAGCAGAATATTGCCCAGATCTATTTCTGGTCAGGCAATCCCATTCCTTTCAGAAATGTTGTGGAAAGAGGTCAAAGTTTAGGCTTAAAACACTTGAACGCCTCTCCAATGAAGGGATTTAGCTATTCATAGATCAGAGACTGATTTTGCCAGTTCTGGCAGAAGGTTTGGGGAGCGCTGGGGAGCTCTGGGGATGCCCAGCAGCACATCTGGAGCTGGCCAAGGTGTCAGCGGGGCAAAACCAGCTCCTGGGGGAGTGCTGGGGACCCTGAAACCCAGAGGGGAGAGCTCAGCTCATTCCTGGGGAGGGAGGGACACCCCACAGCTCTGGGGACCCTGAGGGGCTGCACCCCCACCCCTGGAAATGCCATTCCCTCTGGGTGCCACAGTCCCCACCCTGGCTCATCAGGGACAGCTTTGCCTCAGTAAATCTCTCCCCATTTCGCCCAGCTGGAAAAAGAATTTAACTTCTCTCAGCTCAGGCTGCAATAAGGAAACTCCCAAAGGCAGATAGGAATGAGCGAGAGGTGTCCAGATGAGAGCCTACACTTCTGCAGAGCTACATGAAGGTTCAGAAGTGCCTGAGGAGCTCGGGCACTGAACTCCCCCCAAACCAAAGGAGAGCCCTGAGCGCGCTGGGCCACGCTGTGCATGCACCAAACCAGCCAGCAACAGTGTGATCTCAATGGCTCCTTGGGTCATAAACCTCTTCTCTTTATAACCTCAGCCGTGCACACCCAGCCCATAAAACCTCGGAGAATACTCCATAAAAATCAGAAATCACAAAGACAACACCATTTGGCTATCGGAGCCCTGCAAACACATTAGCTGGGGAAAAACCCCAACCTCTGAGCTACAGAACTCATCCCCTTTGCCATCTCTCAGCTCGGAGCTGAGGCACCGGGGCAGGCTTTGGTACCTCCGTTGGTGTCCCGGAACTCGTGGATTCCATCCACATCTTCCAGCGGCCAGTAGTGGGAGGCTGATGCCAGGACTTTGAACCCTTTCAAGAAACACAGGTTGGGAGATTATTAAATTAAAAGAGCAGCAAGGTGTGTAACGAGTCTCCACAGAAAATAACCATAAAAGAGGTCAAAAGGTTAAGTAAACCAAAATATTTTATGTAAATCAAGCGTGGCACACAAGCAAGGCCATAAATCAAAGCAGCAGAGTAGATTAAAGCCTTATCACTGATTAACCACTGCAGAAAACCTGCTCCTAAATCCCAGCTGATTTTCCTTCTAATTGCACCTGAAACATGTCACAATCTCTGGCTGAACCTCTGCTGGTGAATGTGGCAGCATCCACCGAAGCTGAGGAGTCACTGCAGAGCCATTCCAGACTTTCCTGAGGTTTGGAGCAGTGGGGACAGCCCAGAGCCCTGGAGCTGTGTCCTTGGCCTCTGTGGTTCATCCCACACCTTTCTTCACCTGGCAGATCGAACCCTTCGGTCCCTTTGCTCTGTCATGCTCCTGTCCTGGATACACCAGAGATTTCTATCATGGACATGAAGGTGCAAAAACTTTAATAAAGTGGCTGATGCCCCCCTGGAGAGCACTTTGATGGCCTCCATCCTCATGGTGCAGTGTCTGACCTGTGACAAATCCTAAGATTTATTTATTTATTTTGAATGCAAAGTTGATAAAATTGCTGAACTTCACAAGAAGCAATTGCAGGTCTGAGGAAACAGAACTCCAAGTTCTGCATCTTGTGAGGGTACAAGAACTACTCAGACTCACTTCCAAAGTCAACCACACCAGAGATATCTAACAAATGATTCATAACTGAATTCATTAATTCAGGATCTATTCTTAGCCCACCTAACTCAGTGTTTGCTGTTGCCATAGAGGTTTTCCCTCCAGGAGGGAGCAGAGCACAGACAGATAAGATGGGATGTCCCATGGGATGGAAATGGGAGGGACATGGGGTTCGGTGGTTCTCCATCTCCTCTGGGGGCTGGAGGGCAGAGAAGGGCACAGCCGGCACTGACAGGACGAGGGCACTGCAGGAGCACCCGCAGCAAGCATAAAAAACAAAATCCGAAAATTCCAGGCAACCCCAACTCAGCTGAGACCTCAGGATCGAGAACCTGTTTGCCCTGAGTGCAAAATCCTTACACAGGCAGTGAGCCCGCTCAGGAGAGACCCCAGGGCTGGTTCCAAACCAGCAGCATCCCCACAGCAAAGCCTGCACCCCAACCCAGCAGCGCCCCTGCAGCACACTCTGCACCCCAACCCAGCAGCACCCCTGCAGCACACTCTGCACCCCAACCCAGCAGCACCCCTGCAGCAAAGCCTGCACCCCACCCCAGCCTGTGGGACTCCCCACTCGGGGCAGCAGCGTTTCCCCTTTGTTCCACCAGCCAGAGGCCACAGACCCTCGTTTTTAGGAAATAGGACTCTTTTTTCTTGGTGGAGCAGGAGCCATGAATTACTCCTTCAACAGACGTGGCCTCTCCCCATCGCTCTGCCTTCTACTTGAGGATAATTACGTGTGGTTAAAGCTGAAAAAAGCAACCCAGCGGCTGGCAAAGCAGTAAAACTGTACTTGCACACCACCATGAGGCTTGAGGTTAAACTATTTATATAAACAGAAGAATTCTGCAGTTGCACACACAAACCCTTCTGAGCTCTGAGGGAGTTTTTTCACATTGGAAACAGATGAGAAATCCTTAATCTGCTCTGTGACTGATTTAAACCCAAGTGCGGGGCTGGGAGGAGGGGAGAGGAGTTGAAGCCACGCCAGAGAACAGCAAAGTGAACAAACTGGCACAGGCAACTGTTCATTGCTGAACCAAAAGTGCTGAACATGGGGGGAAAGGGAAATAGTCTGTGCAGAGATTTGATTCAGAAACTCACACTCAGGAAAGTGAGGATAGGACTTTCCCACGTATCAAATACAAGGCATTTTTCTCCAAACGTGTTTCTCTCCAGAATATTCCGTGGGTGGGGTGCTGAATTCACAACGCCTGGGACAGTCTGACACTTTGGGCTATCACATCTTTAATACAGGCTGGCACTCAAACATGGGCTCAGCTTCTTTGGGGTACTAAGGGAATAAAAAACCCCCACAAGCTGCAAAAAAAGCCAGCAAGTACTCACGCACATTGCCACAAACTGGAAGCAGAGCATTCCTTACCTGGGTGTTTGGGGAGCTGGGAGTGGTTCCCGTACACCTGCACACAAAACATCACACAGTGAGACACGGGGAGGCAAAACCTGCTTCGGGGAGTCCGAGCACCCCTCAGTGCTGGGAGGAATCAGAACATTACCTGATATTTCTGCTGAAATAAAATCAGCAAAGAATAATGGCAACAGAGCAGCGATAACAAACTCTCCATGGTCTACGGAAGGCTAAAAGTACAGCTGAGCTCAAACTCCTGTAAGATTCCAATCATAAGTTTTCCTTTGCGACTTTTGGTATCAAAAAGCACATTTTCCAGGCACGTTCAAAAGGTCCATTCCTTCAGTGCTGGCAAAATATCCTTCCAGACCCTCCAAGCGTTGTTTTCTCGCTTCACCCTTCGGTATCTTCATTTAACTCCGAATAAACTCCCGTGGCCGGAGGAAAATTCACAGAAACAAGCAGCAAACTCCAGAGTTGTGCTGTCCCGTGGCAAGAAGCCCAAACACTTCTATTCCAGCGTGTGCCACAAGAGAAAAGATCTGGTTTGGACTTTCTGTCCGCGGTCTGCGCTCCCCGCGGCTCCGCTCGGGAGGCGCTGCCCGTGACCCCGGGCAAAGCTCCCTGATGGCTCCAATGAGCCGAAATGGGCTCAAATGGGCTCAAATTGGCTGAAATGGGCAGAAAAGATCTGGTTTGCAACTTTCTGTCCGTGGTCTGTGTTCCTCGCCGCTCCGCTCCGCTCCCGAAGCGCTGTACAGAGAAGCGCTGCCTGTGACCCCGGGGGAAACTCCCTGTCCGCTCCCAGGTGGGCTCAAACGGGCTGAAATGGCCTGAAATGGTCCGGAATGAGCCGAAATGAGCTGAAAAGGGCCGAAGGGAGCAGCGCAGTCCCGCCCGTCCCGCACACGCCGCTCCCCCAGCCCGCACCCTGCGGTGATGTCAGCGCTGCCCTCCAGCTCCGTCCCACCCTGCTCCCTCCTATTCCTGTCCGTTTCTATCCATTCCTGTCCGTTTCTATCCATTCCTGTCCGTTTCTATCCATTCCTGACCGTTTCTATCCATTCCTGACCGTTTCTATCCATTCCTGTCCGTTTCTATCCATTCCTGTCCGTTTCTATCCATTCCTGTCCGTTTCTCTCCGTTCCTGTCCCTGTCCCGCCGCTGGGAGCCGCCCCAGCCCCGGCAGCGGGGGCAGCTCCCCAAAATCCGCCCCTGGGAGCGATCGCGGCTCAAACACCCCCAACACCTGACACCTGTTCATTAAAAACAACACCCGACACCTGTTTATTAAAAACAACAAACTCAGGGTGTGTTCTGTCCGAAGAACGCTTTAAAAGCGCTGATTGGAATCACACGGGATTGGTTTTACTTTATCTGTACCAAGCGGGGGAAACTGAGGCATTCCCCATCTCACCGGTTTCCTCACAGCTGCGCAAAGTTAGGAAAAATCTTCTGCAGTTGCTGCTTTGCTTCTTGTTTTAGTAAAAATAATTACGTGTAAGTATTTTATAAGAGTCTCCCAATTACACTCAGTGTCACAAATATTAACCAGCATTTCACTTCTAAAGGAAAAATAGCAGCTAGAACTAGCTGATATTCTTAATTTTATCTGCTCTTCTGTGATAGTCTTGTCTTCAGCTCTCTCAAAGTTCTTTATTTTCAGCCAAATAAACTGAAAGACTACTATTTAAAACAAAATTTGATAAGCTTTCCATCCCTGTTAACTTCTTCCCTGCATTTCCCTATCAACACTGTGTACCTGAGGCTATTCTGTACCTGCACCTATTATCCTGCATGGAGATATTCTGCGCCTATTCTATTTTCCTGTATGGAGATATTCTGTGCCTATTCTATTTTCCTGCATGGAGATATTCTGCGCCTATTCTATTATCCTGCATGGAGATATTCTGCGCCTATTCTATTTTCCTGCATGGAGATATTCTGTGCCTATTCTATTATCCTGCATGGAGATATTCTGCGCCTATTCTATTTTCCTGTATGGAGATGTTCTCTACCTGCACCTGTTCTCTATCCACACCTTTTCTGTTCCCCTTCCTGGACATTCCACAGCCCTACGCCCCTCACACTGCGTGGATGCTCCGAGGTTACCCAGGTTCAGTGCTACAAAATTTCAGTGTTGAAATAAAATGTGAGTTTTGTCTGCAATCCTGATTTAGGGCCCATAAAAGAAGAATTTTGAAAATTCTGGATTTTTGAATTTCAGTTCCTACAAAAAGGAGTGATAACTGAAATTAACCAGGCTGGCTTTTACCTATTTCCCTTTTTTGAGAATTCCTCCCTCATTAGTGTGAGCCACAATCTCCTGGATATCCTGCAGGAAGAGGAGGAATTCTGTGCAAACCCTATAGTGACAAGTAGAGTCATTCTTAGAAATAACACAGAGCTGCAGCTAAAAATCCTGAGAAAAAAAAAATTCTAAAATGTAAAAAGAGAAAGACAGGAATTTGAAATATTTGCCAAGAGGGGCCTGTCAAGGGACAGAATATGCTTACCAAAACAACTGTGAGGATCCAAGCAAACAAGTTCCCTGCCAGAAATTTCTGCAGAAACAGCAAACTGCGAGCAGACACTGGAGACTGTCTGCAGAAACAAACTCTGAATTTATTCCTGGGATGCCCTGAAACACGATCTGGAAAAGCCACGGACAGACCGGGGCAGCACTGGAGGGCAAACTGGAGTCACTGGGAGCGCTGGGCACCAGGGAGCCCAGCAGGGAACAGAGCTCGTTTACAATCCTGGTGGGTTCCGGGAGGCTCTTTCGGGTCCCTGCAGGTCCCTGTGGATCCCTGGAAGCCCCTTCAGGTCCTTGCAGGTCCCTGCAGGTCAGGCCGGAGGCAGGGCTGGGACAGGAGGCAGCAAAGGCTGCAGCTGACATTTACCAGGAGAGGACAAACCAGCCCAGGTGAGAAGCCCCTGTAGGCTGTACTACACCTTGTAGTAACACCTGAGTAAAGCACAGGAGCAATCACTGAGAACGTCTGACCCTGCGGAACACAAGCCATCTGTAATTTCACTTTCCTTCCCTCGTTCCCACTGGAATCGCCCATTTATTTACCCTGTGAGAGCTGGTGCAGGACTGGGACTGAACTCTTCAGCAAACATCTCGGAAGGAGTGCTTTAGGAATCGACAGATTTTGTAAAACTCTCACAGCACAGCCTCCACTAACAGATGGATAAATATTGTGGATTACAGCGACTCCGGCCGGGCTGTCTGTCTGTCTGTCTGTCTGTCTGTCTGTCAGTAACAGGCACTGTCAGGCAGTGATTACAGCTGGTAGATCAGCACACACCCACTCCCATTTACTGCCGGCTTTCCTGCGAACGGACACCCAGCCAAGCGCCTGTGGAGGGGATTTGTTTAATTCACTTACACCAATCACCCGCAGCTGTGTAAACCCACCCTGCCCTTTGCCCCAGGAGCTGCTCAGAGGTGCCCAGGTGCAATTCGGTGAGATTTGCACGCTAAACGATCGTTTGCCATCTGCATCAGCTTCCAGGAGACTGAGGAATGTTCCCTCTCCTCCCCTCGATGTGTCTCCATCAGTCCCTGCTAATGGGGACGCTAATTGGCCGAACGCGGAGATTCGCTCGGGATGCAGCAGCACGGGAGCCCCCTGGCTCCGGAGAGCAGGAAAACGCAAACCTCCCTTAGAGCCAGGAGATTTTCGCTCTAAAAAAGGTGAAAAAATCGATTCTTTCAGATACTATCGCCTTATCAATCTGCATCGAGGTAGGGGATGGGGGTGAGCCAGAAAAGGCTGAGCTGTGCTTTTCCTTAAGGTTTGCAGCGCAGGAATTCTGTTTTCCTGTGGGAAGTGCTTCTGACTTGCAAAGAGCCCTGAAAGTGCTGAAAAAACTCCTTAGGGGCAGCAGGAACTGAGGGTGTACAGCTCTGCCCTGCACAACGCGCTCTGAAACACCAGCTAAATACCCTCTGAATACCCAAAATACCTACATACCCTGGGAATATCCACAGCACCCTCCTAAATACCCTCTGAATATCCTAAATACCCTGGGAATATCCACAGCACCCTCCAAAATATCCTAATCACCCTCTGACTACCCAAAAGATCCTCCTAAATACCCTAAATACCCTTTGAATACCCAAAACAGCCTCCAAAATACCCTAAATACTCTCTGAATATCCTAAATACCCTCTAAATATCCACAGCATCCTCCAAAACCCCCTAAACACCCTCCTAAATCCCCTAACAGAGGGTGGCCATTGCACAGCTCCACTCCCCAGGACAGATCAAGTCATTAATGATGTTTTGATCAAGGCATTAACGATGTTTGGGTCAAACTGTAATTAACAATCTGATCTTTTGGTGCAATTCCCCAGCCCATCCCACGAGATCTCTGAGCTGACAGAGCTGGGAAGGACAGACTGAGCAGCTCAGATGGAGAAAAGGAAAACAAACACAAACCCTGCAGTTAACTCAGCAAGGCCAACGCTAGCCGGGAAAAATATTTTTCTAATTAAGAATATGAGAAGTTGCTGGTGGATGCCAGAAAACAAAATACAGGGTTTTGGCAATGCAAGTTAGGCCTAATCAAATGAAAATGTTTTTCTTGTGCAATATATGTAATGTTAAGCTGATTTTATATTTAGATAGATAGATAGATAGATAGATAGATAGATAGATAGATAGATAGATAGATAGATAGATAGATATTCCTTATGAAAACATTAAGACACTGATGTTTCACAGACCAGTTTAGCAGGTAGATAAAACCATACAATAAATAATACATTT
>NW_005054362.1:397125-400015 GCF_000277835.1 Geospiza fortis
TGAGGTCCCAGCTCCTAACAGAGTTATTGGATTGGCCCTTTTATTGTCTATTTTCTGTTCATTGGACATCCTTTGCATCTTGATAGTGCCTTGAGTATCTGACTCCATGCACTGAAGGAAACATTAGATTTTTGCTAAGCAGTTTGGGATTTTGTGCCAATCTCAAAGATTTAATTTAATCAAATCTTTGATTATCTGAGTCTTAATGTCAAGCTTACATAAAACTGGATAATTGTATAAATACAATGTTTTACAAATCCTTTTTTATGTGATTAAGCCAAATCCTTTTTGCCAGAAGCCCTTGTGTGTAACTGGGTATGTTCTGGGACTACTCAGGTGTCAGATCTTCCTAATTACACAAATACTAAAATAACGTTTATAATATTAGATGATAATGATGAATAATCCCCAAACGGTGACGAACGTTGCCTGTAGGATTTGTGCAGCTTTTCTCGTGCAGTTTCACAGCTTTGCCTGCTCTCTTCGGGGCAGGAGCAGCTCCCTGAGGCTCCAGGGCCCCAGGAGAAGGCAGCAGCAGCCCCTCAAGGGGCACCTAAGCTCCTCACAGGCATGGGCAGCACTGCCCTCATCCCGGGGAATCACTGCCCTGATTTGGGGCGTCCTGCTTCGGATCAGTGGGAAACGCAGCGAGGCTGGGGACAGGAGCCAGAGATCTGGCACAGGCTCCCAAACCCACTCTGACCGAAGAGTCACCACGTCTCAAATGCAGCTCATTCACTAATTTAAAGGCATGGAAACAACTCCAGAACAAGTCCCATCCCTTCAGGTGCTCGGCCCTGGCTCCTGGGCCAGCTCCCACAGCAAAGCCAGCACAGATTCTCCTCCACGGCCCCTCTGAGCCCTGGGGCTCCTGCGGGTTTGATCCTCACCCCGCTCCATAACCTGAATAATCACTCACATCTGTCCGTGGAACAGCCATCCCACAGATCCTAAAATCACAGGACACACCCTGGAATCGTGGAACTGCCTAAAAACATCTTTTCAAAACAATAAATGAAAGAAAAGAAAAGAAAATCCCATTTGTATCTGCCATTGTTCTTCATGCACACTGCAGGAAAGTAAACTGGAATAAAATCAACCATTCAAAATGTGATTTGGACTATGAAAACGGATACGATATGGAGATCAAAGAAATCCCCCTGTCTTTGTCTGGAGGATTTGTCAATCCCTCTGTGATTTTCATAGGCTCCTTAGAGAAATGTCATTTTCAGATGTCATTGCAGCTAGAGACTATTGCTGCAACCTGATTCATATCCCTTTTAATTAGTTAGAAATTCTGATTTTTCAAGAGATTAAGTGTTTCCCTTCTGGGCTCCAACACTTCTTAGCATATGCAAAGTCAGCTGGGATGAAGAGCAGGAGATGGAAACACCAAGGAATACCCAGCACACCAATCTGTAGAGTGAAATAGGGAGAAACAGCTCTGTGGCCAGGCCAGTGCTTGTGCAAATGGCATTACAAACTCAGCATGTCCCATTTGCAACAGCCAGGGATATTTGCCATGTGTTTAGGAGCAGGATTTTTTGCTCAGAGAGAATAAAACCATTAATCCTCTGCTAGGAGTGAAGCACTGGGAGCCCTCATCCACTCCACAGGTGGAAATTAAAATACAAATCAGCCTGGATAGTGCTTTAGTGATGAACTAAAGCAGACAGCATTGTTTGTTCATCAAAAATATCTGCGGTGTTCTGCTGGATGTTCTGCTGGATAGATAATGACTTTTTCCCCAAGTGAAGCTATACTTTATTTCAATGTCAGTTATCAATGTGTTGGCTGTCTGCCTGTAATAAGCTCTGATTTTAACAGTTCTTCACATAAATGTGATGAATTGTGGGAAGGGTGATGGTGCTGCCTGCGCTGTGCTGTGCTGAGAGCATTAGGGTGAAGGAATCCACCTGCAGGGCTCCGTCTGGGTGTGTTTCACGCTTCTGGCGGATTTCACCTGTAAAAGTGTAAAAATCAACCGGGAAATGCAAAAATCGACGTAGAAATGTAAAAATCAATGTAAAAATGTACAAATGAGCGTTAAAATCCATTTCCGAAGGGACCGAGAGCCGCTGGGCGGGCGGCGGCCGCCACCGCGTGGCCAAAGTTGGAACTGCAGCGGGGTCCGGGGCAACGGCCCGGAACGGCCCGGAACGGCCCAAAATCGGCCCGGAACAGACCACAAATCAGCCCGGAACGGCCCAAAATCGGCCCGGAACAGACCACAAATCAGCCCGGAACGGCCCAAAATCGGCCCGGAACAGACCACAAATCAGCCCGGAACGGCCCAAAATCGGCCCGGAACAGACCACAAATCAGCCCGGAACGGCCCAAAATCGGCCCGGAACAGACCACAAATCAGCCCGGAACGGCCCAAAATCGGCTCGGAACAGACCACAAATCAGCCCGGAACGGCCCAAAATCGGCTCGGAACAGACCACAAATCAGCCCGGAACGGCCCAAAATCGGACCGGCCCGGCGTGGCCCCGCCTGCTCAGAGGCTCCCCCCTGCTGCACGGGAAAAGGGCATTAATTAATTAATTAATTAATTAATTCTGCAGTGACTGCCCGGTGTCCGGGACACGGCTGCTCCCCAGCTCCATCGGAGCCGTTCACTGCTCACGGCTGCTCCGAGCCCAAACCTGCACGGACCCGTCCCAGACAGCTCTTCCACTCATAAACCTGGCAGAATTCTCACTTGCTGTGGTCTGAAATAAGTGTTATACCTAGACCTCAACTTAGGTATTCCAATAAAACAAAACATCCAGTACAAGTAAGAAACAAAAGTACCAGACCCAGAATCAAAAGACAATGAATAATGCCAAAATTTGCAGATTCCTTGTTAATTATGACCCACCTTTTAATTTATAAATGCCACAGAGAT
>NW_005054362.1:400025-405843 GCF_000277835.1 Geospiza fortis
CTTCCCCTAAAACCTGCCTCTGCCCAGAGAACCCACTCCTAGACCCAGGAATCTTTCTGTTATCCATTGAAAAAGTCTGACAGGAAAACCAACCTTTGTATTCTGTCTGAACAAAACACACAGTGCTCCCCTCCAGTGCTATTTTTGAAAGGCACCAAGATGGAAAAAAGCCACCAGCAAGTTACCTCTGGTTTTGTGCAGTGGCAAGTTCATACAGAAGGAGCAACAGGAACTATTATCACTGCTGGGAAATCAGACTGGAGCAGACTGTCCACTGAAAAAGGTTCAGCACAAAAACCATTTGTTATTGACTTAATTTGCTGTCTTTGGCTCAGCACCTTGTGCACAGACCTGAAAGGCTGCATCAGGAAAGGTAAAATCAGTGACTTTTCAGCAATCACAGGAGGAGGGACACTGCATGAAGTTTTCTTCTTTGATGTCACAGATCACCACAACCTTGGGGAGCTTCCTGTTTACGACTATTTTACAGTTGGTTTGCAGTCCTTGCTAATAAAGTGTCAACACAGAAATAGGCAACTCTGAGCAACCCACGATTGCGTCCTTGAAACCTGAACTATATTAATAGCATTCCATTTTGAATGTTTGTATAAATATATTAAACCCATAAGGTTAGAGAAATTTGATCCACTAAAACTTCTGGTAATGTTACTATAAATATGAGGGCACCTGCATTATTTAAAATCAACAAGGACTAAACAAATGCTGCAAGTGGGCTTTGCTCCACTCCCCAAACACTGCAAATTGAAGATTCCTTTACAGCAGGATGAGCATTCCTATCTCTCCCAGAGCCTGGGAGATGCACTGAGGATTAGAGCCAAGCTCCCAGGTTAGGGCAGTCTCCAAGCAGCTTTTTCTGCAGGAACCACGCCAAGGACAGGAGCTGGCAGGCAGGTGAGCTGTGACAATGACACCACTGACAGACACACTGTCAAACACACAAACTCAACTGCAGGGCTGCTGCTGCCTCTTCTTCTCTAAGGGTTCCATGCTGGTTTTGAGCAGCTGTTTCCAGAAGGGAGAGCTTGAAGGCACAAAGCTACCATGGCACCTAGCAGAGCAGCAGCCAAGGCAGCAGGATTAGCCAGGACCTGCACAGGAATTAGTAACACTACAGGCAAAAGCCCACAACAGAAGTTAGAGCAGGATTATGCAGCAAGAGTCGATGCAACATAAGTGGGAGTTTGTCCCTTTACAAACACCAAGTGTGCAACATCCCTCATTTTCATCCAGGAGCTTCAAGTCTTAAACACTTCTGAGTAGCCAAAAAAAAACCAAACCAAAAACCCCAACCCCCCAAGAATTCCCAAACTGAACTAACTGAAAAATGACTGCTTTAGAGCAATATTGCACAATAATCATAGTCCAATTTTTGCTACCAGGCAGCAAAAGTTGAATAGAAGTAATTCATGTACACAAACATGCAAGTTAAAAGGAATAAATGAAATGCTCCACTTTATTAAGAAACCAAAAATACAAAACTTAAGAGTTCAAGACCTCATGTACTCAAACACTACTGAAAAAAAAATTCCTAAACTTAAGTTTTGCTTACTAGCAGTACTAATATTGACCAAGATTCATCTCTACAAGGTAGTGTTAAAAGTTGACATTTTCCACCATTTGTGCTGTAATAAGCCAGTTTCAAATTAAGAACTTGGTGCAGTTACAGTAAAGTCTAGATGTTTAAATCACTGTGGCTCCAGCTAATATAGCACTGGGTAGGCAAGAGCACTTCAGCTCAAACCACGGTTGTTCTCTGGTTAGTGCATTTGAAGATGCTTAGGATTGGTTTAACCAGCTATAGCTCTACTGCTGTTCCATGCAAAGACACAGCTGAAGTCAGCTCACAGGCCTGGGTGCCATTTGCTTCTGGCTGCTGAAACACAGAGCTGAAGGTACCAGTGAGGAGCTGGGGCCGAATGCAACTGCAGCACGTGCAAGCAGAACTGCAGGCTGTGCTCTGCACCCCTGCAGCACCAACAGTCCCCTCACTGCCTGGCAGTTCAGCTTGCCTCACACGCCTCAGCTCTGGCAGCCAGCAAAAAAGGACAGGGTAAATGTTAGCTCTGAATTAGCAAGAGGAGCTTAATATGAGAAGCAGGAAGGAAAACAGAATGAGAAATGCAGTAGTAGACAATCAAGTATTACCCTCAAATGAAGAACAGAAGACACTTTGAACAGTTTTCCTAACAATGCATGAAAGTTCACTTGCTTGGAGATACTTGAAATACAACTTTATTACCTAAACAAAAGAATGGGAATGACAGAAACAAGATTTTCCACTTAACACTCTGATGTGACTGCAGCAGTCTTGTATTTGAAACTCAAAAGGGGAAGTAATTGCAGTCCAAAAAACAGCTAAATATGCAGGTCCAAAATATGAAGGTTTTTTGTTTTGGTTTTTTTTTTCATTTTGTTTTGTTTGTTTTTTTTAAACTGCCACATTCACTCTCCGAAGCCCATTCATCTCTTTCAGCATCCCAAAGATTAAGCACATGTTCTGTTCAGCTAGATAATAAAGTGGCAAACACGCTGCATCACCAACATCACAGGACAGTTGCCTATAAAACTAGACTTCTGACGCTGGGCTCCAGCTTCATCCCTCACAGGTCATCATCTTCATCTGGCAGTGCAGTGGTCTGAGCAATCTGCAACAAAGGAAGGCACGCTTCAGAACTGTTCTCCTGCTGTGTGTGCCCTGAGTGTGACAGCAGTTCCCAGGCAGCTGTTCCCCCCGTCACTGACCTGTAAGTCCTGCTCATACTGTGCTGCCAGTGCTGGGTCCATAACAACTTCAGGAGGTGCAAGCGCAGGCATGGCAACAAACTCCAAGTTGGGATCTCCAATTAGCTTCCTAGCAAGCCACAGGAAAGGCTTCTCAAAGTTGTAGTTACTCTTAGCTGAAATGTCATAATACTGAAAAAAGCACATATTAGACATTATTTAAAAAAACCTCTAATATTTAGAGCATATCAAGATTAACACAATCAACTCTTTTACCCTCCTTTATTTTTTTTGACTGCATGGCTTTTGTTTCTATACTCATAAGCAGTTATGATTTAAGTGCCTAGAAACAAGCAGTTTCAGGCAGAAACTATGAACTGAAAGGTTATCAAATCTCATCCAGGACAAAACTTTCAGGAGGCAATAGTGCAGGTATCTTTCTCCTCTGATGTGACCTACTGTAGTCCCGGTCCTGTCATGGGATGAGATTCCGAGCAGCTACAGCCAAATGCACACAAGTTCTTTAAGAACTTAGCACAGCTTCTACTCCAGGCCAGTGATGATCATCCTTAACATCATCATCACCTCCCCCTGCCCTGAATTTTGGTTTGAAGAGCCAACAGATGTGAGGCTGGCAGAGCACCCAATGACCATCCACAGCCCAGCTGCATTCAGAAGACAAAACCAACTGGATTCCTCCTGACTTACCTGGAGATTCTTCTTCCTATGGAACACAATGGATTTTGCCTTGACTTTTCTGTCCTTAATATCCACTTTGTTGCCACACAACACTATAGGGATATTTTCACATACTCGTACCAGATCTCTATGCCAATTAGGTACATTCTTGTAAGTAACTCTTGATGTTACATCAAACATGATGATGGCACACTGAGCTGCAAGAGAAGGAAAGTCAAGCTACAGCTGGTGTAACCACTTGGCTTTCAGCACAGGATGGAGAAGAGGAACCCAGAGACATCCCACATGAGGGTTAAGCACCTGCATTAACATTTCCCTCTCAGCATCACAGTTGTGACAGCTCCTGTTCTGTTCACCAGGTCAGTGCAGGAGTGCACAAAACCTGGCCCATGCTGTGTCACCTCACAGCTGTGCTGCCTTTACTAGCTCAGCTGGATCACTGAGGAACACGGCATTGCACATATGGGAATATACAAGACTATGGAAGCCAACTAGGATTTACCCAAATACCTGGCAGAATCAATTAACACCTATTCAACTCATCTCAGACATGCTAATGAGGCTTAAAGGTCGGCTGAGGGCCAGTGGTCACATCTCAGGATGCCTTTGTCCAGAGCAGTTTCTCAAGGAACTCAAGAGTACTTTACAAAAGAAGATATAATAAAGATATGTAGGTGAGTGAAGTGCCAAGCCGGAGTAAGGAACACTGCACTTTTTCAGAAACGCAAAGAGACTCTGGCACGAAGGTGTCCAGCTTCCTCAGGGTATCGAAAACCTTGAGTTTGTGTTCCAAGGCCTTGCCTGAGCACAGCAATAGAGACAGAAACCTGCGCTCAGTGAAAAGGTTCCCCTTTAACCACCACATGTCACCAGTGGCACCTGGTCATTCCATTAATACCACAGCCCACAGGAACCCCTGAAACACAACCTCACCATGTTCCCACCTCGGCACACGTTGTCTGGCAAAGGACATTACCCTCTCTACACAAAGGTCTGAGGAGTTCTAGGCCAGCTCCCTAAGAGGCACAGAACTGTCCCCCCACCGCTCTTACCTTGGATATAGTAGCCATCACGCAGGCCACCAAACTTCTCCTGGCCAGCTGTGTCCCATACATTAAATTTAATAGGGCCTCTGTTGGTATGGAACACCAGAGGATGAACTTCAACACCCAGCGTTGCTAGGGAAAGAACAAAAAGCAGTGCATTTAGCAAGTCATGGACTGAACCTCCATTTGTGAGATACTGGAGCTCAAATGTTCCTTCAGACATACCTACATACTTCTTTTCAAATTCACCAGTCAAGTGACGCTTTACAAATGTTGTTTTACCAGTGCCACCATCACCAACCAGAACAAGCTGAGGAGAGATAAAGGACAAGAGTCAGAGCAATGCATTTTGAGACATTTATCAGTCATTCTAGCACAGATACTACTCACTGCTACAAAGAGCTTAGTTCCTACAAGGTGCTGTAAACAAAGACAGAACTCCCCATGGAGCAGCTCCCTGTGCTGGGAACCAATCTGTTAAGCCCATCCATCACGATGTAACTCTGGTCAGTCTTATGCAGTCCCTGTAGGCAAGAACTGCACTGCTCTGTGAATATGGTTCTATTAAACTACTACAACAGACTGAATGAAGAATGTTTAGGGCTTTCAACCTGAATGTGACCAGATTTAGAGAGGAAATTATCCAAATATCCACTGGAAAAACCCATTATCTTACAGTCAAAGAAACCAACAAAACCAAAAACCCACAACATTTGCACCATGAACTGGAACACATTAGCCAAGAATTGCAGGAAACACAACTAACAACCTTCAAGAAGCAGTCTTCAGGATTTCTGGCTGTTAAGATAACAAAAAACACCACCAACCCACCAGCCACTCAATACACCAGAAAATTCTTTTCTGAAACACTTGAACAATGACCACATACGAGGAAGAATGCTATTCTAATTCATTCTGAGCAAGTCTAATTGTAATTCACTCCTTTTGCAATGCACTTCAATTCTTAAATTTAAAAATCATTCTGTAGGCAAATATTTATTAAAATGTATTAGACTGAACTGCCAACAGAATATATGGACACAATTAACAGACTCTTTTTGTGTGTTGCATCCAACACTACAATATATCGCCCCATTAAGGAAACATCAGCACTTCGAAACCAAACCCACCATCCACGTCGACACTCGAGAGTCCTTTATGCTACTTTTCTAGTGAAGGAGGAATAAAACCCCAAAGGCACGCTGCGAGCCGCTGGCTTACCTTAAACTGCACTTGTGGCTCTCCTTGGGCGGCCATGCTGGCTCTGCGGGGGAAATGGCAGCGTGTGAGTGAGCGCGGGGAGCGGCCCCGCCGGAAGGGGCCGTTTCCAG
>NW_005054362.1:406574-407502 GCF_000277835.1 Geospiza fortis
CGGCGGGCACGGCAGGGAGCAGGGCCCCGGGCAGAATAATCAGCATGTCATAAGAATCAAGCGTTCAATTCAAAGGATGCACAAAACGTGTGCTCCAGTTAACCCCATTCAGCAAAGGCAGCAAAACACTTCAGCGGGGTTAGATCACTGCCTAAAAGATTAGAGTCCGTGAGATCCGTAGGTAATCAGCAGAGTAATTACTTTTGAAAGGCCTTTACATTTCCTGTATCTCAACTCAGGTCAACTGTGAGCAAACTTAGCAAGTGTGGCACAGATAAACACACCAAAGGCAGCAGGTACAGAGCATTTGGAGGTGTGAGAAGGAGCACTGCCTTCCACAGCCCATACACGCTCTACCCTACAAACCCTCGGGCCTTTCACACAAGCCTGTACCACTAAAAAATAACCAGACCGCACTTTTTACAACTCCTTCTGTCATGACAATCTCCCACAATTAAGTTATGATTCCTTGTGGGCACCGGGCAGCGCCCTGTGAGGCCCGCTGGCCAGAACACCCGCCCAGCACGGCCTCCCAAACAGCCCCATGTCCTCTCACCACCTCAGGGATGGTGGCTCCATCACCCCCCTGGGCATCCTCCTCCAGTGCCTGAGCACCCGAACAGAGCCACAGCATTCCCAAATATCCAAAGTGCATGTGGCCTCGAGGCCAGAGCGCTTGGAGATGTGAGAAGGAGCACTGCCTTCCACAGCCCATACACGCTCTACCCTACAAACCCTCGGGCCTTTCACACAAGCCTGTACCACTAAAAAATAACCAGACCGCACTTTTTACAACTCCTGTCATGACAATCGCCTGCAATCCAGTTGCGATCCCCCGTGGGATAGGAATTCCCTGGTGCGCACCGCCGATCTCCCGCGCCCCTCTCGGTGAGCACGGCTCGTGCAGCCCCCTGAGGAGGGCAGGAGC
>NW_005054362.1:407601-407788 GCF_000277835.1 Geospiza fortis
TCGAGGCCCTTTCCGCCGGCGGCCTCGCTGTAGGCAGGCAGGAGGCACTGCCGCAGCTGACAGTGCCCTGGTGCCAGCTGAGGGGAGCAGGAGGTGCCCCCTGAGCCCCCTCACGGCTCCTCCAAGGACGCTGTCCACACCTCTGGTGGCCTCAGTGGGGACATCCACCCCACGGCCCTTGCAGAGC
>NW_005054362.1:408010-413462 GCF_000277835.1 Geospiza fortis
CGGGGTGTGGCGGGGCGGGTTGGCCCGCCCGGCAGCTCCCGGGCCGTGATGCGGCAGGAAAGCGCTCTGCAAGCCTCATTTTCCGCGTGTTTACAAAATGGTAGCTGCCTCTGTTTATACGCTCCTTTCCTTTCCCCTACTTGTGCTTTGGAAACAGTATCCTAAAAAAGGGAGAGTCTGGGGACAGGCACCGTCCGTCTGTCTGTAACAGGATATGGCTTGGGTAGAAAAAAAGGATATTTGAGGGTTTTTGTTTTGGGCTTGTTTTGTTTCTTTCCTGAAAAGGAATGGAAATGGAGAACGCACAGGAGTTCCTGTGATAGTTCTAGTACTCCACGTATGTGTGGAAGTTGGGCTGTGTTGAGCTGCATTCGGGTCTGGGGCTCTTTCATCTCCTGGATCATAAAACACATTTTGGAAGCTCCATCTCTAGTGATGGAATTACCAGTCTCCTTGTCTTCCTCTCTGAAAGGATGAATGGGCATTGGAAAAGTTTTAGGATTATTGAATTACAGTTTCTCTACCAGGAATGATGTTTTGGAGTCATGCCAAAAAAACAGTGTCGTTTCTTTCAGGTATAGTTATTCCCTTTCCAGGCTGTGGGACCACGTGCCAGATTTCGGTGCTGGTGCACACTTCCCAGACAGAGGAAGCAGCCGATAGTGATCCAAATTTGCTTTATATTTATAGTTCTGCACCTGCAGACTTAATCCTGTTCTGTGTTTCTGTAAATGGGAGAAACCAATTCCACACCCTGCCACACCCCCCTTTGACAGGGTTAAAAGTGTTTAATGCAGCTGAACAGAGGAATTTGTAAGCCAGCTTTAGTATTTGCCATCTGAAAACATTACTGCAGTGGGCTGCTTTTTGAATATATATCGGCCAGTATTGCTGAAGTGCTTCATGTGTTCATCAATGTCATTTCCACTGCAGAATTAATAAACAACTTAGAGACTTACACATTTTCTTCTAATGAAGAAGATATTTAAACATGAAAGGAAGGTTAAAGTTACTGAAGATCTAGTCTATGTTTCATCACAATTAGAAGTGTGTGGTTGACCTGAAGTTTTGTGAAGTTGCATATCCAAGGGAGATGGATGTTCCCACTTCCATGGGCAGCTCATTGAAGTAGCAGCTTCCATCTTACATCTTTATCTGAAATAATAAAAATATAATGATTTGTAGAGTGGGTTTTCTTTCATAGAATGAATGCTTTGAACAGAGATGCTTGACACGTGGATGAGATGCTCTGAAAAGGAATAGCGAATCTAAAGAAATAATGTGTTAACTCTTGCTTGCCTGTTTTCCAAAGTGTTTAGGTTTATTGATATAGTTTCATTGTGTTGCATTTGGCTAATCATTAAGAGTAGAAGATAGACATTGTGGTTTTCCAGCAAGCCTAGGCCTGCAAAGTCTTCAGGAATAGCTGTGCCTCACCCCTTTCCCTTACCATGAGGGTTTCCTTGTTTCCTTTGGGCACACCTCACCTGTGTGAGGTGGGTCAGCTCCCTCCAGCCCCACAGAACCTCGGTGGTGCACAAGGAGTCCCAAAGACCCCAGCCTGCACTGGCTTGCTCTAACTGAGCACACCATAGCCTTCAGAATGAGCAGAAATGTTCATTTCCCGTCTCCTCGTTTGTGCGTTCCTGCATTTTACTGGGCAGCCAGCAAAACATTTTGTTGTTAGTTTTTCCTAGATCATTGTAAGGGAGAGGGAGAAATGCTGCCTATCAGTGTTTGTGGTTCATTGACACAACATTAACATAACTGCCAGATATTTTTGTTAGTGCACTATGTTTAGGCTGTTAAACAGTGGCTGGAGAAAGAAGTGGTTGATGACATGCAGATTATATAGCCTTCAGATAATGCTGCTTCCTCTTGTTTTCTTGGCTCAGAGAAGTTTTGTAAACTATGTGCTTTTTCAGAAGACAGCCACCGTTATTGTAATTGTTCAACATTAGGGGGTTATTTTAATGTCATTTCTAAATTACTCTAAGCAGGCCCAAATGAACTTCTTTAAACTGTTTGAATTGCCTTTTAATACAATTAATGGGACAATTGAGCAAATCCAGACTGGTTTTAGTTATTTTGAGCAAATAAGATAAAAAGGTTCTCTGATCCAATACCGCTTTCAGCAGTGGTTTACAGTAGATGTTTAGGGAAGAAGAAAGTGAGTAGTACATAGCTGTGATTGCAAGATGTGCTCCTAGCCTTGAGTGGTTTGCTGTTCACAGACACAGGTCTATCTGAAAGGGCTCTGAGAGAGCTGTACAATCCAATCCATGCTCAGACCTTCATTTGAGCACGTTTAGCTAGCTTCAGGTATTACAAACAGACTGCCTTTTAAAGTCTAGTAATAAAACTTATTCATACTTCCTTGTTGTTCTGTCATTTCAGAAGGAGGTTAGACATAAACCTCTGCTCAAGCAGAATGCTGGTTTAGATCTCAGCTTTGGGCTGCATTGTCCACATGGCACCAAAATTTCCCCCTTGTGACATGCTGAAGGGGATGCAGAGCTGTCTGCTGGAATCCATTTTTCATGCTTGATAGGTGAATAATTTAAAATACTTGATTTTTATATTTCTTTACTCATGAGTGTTAAGATCTGTTACATGTAATGTTTGAAAAATGAGTAGTACGCAGCAAGTTCATATTTGAAAAATGAGTAGTACATAGCAAGTTCTACAAGTTCATATCTGACTGCAGCTTTTTTAAAGCAGGACCTGTTGCATTGATTTTTCCTAAACTCTTTCTTGGCTGGTCTCTCGGTGCCCCCAGAACCATTCAGGAGCAGGTGAAACGCCTCAGTCACAGAGGTTGGGAGTGCTAGAACTGGGTGGTACAGAAACAAGCACCGAGCGAGGCTGGCAGCAGGAGGAGAACACGGCTGTTGTTCCTGCCTGAGTCAGGCTGTGACATGAGGGTTGCTGAGGATGAGCCCTGTGCCCTCCGTGCAGTGTGAGGTGTTTTACTGGGGCTGGTGCTGCTCAGGGCTGTTAATGATTGACCTGCCCCAGCTGCCCCAGCCCTCCTGGCCCTCTGCGAGCCCTCCTTGGCCGCTGGTGCAGGAGGGTTTCTGGGCACACGGATGCTGTGAGGAGAGGCTGTAGCTCTGGGTAAGGTGCTCCTGGGGCTGGTTCCCCGGGAGAATGGTCAGCTGTGGTCAGCAGCCTGCCGCAGGAGTGATCTGCACGTGATCTGCTCTGAGAAACTGCCAACCTTGAACGCAATCTCAAGGGCAAGCAAGAGTCACGTTTTTCAGTCAAAAGCTGTTTCCAGTTCCAGAGGTCAGTCATTACAAAGAGATCTCCAGCCTGAGTTATTTCTGCAGTTCTGTAAGGTAGTGGAAGTGACAGAAGCTTCATAAACCATCAGGATAGCTTCTGCTTGGAGCTAAGAAATGACATTGGTGAGGATTTCATGACATGGTGAGGATTTCTGTAGCTTAACCCCGCTGGCAGCGAGAGCAGCACATGGCTGCTCCCTTGCTCGCCCCGGTGGGATGGGGCAGAATTCCAGAAGTGCGAGAACTCATGGATTGAGAATAAAGGCGGTTTAATTGGTAAAGTAAAATCTGCATGCAAGCAAAGCAGGAAAAGGAGTTCCTTCCTACTTCCAATGGGCATAAAAGCAGAGCTGTCACACACAACAGTGGCTTGGGAGGACAATGCCCAAACACTAAAGGTGCCCCCCTTCCTTCCTTCCTGCTGCGGCTTCATGCGCTGAGCATGATGCCATGTGCTCTGCAGTGTCCCTTGGGTCACCTGGGGGCTGCTGCTGCCGTCTGTGCCCCCCAGCTCCCTTGGAGGGGAGCAGGAAAGGCCCTGCCTCTGTAGGTCTGTAACTGAAACATCCCTGTTCATCAGCCCTGGTCCGGCACAAATCCCAAACACAGCCCAAACCCAGCCCGTGCCCGCTGCTGGGGAGAGAGTTAACCCTGTCCCAGCCACAGCAGCACCAACCCCTGGTGGGGCTGGATGGATTTCACAGTCTCTGAATGTTTATGGAGCTGTGTGTCCCAGACTTTGAGTCCCAAGGTCAAGGTATGAGCTGCAAACAGAATTTATTAGATTGCTCTTGGCATTGACGTGAAACTTTTTATCAGCTTCTTGTGATACTGCTTGTACTGGGGAGGTGAAGTCCAGGGAGAGCAGTGTGTTTCTGCTAAGCTCTGATAAAAGTGAGTTCTTGGTCAGTGGTGTGCTTGTCAGAAGAGGCACAAAAGCACATCAGTTGAAGAGAGTCAGCAAATGAGATGTATTTTAGGTAAGAGATGATTTAAGAATGCAGAGAACAGAGGTTGACAAATTTCTCAGGTGTCTCAAGTGCTGATGACTGAGGTAGGCTGTCCATAAATCCTTGAACAAATTGATCTGTCAGTGGTATCGCTGCCACCAAGTGGGACAGTGAAATACACATGGCACGGCTGTGGGCTGGGAGTCATGGTCAGCTGCCTCCCAGCTGAGCATCTCCAGAGTTCTGAGTCACATTGCTGTCTTCCATTCATCCAGGATTCACTCAGGTGTTACATGGTTTACTAAAAGCTGACATTCTGAATCCCTTAGTAGATGGTATTTTCATTATTTTTAGTCCAAATAGCTAAATATAGGATGCAGTTATGAATAAGCAGAAAAATTATCCTTTATCAGTAAATATAAACATAGTTCTTTTGCATAGATAATGAAATTAAATGTCTTTAAAGTGTAGCTCCTTTGTAAACATTAACTTGGAGCTTGTGGCTTAGTAGCAGTGCAGTCTTGGGAATGGTAAAGTTGTGGCTGACTTCCTTGGGGCACAGACTTCCTCCCTTATTTGTGTTGAGCAAGGCTGTTAATTGATGGCAATCTGTAAGGACAGATAATTTGCGTTCTGGCGTTATCTCCCCAACGTGAGTAAGTTACCAAGTGCTCAGTGGCAGCCAGCCCTGAGTGCCTGGTCCAGGAGGGCAGTGACATCTCCTGTATTTCTCCTGGGGCATCTTTGTTTCCCCTGAGCACAAACCCAGATGGGCTCTGCCCCAGGGCTTTATGCATTCCCTGAGCTTGCAGGAGAGGAGCTGGCACCAAGTCTGTAACTTCTCCCCGAGGGTTGGGCCGCTCCTAGATTGTGTTAATTGACAGTAGCTTCTTTATAAGATAATAGCAGTGTTTGACACGGGATCAAATTGCAGAATTGTCATGCAAACAGTGTGTATCTCCGGTAATTTAAGAAAACCAGAACTAAACTTCTTGGGTAATAGGATCAGAGGTTAGGAGCAGAAAGTGGGTGTTAGAAGATCAGATTGCCTTGTAAGAAAAGAAGGGTGTCTTGTAATGAAAGTCCCTTGATGACAATTATCTTGTAGCTTGTTTTTTCCTAACAGATAACCTGTTGACTGTATATTAAGGGTAATATTTTGTTCTAATTTTGACCCGCTGCACTTCAGACAGTCTGTGCTCCACGGAGGGAATG